>NC_133328.1:1271331-1618831 GCF_042186555.1 Aquarana catesbeiana | reverse complement strand
CTGATATTTTTCTGTGCTGTTACTTGTTTATATTTTTGGTTTATTTTGTTATCTTTTACACAGTAGGAAGAAAAGCATTAAAGTAAAAAAAAAAAAAAATGTTAAATATTACTCTAGGGAACATAAATCTGTTTGTGTTTTTGTTTTCCTCCTCGCCTTTGAATATTTTATCACACAAACATTTCACATAAAAACACACATCCTTCTGTACGGCCTTTTTTTCTTTTCAATAATTTATAAATATATATATATTTTTTTTTTTTTGTGCAAAAATAATTTACATACAAAGAAAAAGCATTTGATGTGCTGATTGATTACATGTCTGTATAACACGAATCATATCGAAGATATCCGAGTTCTCTGCAACCTTTTAATTTTTTCCTGTTATTATTTTCCTTCTCCATGTAAAACAGAAAAATCTTTATTTTTGGCATATTTTATTGATGTTTGATGGTACATGATCAAATGGCTGAGATTTATAAAATACATTGATCGTCGTGTCCATGCTGACATCATAATCAATGGCCTTGTCTATAAACATGAGCCCTGTGACCCCAATGTGCCAATGTCCCCGCCTGACCCGATGATCATCAATGTTTTCCTCCATGAGAACAAGGCAAGTCATTAGAGATTTAAGGGGGAACTTGAGTTTTCGACAAATCACTCCACCTATTTTTATTGTTTAATTAAAGTATTTTTAGTATTATACCCAAAGCCAAAAATGTATTATATTGCTGCTTTACCAATCCTTAAATGCGCAGGCTGCATTCGTTTTCTATTTCAGGCTTTCTTTTCACCTGGTGCCCCTGGGCAGCAACACATTTCCTGTATAGTTAAGCAGACACCTTTGGGCAGCTCTAGGGGGGGAGGGGAACGTGTTAGTTAAGCAGACTTAGATGGACCAACCTACTTGAACCCCTTTATCCCCACACTAGCGCACTGCAACCAACTGCGCAGTTGCAGGGTATTTGCAGAGGGGCCCCTCTCTCTTAAATGAGTCCCGTTCATGGGACTCCACACCCCCTGAAAGAATCAAAAAGCTCCTCATTAGACACATGCAGAGCGAAAAAAAAAAAGTTTTGTTTCGTTTAGTTTCGATTCGTTATTTACATAAATGAGTTTAGTTAAATTAGTTTCATTCGTTTTATTTGTTTTTTGGAATTCGTTTTGTTTATTCATTTTCGAATCCATTCAAATTTTTTCAAATTCGAATCGATTCAAATTTTTCAAATTCGAATCGATTCGAAAAGTTTTCCAACCCATTTTGAATAGCTTTTCGAATTTTCAAAAAAATTTTCCAATTTGAAAATTTCTCCAATTCCAAAAGCTTTCCAATTTCGAAAATGTTTCCAATTCGAAAAGTTTTCCAATTGGAATAGCTTTCGAATTCGAAACATTTTTCTAATTCAAAAAAAATTTTAATTCGAAAAGTTTTCGAATTCGAACAGTTTTCCAATTCCCAAAGAGAATAAAATAGAATATAAAATAAAGAAATAGAATAGAAAAAAAAAATTAATAGAATAGAAAAGAATATAACAGAAAATAAAAGAATAGAATATAATAGAGTATAATAGGATAGAAAATAAAAGAACAGAATAGAATGGAATAGATTAGAAAGTAATAGAATAGAATAAAAATAGAATAATAAAAAAATTGAATAAAATAGAAAGATTATAACCATCTTCTGAAATTCAAATAGAATAAAAAAACAATAGAATGGAATACAATTAATATCACTATTTTTCAAAATTCAATTTGAATTTGAATAGGATAGAAAAGAATAGAGTAAAATTGAATAGAAAATAACACAATAGTATAGAAAAAAATCGGGTAGAATAGAATAGAATGAATATAACCATTTTCTTATTTTAATCTATACTTTTCTATTATGGGTGGGTGTATGGTATGTATGGGATGTATGGGTGGGTCTGGCTGGGTGGCTCTAGGTCACAGTGGGTGGAATTGAAGAGAGTGAGCTGCGCTCTCACACTGAGTTTGTGGCAGTGCACTGGTTGAGGATGTCTCTGATCTCTCCTTCCACTTCTTATCCTCCCTGCGACCACCACCAACCGGCATGCCAAGCATTGGAACCTCCAACTACCAGTGAGCCTGGAAGAAAGGGGAGTTATATGGAGGTGGGGTGCACAATAAGGGGGAGGAGACTCAGAAGTGATGTGCACGTCGCATTACGGGTCAGCAACAAGGAGGAGAGGAGACTTGGAAGTGACGTCAAGCACGTCGCAATCCGGGTCAGCAACAGGGAGGGGAGGAGACTTGGAAGTGACGTCAAGCACGTCGCAATCCGGGTCAGCAACAGGGAGGGGAGGAGAGCGGATGTGTGTCTACTCAGCTCCCTCTCCTCTACCCGGTGGCACCTGATATGTTGCTCCCGGGCCCTCAGATGGGCAAGCAGAGCCCAGGATACATGGCAGGGCGCGTGTGTGTGGGAGGGTGCCACTACTGGGGGAGTGTGGAAACAAATGGGTGGCAGCACGGCCACCTGAACGCCTCCACCTAACAGCCAGGAGTCTGCTTGTCAGATACGTAGACTATCTGTAGTCCCTCTAGCGGGACTTTAAAGAGGTGAGAACTTCAAAAATGTGTATGCAAGCAAGAAATATGTAAAATTTATAAGTTTAACCGCTTGCCGACCACCCGCCCTCATTATACTGTGGCAGGTCGGCGCGATCCCGCAAATCACCGTCATTGTACGTTGGCTCGCGGGATCTTGATAGCAGGCGCTTGTGCGCCGCCCGAGGCTCGTGCAAGCGCCCATTGCACTGCTGGGGTGCCGATGCTCGTGGCCAACGGTCGCGATGACCGCAAGCCACGAGCGATCGCGGGCACGAGAGTCAAAACAGGGACGTGTGTGTGTAAACACACAAATCCCTGTTCTGTGAGAAATGACAGATCGTGAGTTCCTAATAGCTAGGAACCATGATCTGTCATCCCCTCTAGTCAGTCCCCTCCCCCCACAGTTAGAAACACACACAGGGAACACATTTAACCCCCTGATCGTCCCCTAGTGTTAACCCCTTCCCTGGCAGTGACATTTTTACAGTAATCAGTGCATTTTTATAGCACTGATCGCTGTATAAATGTCAATGGTCCCAAAAATGTGTCAAAAGTGTCCGATGTGTCCGCTGCAGTGTCACAGTCCCGATAAAAATCGCAGATCGCCGTCGTTACTAGCAAAAAACAATAATAATAAAAATGCTATAAATCTTTCCCCTATTTTGTAGACGTTATAACTTTTGTGCAAACCAATCAATATACATTTATTGCGATTTTTTTTACCAAAAATATGTAGAAGAATACGTATCAGCCTAAACTGAGAAATAAATGTGCTTTTTTTTAAAAAAAATTGGTGCTATTTATTACAGCAAAAAGTACAAAATATTGTGTTTTTTTCAAAATTGTCGCTTTTTTTTGTTTATAGCGCAAAAAATAAAAACTGCAATTTTGTTTGGGTACAACGTCGCACGACCGCGCAATTGTCAGTTAAAGCGACGCAGTGCCGAAACGCAAAAAATGGCCTGGTAATTCAGCAGCCAAATCTTCTTGGGCTGAAGTGGTTAATGGTACAAATATCTAAAAGAAGAATCAATACATAGTGAGTTTGTATCTCAAGTTTACAAGTACAATATAATATAACCTCATGAAATCATAAAAAAACACTTATGCCGCGGAATTTCCGACAGAAAGAGTCCGATGGGAGCTTCTCATCGTATATTCTGATCGTGTGTATGTCCCATTGGACTTCTTCCATCGAAAATTCAGACGGACTTAGATAGAGAACATGTTCTATATTCTTCTGACTAAACAAATTACTATCGGAAACACCGATCGTCTGTATGCTGTTCCAATGCACCAAAAATGACGCATGCTCTGAAGCAAGTACGAGGCGGAAGCTACTGGCTACTGGCTATTGAACTTCCATTTTCTAGTCCTGTCGTATGTGTTGTACGTCACCGCGTTCTGGACGGTCGGAATTTGGTGTGACCGCGTGTATGCAAGACCTCTAGAGCGGAATTCCGTCGTAAAAACCTTCAAAGTTTATTCTGACGGCAAAACCGTTTGTGTGTACAGGGCATTCGTTTACATCACTCTTGTGCAAGTGTACACAGTGAAACTCTACGCGTTTCGAGATTATGCTTCATTCATCTTCATCAGGAGGAAGTGGTAAAGAGATTTATGATATCTACAATTCAAAAAATACCAATAAGTACAGAATATATGCATACAACTGTTTGAAAAACTGAAAATTCCTTTATCTACAGACAGGCACTTTATTTTATAGATTAAAGATTAAAAACCAGATGTACTGACTAGTTAAGTGGAAACAGATATCTTGAGTACGAAGTAAAGGATAAAAGACAAAACACAAGGAGGAGAAAGCTGCGCTGAGCTCAGAAGACGGGAGCACGACCGGCCGGACAGCAATGGACATCAATAGGGGGGAACAATAGCGAGGGGAAGAGGCCCGACCTAAAGCCGAAACGTCCGTGGCTGGGATGTAGATGGTCCAGATCTATCAGTCATATAGAAGACATAAAAGGGTAAAAGAGCAAAGCTCAATATTTAGGGAAAAAGGCAGATGTCAAAAGGAACATCATATATTCAGAGAAATTGTATTGATTAATAATATTCAGACCTACCTCACTTAGAAATAAATGCTGAACTTGAAATTTTCAGGTTGGAGAAAGTAAGGGAAGGAAGGATGAAGGGCACCAAAAAGTGATCTAAATAAAAAGGAATATTATTTACAGCTTTTATCACTTACCCAAATTGGAAAGCATAACCATTTGGGAAAATAGGTATAATATTGCGGATTAAAAGTATATGCTTACTTGCAAATAGTTATCGCAAAGCAGCGGCCTCCAATGGAATAGCCACCAAAGAAGGAGGGATCACCTAAATGGGTAAGTGTATCCACCCAAAGAGAAGAGGGCATAAACCTATGACAATGAAATGGAAAATCATTCGATCAATCTAAAAAATAGATATCAGTATACAAGCCAGAAAATGGCTAGAATGATATTTAGGAGTTGGGTGACCATTGCTGCTCTTCCAACAACCTAAAAGTATACATCAGAAACATAAGCTTACCAGGTATCTTGCCAAGGTGAGTGACAGCCATCGATACAGAGCCAAGGCCCCCACGAAGAACGCAGCATAAGTGAAATGGAAAATGATTTGATCAATATAAAAAATCCTCTTCCCTTTTCTTATCATAGTCAGACACTTATCATGACCAATTATGTGGGTAAAAACTGGGACAATAACATGTCCGGCTTCTGCAAGGATTTTGTACAAAATGAGCAGAAAGACACGGAACTATCATCCGCGTTCTTTAATCTAAGGAAACTTTTGGTAAAAAAAAAGTCATCCATTCATTGGCACATACACTCTTTTGAGCAGTACATCAAAAGCAAAGAACAATCCTTTTGGCCTACGGGTACAGATATTCCCTACCCTGGATCAGATGGAGACATCATTTAGAAAGAAAAATGGGAAAATAATCTCTCGGTTTGCTCGAGGGAGATGATGTCCCTCTTGATGAATGAATATCAATATAAGACTTAAGGATCTGGATAGGGAGATTGATTTGATATGTACCCAGTTGGCCAACTTTAAAAGCCATCTAGTATACACACAGTTCGAGAAGGATCTAGATGAACATTTAGAACAATTTAATCGGGATATCCTAATCACTAAGGAGAATCAGCGGTCTCCAATGGAGAAAAAATTCCTTAGGGATAAGGTCGCCTTTCAAGAAAACAAGGGCATATTCCTGGAAAGATACAAACTCAAGAACAATCAAATTATAGAAATAAGAAGGAACAGCCTTTATCAGATGCTTCTCTTTCTGTTTCCTCGAGAGGATCATCTAGATTTAATAAATCACGAAAAACCAAAAGGAAGTCACCGGGCGGCAGGACAAATGCAAACCCAAACAAAAAATATAACACGGAATCCCTGCCCAACAGCAGCACAAGTAAAATCACATAGAGTACGTGGTGTTAGGCAGGGGCGTTGCTAGGTCTACAAAAGATCTGGGGCATAGCAGCGTAGTAAAGAAAGTCATACGCTTGGGCGGGCATACACATGTATATACAGTAATATACGTGTGTGTGTATTATATATATATCCCCAGAGAGCCCCCCACTTACATCAGGGTCCCCAGAGAGTCCCCCCTTACATCAGGGTCCCCAGAGAGCCTCCTTCTTACATCAGAGTCCTCAGAGAGCCTCCCCCTTTCATCAGGGTACCCAGAGGGCCCCCCATTTACATCAGGGTTCCCAGAGAGCCCCCCTTACATTAGGGTCCCCAGAGAGCCTCCCCCTTAAATCTGGGTCCTTAGAGAGCCTCTCCCTTGCATCAGGGTCCCCAGAGAGCCCCCCACTTACATAGGGGTCCCCAGAGAGCCTCCCCTCCCCTTTGGGGACCCCTGCAGAGACTCGGGGCTATTGGCCCCAGATTCTGTGCTATAGCCCCAAAAGCCACCCCCTAGCGACGCCCCTGGTGTTAGGTAACTCTTCTGGTGGTTTGGTTTCTACGCACTCTACCTCTATAGCTCCTTCAGTTACTAACCTTTCTTTTAAATACCCTCAGCATCACTATGATGGGAATGGGATCCTTCCCGATCAAGCACTGAATTACGTTTAGATCACCTTGGCCATACCGATGTAACCACTGACTCTCAATCTGACACGAATTTAAACATTGTCAATTTATCCACTTATACTCCACTTATACTCTTACACCAGCTGAAACTGATGTCTTAGCACGTGGTCTAAGTTTTGTACAATATGGGGTGCTGTGTGTACAATATGGGGTGCTGTGTGTACAATATGGGGTGCTGTGTGTACAATATGGGGTGCTGTGTGTACAATATGGGGTGCTGTGTGTACAATATGGGGTGCTGTGTGTACAATATGAGGTGCTGTGTGTACAATATGAGGTGCTGTGTGTACAATATGGGGGGCTGTGTGTACAATATGGGGTGCTGTGTGTACAATATGGGGTGCTGTGTGTACAATATGGGGTGCTGTGTGTACAATATGGGGTGCTGTGTGTACAATATGAGGTGCTGTGTGTACAATATGAGGTGCTGTGTGTACAATATGGGGGGCTGTGTGTATAATATGAGGTGCTGTGTGTACAATATGAGGTGCTGTGTGTACAATATGGGGTGCTGTGTGTACAATATGGGGTGTTGTGTGTACAATATGGGGGGCTGTGTGTACAATATGAGGTGCTGTGTGTACAATATGGGGGGCTGTGTGTACAATATGGGGTGCTGTGTGTACAATATGGGGTGCTGTGTGTACAATATGAGGTGCTGTGTGTACAATATGGGGTGCTGTGTGTACAATATGGGGTGCTGTGTGTACAATATGAGGTGCTGTGTGTACAATATGGGGGGCTGTGTGTACAATATGGGGTGCTGTGTGTACAATATGGGGTGTTGTGTGTACAATATGGGGCGCTGTGTGTACAATATGGGGGGCTGTGTGTACAATATGGGGGGCTGTGTGTACAATATGAGGTGCTGTGTGTACATTATGGGGAGCTGTGTGTACAATATGGGGAGCTGTGTGTACAATATGGGGGGCTGTGTGTACAATATGGGGGGCTGTGTGTGCAATATGGGGTGCTGTGTGTACAATATGAGGTGCTGTGTGTATAATATGGGGGGCTGTGTGTACAATATGAGGTGCTGTGTGTACAATATGGGGTGCTGTGTGTACAATATGAGGTGCTGTGTGTACAATATGGGGGGCTGTGTGTACAATATGGGGTGCTGTGTGTACAATATGGGGGGCTGTGTGTACAATATGGAGTGCTGTGTGTACAATATGGGGGGCTGTGTGTACAATATGGGGGGCTGTGTGTACAATATGGGGGGCTGTGTGTACAATATGGGGGGCTGTGTGTGCAATATGGGGGGCTGTGTGTGCAATATGGGGGGCTGTGTGTGCAATATGGAGTGCTGTGTGTACAATATGGGGGGCTGTGTGTACAATATGGGGGGCTGTGTGTACAATATGGGGGGCTGTGTGTACAATATGGGGGGCTGTGTGTACAATATGGAGTGCTGTGTATACAATATGAGGTGCTGTGTGTACAATATGAGGTGCTGTGTGTACAATATGGGGGGCTGTGTGTACAATATGAGGTGCTGTGTGTACAATATGGAGTGCTGTGTGTACAATATGAGGTACTGTGTGTACAATATGGGGGGCTGTGTGTACAATATGGGGTGCTGTGTGTACAATATGGGGGTGCTGTGTGTACAATATGGAGTGCTGTGTGTACAATATGAGGTGCTGTGTGTACAATATGGAGTGCTGTGTGTACAATATGGGGTGCTGTGTGTACAATATGGGGGTGCTGTGTGTACAATATGGAGTGCTGTGTGTACAATATGAGGTGCTGTGTGTACAATATGAGGTGCTGTGTGTACAATATGAGGTGCTGTGTGTACAATATGGGGGGCTGTGTGTACAATATGGAGTGCTGTGTGTACAATATGGGGTGCTGTGTGTACAATATGGGGGTGCTGTGTGTACAATATGGAGTGCTGTTGTACAATATGAGGTGCTGTGTGTACAATATGGGGGGCTGTGTGTACAATATGGGGGGCTGTGTGTACAATATGAGGTGCTGTGTGTACAATATGGGGTGCTGTGTGTACAATATGGGGTGTTGTGTGTACAATATGGGGCGCTGTGTGTACAATATGAGGTGCTGTGTGTACAATATGGGGTGCTGTGTGTACAATATGGGGTGTTGTGTGTACAATATGGGGCGCTGTGTGTACAATATGGGGGGCTGTGTGTACAATATGGGGGGCTGTGTGTACAATATGAGGTGCTGTGTGTACATTATGGGGAGCTGTGTGTACAATATGGGGTGCTGTGTGTACAATATGGGGGGCTGTGTGTACAATATGGGGGGCTGTGTGTGCAATATGGGGTGCTGTGTGTACAATATGAGGTG
This sequence comes from Aquarana catesbeiana, assembly GCF_042186555.1. Classification (NCBI taxonomy): domain Eukaryota; kingdom Metazoa; phylum Chordata; class Amphibia; order Anura; family Ranidae; genus Aquarana; species Aquarana catesbeiana. Next base: position 1,609,825 of record NC_133328.1, on the reverse strand, counting down.
CTGTGTGTATAATATGGGGGGCTGTGTGTACAATATGAGGTGCTGTGTGTACAATATGGGGTGCTGTGTGTACAATATGAGGTGCTGTGTGTACAATATGGGGGGCTGTGTGTACAATATGGGGTGCTGTGTGTACAATATGGGGGGCTGTGTGTACAATATGGAGTGCTGTGTGTACAATATGGGGGGCTGTGTGTACAATATGGGGGGCTGTGTGTACAATATGGGGGGCTGTGTGTACAATATGGGGGGCTGTGTGTGCAATATGGGGGGCTGTGTGTGCAATATGGGGGGCTGTGTGTGCAATATGGAGTGCTGTGTGTACAATATGGGGGGCTGTGTGTACAATATGGGGGGCTGTGTGTACAATATGGGGGGCTGTGTGTACAATATGGAGTGCTGTGTATACAATATGAGGTGCTGTGTGTACAATATGAGGTGCTGTGTGTACAATATGGGGGGCTGTGTGTACAATATGAGGTGCTGTGTGTACAATATGGAGTGCTGTGTGTACAATATGAGGTACTGTGTGTACAATATGGGGGGCTGTGTGTACAATATGGGGTGCTGTGTGTACAATATGGGGGTGCTGTGTGTACAATATGGAGTGCTGTGTGTACAATATGAGGTGCTGTGTGTACAATATGGAGTGCTGTGTGTACAATATGGGGTGCTGTGTGTACAATATGGGGGTGCTGTGTGTACAATATGGAGTGCTGTGTGTACAATATGAGGTGCTGTGTGTACAATATGAGGTGCTGTGTGTACAATATGGGGGGCTGTGTGTACAATATGGAGTGCTGTGTGTACAATATGGGGTGCTGTGTGTACAATATGGGGGTGCTGTGTGTACAATATGGAGTGCTGTTGTACAATATGAGGTGCTGTGTGTACAATATGGGGGGCTGTGTGTACAATATGGGGGGCTGTGTGTACAATATGAGGTGCTGTGTGTACAATATGGGGTGCTGTGTGTACAATATGGGGGGCTGTGTGTACAATATGAGGTGCTGTGTGTACAATATGGGGTGCTGTGTGTACAATATGGGGTGCTGTGTGTACAATATGAGGTGCTGTGTGTACAATATGGGGTGCTGTGTGTACAATATGGGGTGTTGTGTGTACAATATGGGGTGATGTGTGTACAATATGGGGTGTTGTGTGTACAATATGAGGTGCTGTGTGTACAATATGGGGTGCTGTGTGTACAATATGGGGGGCTGTGTGTACAATATGGGGTGCTGTGTGTACAATATGGAGTGCTGTGTGTACAATATGGGGTGCTGTGTGTACAATATGGGGGGCTGTGTGTACAATATGGGGTGCTGTGTGTACAATATGGAGTGCTGTGTGTACAATATGGGGGTGCTGTGTGTACAATATGGAGTGCTGTGTGTACAATATGGGGGTGCTGTGTGTACAATATGGGGGTGCTGTGTGTACAATATGGGGGGCTGTGTGTACAATATGGGGTGCTGTGTGTACAATATGGAGTGCTGTGTGTACAATATGGGGGTGCTGTGTGTACAATATGGGGTGCTGTGTGTACAATATGGGGGGCTGTGTGTACAATATGGGGGGCTGTGTGTACAATATGAGGTGCTGTGTGTACAATATGGGGTGCTGTGTGTACAATATGGGGAGCTGTGTGTACAATATGGGGTGCTGTGTGTACAATATGGGGTGCTGTGTGTACAATATGGGGGGCTGTGTGTACAATATGGGGGGCTGTGTGTACAATATGAGGGGCTGTGTGTACAATATGGGGTGCTGTGTGTACAATATGGGGGGCTGTGTGTACAATATGGGGTGCTGTGTGTACAATATGGGGTGCTGTGTGTACAATATGGGGGGCTGTGTGTACAATATGGGGGGCTGTGTGTACAATATGAGGAAAAAAAATGAACTTAAATGATTTTAGCAAATGGCTGCAATATAGCAAAGAGTGAAAAATTTAAGGGGGTCTGAATACTTTCCGTCCCCGCTGTATGTGTAAAAAAATTCTCAAAAACAAGGACTGGTATTGTCTTATTCCAACTACTAGAATTGCCAGTTTTCAAAAAGAATTCTACCAATTGATTGATGATGTTATGCCAACAGTGTGATACCGAAAAAAGATTGGATATTCTTAGCTACAGATTTCCAACTTTCTACTCGTTGCCCAAGATCCTCAAAAGCCTTCAGTATCCGGCAGGTAGACCAATTATTTCAGGAAACGGCTACTGGTCAGTAGATCTGGTTTTTAATCTTTAATCTTTAAAATCAGGTGCCTGTCTGTAGATAAAGGAATTTTCTGTTTTTCAAACAGTTGTATGCATATATTCTGTACTTATTGGTATTTTTTTGAATTGTAGATATCATAAATCTCTTTACCACTTCCTCCTGATGAAGATGAATGAAGCATAATCTCGAAACGCGTAGAGTTTCACTTTGTACACTTGCACAAGAGTGATGTAAACTAAGTGTTTTGTTATGATTTCATGCGGTTATATTATATTGTACTTGTAAACTTGAGATACAAACTCTCTATGTGTTGATTCTTCTTTTAGATATTTGTACCATTAAACTTATACATTTTACATATTTCTTGCTTGCATACGCATTTTTGGAGTTATTACCTCTTTAACCACATGCCGACCATCCATCTACTGCGGCAGAATGGCACGGCTGGGTTATGTAAGGTCGCTTCGCCCTGTGGCCACTAGGGGGCGCTTGCCCACCCCCGAGCCGATGCGAGTGCCCGCCGGTCTCGATCACCGCCGGGCTCCCACAATTGCTGCTGAGACGCGGAGAACCCGTAACTGAGTGTGTAAACACACAGTTTCCGGTTCTCTGAAGGGGAGAAGTGACAGATCATCTGTTCATACAGAGTATGAACAGCGATCTGTTATCTTCCCTGCACAGTCCCCTCCCCCCTTCAGTTAGAACACAAATTAGGACACACTTAACCCCTTGATCGCCCCCCTAGTGTTAACCCCTTCCCTGCCAGTGACATTTTTACAGTAATCAATGCATTTTTAATCACACTGATTGCTGTATAATGTAAATGGTCCCAAACCTGTGTCAAAATTGTCCGATGTGTCTGTCATAATATCGCAGTCACGATAAAAATCGCAGATCGCTGCCATTACTAGTAAAAAAAAAAAATTAATAATAAAAATGCCATAAATCTATCCCCTATTTTGTAGACGCTATAACTTTTGCGCAAACCAATCAATATACGCTTATTGCGATCTTCTTTACCAAAAATATGTAGAAGAATACGTATCGGCCCTAAACTGAGGAAAAAAGTAGTTTTTTTTATATATTTTTGTGGGATATTTATTACAGCAAAAAGTAAAAAATATTGCTTTTTTTTTTTTCAAAATTGTCGCTCTTTTTTTGTTTATAGCACAAAAAATAAAAACCTCAGAGGTGATCAAATACCACCAAAAGAAAGCTCTATTTGTGGGGGAAAAAAAGGAGGTCAATTTTGTTTGGGTGCAACGTCGCAGGACCGCACAATTGTCAGTTAAAGCGACGCAGTGCCGAATCGCAAAAAGTGCTCCGGTCAGGAAGGGGGTAAAATCTTCCGGGGCTGAAGCGGTTAATCTTAAATCTATAAAATCAGGTGCCTGCCTGTAGATAAAGGAATTTTCTGTTTTTCAAACAGTTGTATCCACATATTCTGTACTTATTGGTATTTTTTTGAATTGTAGATATCATAAATCTCTTTACCACTTGCTCCTGATGAAGATGAATGACGCATAATCTTGAAACGCGTAGAGTTTCACTCTGTACACTTGCACAAGAGTGATGTAAACTAAATGTTTTTTTTTTTTTTTATGATTTCATGTGGTTATATTATATTGTACTTGTAAACTTGAGATACAAACTCTCTATGTATTGATTCTTCTTTTAGATATTTGTACCATTAAAACGTATAAAATTTTACATATTTCTTGCTTGCGTTCGCATTTTTGGAGTTCTCGCCTCTTTAAAGTCCCGCTAGAGGGTTCTCGTCTGCTATTCGCTTGTCAGATATGGACCTGGCAGCCAAAGGGTTAAAGCTTCACCCAGAATTTGGGGCACTGCGGCTTTTTTTTTTTTTTTTTTTTTTGCAATTCCACAGATGTGCAAAATTAGGTTTGACATGTTTAGTATCTATTTACTCAACACAACACAAATTTTTTTATATTTGACTAAAAGATATTTATATTTTTAGATTTGACCAAAACTTTGGGTATAATATTATGTTTTTTTTTTTTTTATTTTTTTTCATTTTAGTGTATTTTGTTTCTGAAAATATCCATTTGATAAATAACTGCCGAAATATTGTGTTACGTTAAAAAAATTGCAACTGCCACCATTTTATTCTCCAGGGTTTCTGTTTTCAGAAAAAAAAAAAAATTTTTTTTTTTTTGTTTTGGGTGGTTTACAGTAGCTTCTAGCAAAAAAATGCAGATTTTACCATGTGTGACAAAACGTAAAAAAAGAAAACGGTAGGCGAGTTTTTAAAAAATGTGCAAGCGTTTTCTGTGCGTTGTGCTGTAAACGCGCCCCTAGAGCGCGCTGGTACTTGCAGTTTTTTAAGCAGCTGGCAGGTCGCAGTTTTTTTTTTTTTTTTCGGGATTTGTTGTCATAACGGTAAAATACACAAACAGAGCGGGAGAGCTCAACTGATCGGGAACGTTTTCCTTTTTCATTTTAAGTATTAGCAAATATTCATACAGCTTGCTTCCAGATATTCGGCGGCGGTGTCCCGCTGGTGATCGCTGGCACTGTAAATTGGGACAGAATATGCCCACTGCGTGAGGATTGCAGATGCTTCACATAAAAGAAGGAAAGAAAGTACAAGCTGCATTTTAATGGGCGGTTTGTGCTGTGTCATATATTATTGCATTAAGTTATGGAGAAACGCAGCGTGGAATAAATTAATTAACGGCCCCCAGAGATTGATATGTTGATTGCCGTGTTTATTTTAGAGGGTTCGGGAAAGTAACATAAAATGCTTATGCTTGACTACATGGGAGGGCGCATGGAAAAATTAAATATTCTGACTTTACCAAGATAATATTATTTAGGTGTATATAAAAACATTTTTTTTTTTAAAGTTTTGGATAGAGTGACGGGGATATTCCCCCCACATCCCCGTCACTCTATCCAAAACAAAAACAAAAAATCTTTATATACACCTAAATAATATTATCTTGGTATTGGGGGGGGGCAGAAATGTGTTACTGGCAGGATCGCCAGGTGAAAATAAAGGGGAAAAATGGCAGAAAAAAAAAAAAAGAAAACTAATGCAGCCCCCATATACCGTATATTACATTGTTGTTCTTGGGTTCAGACGCACTTAAGCACCCATCACCCGACTGAATGAATAAATTAATAAATAAAAACTAAACTTATGAATAAGTAAATCATAATAATAAATAATAATAATAATGCTACAAAAATATTAATTATAATATAAATGATAATAAATAATTATAATATAATATAAAAAATATAAAATGAGTGTGCGTGTCACTGCGCTAAAGACATGGAACAAAACTATATTGAAATGAATAACATGAGTGCTGCTACTTTAAAAATTAAAAATACCAAAAAACACGTGTGTCATTAATATTAGTGTAAAACAAAGAATCAATTTCACAGTAGTGCTGCACAAACCAACCGGATATAAGTAGTGCTAAAGTTCACACACAATATATATATATATACACACACCAACAAAGTGAAATCAAATTCAAAACAAAAAATCTATATGCAATAATAGATAAAAAATAAATAAAAAAACTAAAAACCTTTTTTCCTTTATATGTTTTTGATTTTTTAAGGTTTAAAGTGGATGTAAACCCGAATTTTTTTTTTTTTTTTTTTTTTTTTATATCATACCGTAGAGTATAAGATTTCCTATCATCTGAGCCCAGTCTTCCCACACAGAGTTCATCCATCTCTGAGCAATCCTCTTTTATTGTTCAGTGAGAAAAACTTTGTCAGCTCCTCCCCCTTGCTGTGAGTGACAGGTGATTTACATCTCGTGCACTAGCCTAAGACACATGCATTATTTTTTAATTCCCCCCCCCCCCCCCCCACTCCTTTCTTCAGCAGCTTCTGCAAGGATTGGCTGTTCCACACCTCAGTATGATTGGGCATGCTGAAGTCATGTGGTGACTTTCCTGTCTTTTCACTGGATGTTATGCTGGCCATACACTATACAAAAAATGGGCAGAAAAATCGTTCGTATAGACACTTCATTCGTTTTTCGGCAAGTTAATGGGCACAAATCGATAATCGTTTGTGACGTTTTTGTGGGAAAAAAAACGAACGGGAAGTTTGGAAAATTTCTGCCGAACGTACGATAAATTGCAAGGTTAATGTGTTTCCCGTCCGAACTGTCTGCACTAGGTATATGTAAAAAAAACGAACAAAAAATTATTTATTCATGTCCACTGAACAATTTATCGGTCATTATATGATGGCACGATCGTTTGCGGTCACGGTCGAACGTTCGTTTTTCGAAAATGGGTTCGGCCGATTTTCTGTATAGTGTATGGCCAGCATTAGAGATCATAGCAGAAGTTCAGTGTAAGAAATACACAGGAGAAAATGCATATTGACAAGGGGAGTGTAGAGGTGGGCGGGGAGTGTAGAGGTGGGCGGGGAGTCTACTGACATCACGACTCCACCCACCGAGCTCCAGACAACAGACCCCGCCCACAGAATCTGCAGTTTTTCGGGTCTCATAACAGACAGAGGGGAGACATTTGACAGGTAAAATACATACAGGAGGCGTGTCTATCCTTATAGAGAACCCCTATGGCAGGAGTTTAGAAAGGATGACATTGGGGTTACATCCACTTTAATATTGCATGTATATTTTTTCGTGTTTTGAATTTGATTTCACTTTGTTGGTGTATATATATATATATATTTTATATTAAAAAAATGTGTGTCATTAATATTAGTGTAAAACCAATAATCAATTTCACAGTAGAGCAAACCACCACAAATAAGTAGTGCTATGCCGCGTACACACGATCGGACTTTCTGGCATACTTGGTCCGGCACACTTTCCGACGGACTTTGTCCGCCAGGTGCGCCGGAGTTTAAAACGGACGGACTTGCCCACACACGACCGGACTTTCCGGCGGGTTAGGTCCGCCCGTCTTTCCGACGGACTTTCGCCGGAGTTACGGCGGACTTTCAGAATGAACGGACTTGCCCACACACGGACAAGTCCGTTCATTTTGAACGTGACTCGGGTACGACGGGACTAGAAAAGGAAGTCAATCTTGCCTCTTTTATCGGCGAGATTGACCCCTTTGCGAGCCCCGTCGCGGGTCATACCAGGCCCTTAGGTCTGGTATGGGTTATAAAGGGAACCCCCTACGCCGAAAAAACGGCGTGGGGTCCCCCCTAAAATCCATACCAGACCCTGATCCGAGCACGCAGCCCGGCCGGTCAGGAAAGGGGGTGGGGACAAGCGAGCGCCCCCCCCCCCTCCTGAACCGTACCAGGCCGCATGCCCTCAACATGGGGGGGTGGGTGCTTTGGGGGAGGGGGGCGCCCTGCGGGGCCCCCCCAAAGCACCTTGTCCCCATGTTGATGAGGACAAGGGCCTCTTCCCGACAACCCTGGCCGTTGGTTGTCGGGGTCTGCGGACGGGGGGCTTATCGGAATCCGGGAGCCCCCTATAATAAGAAGGCCCCCAGATTCCGGCCCCCCACCCTATGTGAATGAGTATGGGGTACATGGTACCCCTACCCATTCACCTAGGGAAAAATGTGTCAATAATAAAACACACTACACAGGTTTTTAAAATAATGTATTAAACAGCTCCGGGGGGGTCTTCCTTCGGCTTCGGGGGTCTTCCTCCGGCTTTTGGCGTAGGGGGTTTCCTTTAAAATCCATACCAGACCTAAGGGCCTGGTATGCCCCGCGCTCACCGCAATAGGAAAATTTGTTTTTCCTATTGCAGCGAGCGTGAGTTGCAATACCCTGCCCTTGCGTTGTATCTGGTCTATCGGACCAGCACACAGACGAGCGGACTTTCCGTCAGAAACTGAATGCGATGGAAAGATTTAAAACATGTTTCAAATCTAGGTCCAGTGGGCTTTTGGGAAAAAGTCCACTGGAAAAGTCCGCCGGAGCCTACACACGGTCGGATTGTCCGCTGGACCAAGTATGCCGGAAAGTCCGCTCGTGTGTATGCGGCACTAAAGTTCATATATATATATACACTGAGAGAGGGGGGGGCACTCTTTTAAATAAATGTAAACAAACATTTTGAAATGTATTAAAACATTTTTTAATGTTTTAATACATTTTACATCTTATGGCAGAGCCGGTCAGAGGGAGAGAGAGAGAGAGAGGGGTGAGAGAGGGGGGATATGAGAGAGAGGGGGGAGAGAGAGAGAGGGGGGAGAGAGGGGGGATATGAGAGAGAGGGGGGAGAGAGAGAGAGGGGGGAGAGAGGGGGGATATGAGAGAGAGGGGGGGGAGAGAGAGAGAGGGGGAGGGGGAGAGAGGGGGGAGAGAGGGGGGATATGAGAGAGAGGGGGGATATGAGAGAGAGGGGGGAGAGAGGGGGGATATGAGAGAGAGGGGGAGAGAGAGGGGATATGAGAGAGAGAGAGAGAGAGGGGGGAGAGAGGGGATATGAGAGAGAGAGAGAGGGGGGATATGAGAGAGGGGGGATATGAGAGAGAGAGAGAGAGAGAGGGGTGAGAGAGGGGGGATATGAGAGAGAGAGAGAGGGGTGAGAGAGGGGGGATATGAGAGAGAGGGGGGAGAGAGAGAGGGGGGAGAGAGAGAGAGGGGGAGAGAGGGGGGATATGAGAGAGAGGGGGGATATGAGAGAGAGGGGGAGAAAGAGGGGATATGAGAGAGAGAGAGAGGGGGGAGAGAGGGGATATGAGAGAGAGAGAGAGGGGGGATATGAGAGAGAGGGGGGAGAGAGGGGGGATATGAGAGAGAGGGGGGAGAGAGAGAGAGGGGGGGAGAGAGGGGGGATATGAGAGAGAGGGGGGAGAGAGAGAGAGGGGGGAGAGGGAGAGAGGGGGGAGAGAGGGGGGATATGAGAGAGAGGGGGGGAGAGAGAGAGGGGGGAGAGAGGGGGGATATGAGAGAGAGGGGGGATATGAGAGAGAGGGGGGAGAGAGGGGGGATATGAGAGAGAGGGTGAGAGAGAGGGGATATGAGAGAGAGAGAGAGGGGGGATATGAGAGAGGGGGGATATGAGAGAGAGAGAGAGGGGTGAGAGAGGGGGGATATGAGAGAGAGAGAGAGGGGTGAGAGAGGGGGGATATGAGAGAGAGGGGGGAGAGAGAGAGGGGGGGAGAGAGGGGGGATATGAGAGAGAGGGGGGATATGAGAGAGAGGGGGGAGAGAGAGAGAGGGGGAGAGAGGGGGGATATGAGAGAGAGGGGGGATATGAGAGAGAGGGGGGAGAGAGAGAGGGGGGGAGAGAGGGGGGATATGAGAGAGAGGGGGGATATGAGAGAGAGGGGGGAGAGAGAGAGAGGGGGAGAGAGAGGGGATATGAGAGAGAGAGAGAGAGAGGGGGGGGAGAGAGGGGATATGAGAGAGAGAGAGAGGGGGGATATGAGAGAGAGGGGTGTGTGAAAGAGAGGGGGATTGAGGGAGGGGGTGAGAGAGGGAGAGAGAAGGAGTGAGGGGGGGTGGCAGAGAGAGGGAGTGGGTGTGAGGGGTGAGAGATAGGGAGAGAGAGAGAGAGAGAGAGAGAGAGAGAGAGAGAGAGAGAGAGAGAGAGTGAAAGAGAGGGGGTGGGAGAGAGAGGGGGGTTTGAGGGAGGGGGTGAGAGAGGGAGAGAGAAGGAGAGAGGGGGGTTTGAGGGAGGGGGTGAGATAGAGGGGGGAAAGAGGGGGGAGGGGGTGTTTAAATTGCCTGCTACTCACAGTCATGGCCCCAGGCTGGTCTACCCTTAGCTCAGGCAGCCAGGATCTACAGCTGCCATGTCCTCTAGATTTAAATCTGCCACCTTCATTACAAGCCCTTACACAGCAGTGTGTGCAAGTTAGGGGGCGGAGTGTGGGGGGGGGGCAGACTCAGCAGGGATAGGATGGAAGGCGGAGCATATTGAGCCTCCTCTGTTCTATTTGTACACATATTGTACTGGGCACTACCAATCAGATGGGCACTGCACAGTGCACCCACCCCTAGCCTCCAGACACCCCCCCTTCCTGGATGGGAGATAATGCAACAGATAAAATACAATGGATCACTCGGGGTGTGTAGTGTTTTACAGGGCACAGTGGGCCCCCCTTCCCGTGGGTCCCGTGTGCCCCACCCACACTGGATGGCCCTGGCACAGGGGGTAATTAGGGTACACCCGCCCCTCACCCACCCCCCTGCACACACCTATGGTGACACATTATGATGCCAAACACTTGCATATTAAAGCTCACAGAGAGAGAGATTGCAGTGATTCCAGCTCCATACTAACTGCCATTTACTGACTGCCATTTTTTTTTCTACCTTCTTATTATTAACAGCTCCCTTGGAACAGTCCATTACCTCTCAGGAATTTAATTGTAAAAAGTGAGCACATCTCTATCAAACTTCAATATAACTTTTTTATATTTAAATCCGATCGGCTGCGGCTCTAATACTTGTTTGACATTTAATAGAAGCGCGCTGAGAGATGGAGGGCGGAATGGTTGCGGCAGCCTTTATTCCCGGGATTTACGGCGCTGAATCTCTCGGTGTCAGGCAAAGCTCTGATGGACTAAGTCTGCAATCAGAAAAGGGTAGCGGCAGCTCCCAGCACCTCATTATAGGAAGGCTGTTCGGTGCTTCTCGGGGCTCTCTACAGCTGATCCCATTTCTCAGCACATGAAGAAAACACTAAATAAGGTGACCTCAGACATGCTGAGCTTCCAACTCCACAGAAAGAGAAGAAGAAAATCTGCAATACAAGACGTGATTTCTGACTCTGCTGGAGAAATATCAACCTACAAATACTCTGGTACCGCTCTCAGCCAATCACAGAAAGGTAAAAACTCATCGCTGGAGATTTACTAAAACTGGTGCCCACCGAATCTGGGACAGGTGTGCAGAGTAACCAATCGGCTTCCAGGTTTTAGCCCCCCGTTTACAATGTTGCGACTTGTCATTCAATTTGACAGTCCCGAATCACATGACAAGTCGCACCTGATTGTCCACAATGGAACTGTTTAAATTGGAGCAACTCCGACTCCGCAGTGCCACACCGATTAAATAAAAAAAGGTTCCTGCACTATATTTCGGGTGCGACTTGCAGAGACATCGGTACAGGAAATCACTCAGATGTCAGGAAAGTCTCACCTGAAATCGCACCGACCTGCGGCTTTGAAATTGCGCTACTTCAAGTGAAGTCGCATTCAGTGTGAACGGGGATTTATTGTCAAAGCTTCACTGAACAAGCTGAAGTTATAAGCTGATTGGTTACTATGCACAACTACCCCGGATTCTGTGTGTCAGTTTTAATTATTTTATCCCAAAGTAACATTGTTTATAAACATTGATCAGACTGGAGATAGAGAGATACAAAGTAACATTGTTTATAAACATTGATCAGACTGGAGATAGAGAGATACAAAGTAACATTGTTTATAAACATTGATCAGACTGGAGATAGAGAGATACAAAGTAACTTTGTTTATAAACATTGATCAGACGGGAGATAGAGAGATACAAAGTAACATTGTTTATAAACATTGATCAGACGGGAGAGAGAGAGATACAAAGTAACATTGTTTATAAACATTGATCAGACAGGAGATAGAGAGATACAAAGTAACATTGTTTATAAACATTGATCAGACGGGAGATAGAGAGATACAAAGTAACATTGTTTATAAACATTGATCAGAGGGGAGATAGAGAGATACAAAGTAACATTGTTTATAAACATTGATCAGACAGGAAATAGAGAGATACAAAGTAACATTGTTTATAAACATTGATCAGACAGGAGATAGAGAGATACAAAGTAACATTGTTTATAAACATTGATCAGACGGGAGATAGAGAGATACAAAGTAACATTGTTTATAAACATTGATCAGCCGGGAGATAGAGAGATACAAAGTAACATTGTTTATAAACATTGATCAGACGGGAGATAGAGAGATACAAAGTAACATTGTTTATAAACATTGATCAGACAGGAGATAGAGAGATACAAAGTAACATTGTTTATAAACATTGATCAGACAGGAGATAGAGAGATACAAAGTAACATTGTTTATAAACATTGATCAGACGGGAGATAGAGAGATACAAAGTAACATTGTTTATAAACATTGAATCAGACGGGAGATAGAGAGATACAAAGTAACATTGTTTATAAACATTGAATCAGACAGGAGATAGAGAGATACAAAGTAACATTGTTTATAAACATTGATCAGGAAGGAGATTGATTAACATTGTTACTTTTGCATCTACTCGGTTTCATTCTTTTGCAGACCAAAGGGAGGAGCTTCTACACTGGGCGTGGCCCACTGTGGTTTTGTTGGCTCCATTCCTTATGACTGAGCCAAAGGCCGTAGCATACAGCACATGCGTGAGAGAAAAGAAAAATGCGTCAGAAAAGGACAGGAAGCTGACCGCTGCCATGAGGGGGGATTGCAAAAAATGTTTTACGGTGTGATCTGTCTCGGCTGTGTCCATTGGACTGATGAGGGATCGGTGTACTGGCCTGCTGCTGGTACCATGTGACCAATTCACCAATGCAATTATGTTGCTAGCTTTGATTGGTCACAGTGACCACACGGTACAGACAGGACCAATCATGGCCCATCTGCACCATGTGATTAATCGTGGCCAATCACAGCTAATCACAACAAAAGACAACGAATGAATCAGTTTCATTCAGTACAAATGGTTGCTTATATCAGTGAAATTCATTATTATAAACAATCATAATGTGTAAAAAAATCCTGATCACTTCCCCAGAGCGGTGGTGTAACTATGGCAACACTGCATTGCTCTGATCACAGTGTGTAAAAAAAAAAAAAAAAATTGAAAAAAAAGTTTTGTTTTTGTTTTTTTTTACATACTGTCACCAGTCAGTGTCCTGATCACCTCACCAGTCATATGACGATGCTGTACTGCACTGGTGACAGGATGTACAAAAATAAATTGTGAAAAACTTTTTTTTTAAATGTATTTATTTATTTTACAAAAAATTATGTCAAAACACTTGCCATGCCTCTTACTAAACCCCTTGGACTGTCTGCTTTCCAAAAAGGGGTGAAGTGGGGGGGGGATTTATACTGGAGGGATGATTTTGGGGGGGGGTTGTACTGGTGGGTGATTTGGGGGGTATTTGTACTGGGGGGTGATTTGGGGGGGTATTTGTACTGGGGGGGTGATTTGTGGGGTATTTGTACTGGGGGGGTGATTTGGGGGGGTATTTGTACTGGAGGGTGATTTGGGGGTATTTGTACTGGAGGGTGATTTGGGGGTATTTGTACTGGGGGGTGATTTGGGGGTATTTGTACTGGAGGGTGATTTGGGGGTATTTGTACTGGGGGGGGTGATTTGGGGGGTATTTGTACTGGAGGGTGATTTGGGGGGTATTTGTACTGGGGGGGTGATTTGGGGGGTATTTGTACTGGGGGTGATTTGTGGGGTATTTGTACTGGGGGGGTGATTTGGGGGGGTATTTGTACTGGAGGGTGATTTGGGGGTATTTGTACTGGAGGGTGATTTGGGGGGTATTTGTACTGGAGGGTGATTTGGGGGTATTTGTACTGGAGGGTGATTTGGGGGTATTTGTACTGGGGGGGTGATTTGGGGGGTATTTGTACTGGAGGGTGATTTGGGGGGTATTTGTACTGGGGGGGTGATTTGGGGGGTATTTGTACTGGAGGGTGATTTGGGGGGTATTTGTACTGGAGGGTGATTTGGGGGTATTTGTACCGGGGGGGTGATTTGGGCGGTATTTGTACTGGAGGGTGATTTGGGGGGTATTTGTACTGGGGGGTGATTTGGGGAGTATTTGTACTGGAGGGTGATATGGGGGGTATTTGTACTGGGGGGGATTTGGGGGGTATTTGTACTGGGGGGGTGATTTGGGGGGTATTTGTACTGGAGGGTGATTTGGGGTATTTGTACTGGGGGGGTGATTTGGGGGGTATTTGTACTGGAGGGTGATTTGGGGGTATTTGAACTGGGGGGGTGATTTGGGCGGTATTTGTACTGGAGGGTGATTTGGGGGGGTATTTGTACTGGGGGGGTTTGGAGGGTATTTGTACTGGGGGGGTGATTTGGGGGGTATTTGTACTGGAGGGTGATTTGGGGGGTATTTGTACTGGGGGATGATTTGGGGGGTATTTGTACTGGGGTGGATGATTTGGGGGTATTTGTACTGTGGGATGATTTGGGGGGTATTTGTACTGGGGGGATTTGGGGGGTATTTGTACTGGGGGGGGATTTGGGGGGTATTTGTACTGGGGGGTGATTTGGGGGGTATTTGTACTGGGGGGGGTGATTTAGGGGGTATTTGTACTGGGTGGATGATTTGGGGGTATTTGTACTGGGGGATGATTTGTGGGGTATTTGTACTGGGGGGGGGTGATTTGGGGGGTATTTGTACTGGGGGGTGATTTGGGGGGTATTTGTACTGGGGGGGTGATTTGGGGGGTATTTGTACTGGGTGGATGATTTGGGGGTATTTGTACTGGGGGATGATTTGTGGGGTATTTGTACTGGGGGGGATTTGGGGGGTATTTGTACTGGGGGGGTGATTTGGGGGGTATTTGTACTGGGGGGGTGATTTGTGGGGTATTTGTACTGGGGGGGTGATTTGGGGGGTATTTGTACTGGGGGGGGTGATTTGGGGGGTATTTGTACTGGGTGGATGATTTGTGGGGTATTTGTACTGGGGGGATGATTTGTGGGGTATTTGAACTGGGGGATGATTTGTGGGGTATTTGTACTGGGGGGGTGATTTGGGGGGTATTTGTACTGGGTGGATGATTTGTGGGGTATTTGTACTGGGGGGGATTTGGGGGGTATTTGTACTGGGGGGGTGATTTGGGGGGGTATTTGTACTGGAGGGTGATTTGGGGGTATTTGTACTGGAGGGTGATTTGGGGGTATTTGTACTGGGGGGGTGATTTGGGCGGTATTTGTACTGGAGGGTGATTTGGGGGGGGGTATTTGTACTGGGGGGGTGATTTGGGGGGTATTTGTACTGGTGGGTGATTTGGGGGGTATTTGTACTGGGGGGTGATTTGGGGGGTATTTGTACTGGAGGGTGATTTGGGGGTATTTGTACTGGAGGGTGATTTGGGGGGGTATTTGTACTGGGGGGGTGATTTGGGGGGTATTTGTACTGGTGGGTGATTTGGGGGGTATTTGTACTGGTGGGTGATTTGGGGGGTATTTGTACTGGGGGGTGATTTGGGGGGTATTTGTACTGGAGGGTGATTTGGGGGTATTTGTACTGGAGGGTGATTTGGGGGTATTTGTACTGGGGGGGTGATTTGGGGGGTATTTGTACTGGGGGGGTGATTTGGGGGGTATTTGTACTGGGTGGATGATTTGTGGGGTATTTGTAGTGGGGGGATGATTTGTGGGGTATTTGTACTGGGGGATGATTTGTGGGGTATTTGTACTGGGTGGATGATTTGTGGGGTATTTGTACTGGGGGGGTGATTTGGGGGGTATTTGTACTGGGTGGATGATTTGTGGGGTATTTGTACTGGCGGGGATTTGGGGGGTATTTGTACTGGGGGGGTGATTTGGGGGGGTATTTGTACTGGAGGGTGATTTGGGGGCATTTGTACTGGAGGGTGATTTGGGGGTATTTGTACTGGGGGGGTGATTTGGGGGGGTATTTGTACTGGAGGGTGATTTGGGGGGGTATTTGTACTGGAGGGTGATTTGGGGGTATTTGTACTGGAGGGTGATTTGGGGGTATTTGTACTGGGGGGGGGTTGGGGTATATTTGTTCTTTCCTGGCATTTTTGGGCCTCAAGAAATGAGATCGTCCGTCAGTAAATTAGGATTGGTGGATTTTCAGATAGACTGTGTATCCCATAGATTGTGGACTGTATAACTTTTACAGACTAAATAATATTCACTGATTTGGGGTATTTTCATAAAATATGTAGCAGAATACAGTTTGGCCTAAATTTATGAAGAAATATTATTTATTTGCAAAATTTTATAATAGAAGCAAAGAAAAAAAATATTTTTTTTTCAATTAATTTTTATTTAACAAACAAAACCCCAGAGTTAAATACCACCAAAAGAAAGCTATAGTATGAAAAAAAAATGATAAAAATGTCATATGGATACAGTGTAGCATGACCGCGCAATTGTTATTGAAAGTGTGAGAGCGCTGAAAGCTGAAAATTGACCTGGGCAGGAAGGGGGTGAAAGTGCCTGGTATTGAAGGGGTTAAAAGAAGAGGAAAAAGCAGAAAAAGAAACATAAAGCCCCATTCACATCTGAACAATTTGGTATCAGTGCAACTTTGCCCACTTTTCCAACTGCCTGGTATTGAAGGGGTTAAGCAGTAGGAGACCACAAATGATGCAGCAGGGTAAAATTGGTCAGCAACAGGTCATTTTTGTGGGCCAGGATTGGTCGAAATGTACTAGGGAAAAGGAGTAAGGGCAGTTTTTTTTGGCTACAAGAATTACGAGACTACAGATAAAAGAGTAATGTGACCAGCAGAAGGACAATTGTAATGGACAAGGCTAGACCTACATTTACTAGAGACAAAGAGCACAGCCTGTGGCTTTTCTACAAGAATTAGGATATGGCAGAAGATACAGAAATGTAAGGCTGGCCAGCAGCAGGACAGTTTTATTCAGGGATAATGGGCCTAACTGGTGTGTGTCTAACTTTTATTTTATCTATGGGAATAGGGAGTGAAAGCTTTTTTGCAGTTATTTTTTTATGCGTGCTGCAAAATAAAACTCAACTCCATGAACAGATAGGCAGTAACAAGTGATTGTTTTGCTCTTAACACCCCAAACTAAAAAAGGCCTAAGCAACTAAAAAAATAAAAATAAATAAATAAATAAATAAATGAAAACAACATAATATCCCCCCTTCCCGAAACACAAGCCATAAAAATAATAAAGGGAAGCCTTGAAAAAAAACAAACAAGCACTTTAACTTAAAATAAAGTCCCTAACAACATAAAACAACATTAAAACACCAAAATTATTGTCACGGTCAGGGGTCAAGCTCGGAGAGCAGTAGCTATAGCAGTAGAGAGTTTTCCACTGACCAACTAGATAAGTGAACAAGCAGGTCACCCTGGTGGATGATGCGGGCTCACTCGAGGTGCGGGGTCTAAGCACTAACCGGAATTCACGAGAGCTCCTGATCGTGGGGATGGGTTTTGCTGTGTGTTAGTACTAGGCTGGGGTGCTCAGCATTGCCCCACCAGGAGGTGAGGAAGCCGGGGTCCAGTAGCAGATATAGCAGGCATAGCACAAGCAGATGCATAGTTGCAGGTTGAGATCAAGTAAAAGCGTAGTCAAGGAACAAGCCAAAGGTTGGTAACGAGTGGTTGCAAGGTTGGGATCAAGTGGAAGTGTAGTCAAGGAACAAGACAAAGGTTGGTAATGAATGGGTGCAGGTTGGGATCAAGTGGAAATGTAGTCGAGGAACAAGCCAAAGGTTGGTAACGAGTGGTTGCAAGGTTGGGATCAAGTGGAAGCGTAGGCGAGGAACAAGCCAAAGGTTGGTAACGAGTGGTTGCAAGGTTGGGATCAAGTGGAAGCGTAGACGAGGAACAAGCCAAAGGTTGGTAACAAGAGATTGCAGGTTGGGATCAAGTGGAAGGATAGTCGAGGAACAAGAAAAAGGTTGGTGTTGCATAACATCTGGGAGAGCCTGATGAGTAGAGGGAGACCTCTTGTACAGCCCCGGCTCAAGGACCACTGGAGTTGCAACAGTGGCCACGAGTGCACGGTGAGGTAAGAGTGCCTGCAAAGTCCTCCATTGGTAGTGATAGCAGATGAGTAGCAGGAACAGCAGATGCAGGTATGCTGTGAATGCAGGACAGTAGATGCAGGTAAGCTGTAGATGCAGGACAGCAGATGCAGGTATGCTGTGGATGCAGGACAGCAGTACCGGAGCTACACAGGCTGGAAGCAGAAGACTGGAGCAGAGTCAGACAAGCCAAGTCATACACGGAGGATCAGGCTATCATAAACAGCAGGCAGAGAGTGGTCAGAGTTCAAGCCAGGTTTGGCAACAGGAAATCAGGCAAACAGGCAGGAATAATCAGGGTCAAGGCAAGCCAAAAGTCAGGACTGGAGGTAGCAGTGTGGTCAGAAGGCCAAGTCTAATACTGGATCAGGTACAGGTGCAGGATCAGAACACAGGGTAAAGCTGCAGATCAGACAGCACTGCACTAGTACAGCTGCTGTCCTTATAAAGGCCCATTGGTGCCAATGTAGTGCTAATGCGCGTGCCTGCACATCTGCTGATCGTTCCCACTCATGCACTCCACACACACACCTGTGGCCAGCCCAGCATACATCAGAACCTGCCTGTGCATGCCCGCATACACACGCGCATCAGAGTATTCACAGTGCGTTCCTGACAGTTGGTAACAAAAGGTTGCAGGTTGAGATCAAGTGGAGACATAGTTGAGGAACAAGCCAAAGGTTGGTAATGAGTGGTTGCAGGTTGGGATCAAGTGGAACCGTAGGCGAGGAACAAGCCAAAGGTTGGTAACAAGAGGTTGCAGGATGGGATCAAGTGGAAACATAATCGAGGAACAAGCCAAAGGTTGGTAACGAGCGGTTGCAGGTTGGGATCAAGTGGAAGCGTAGGCAAGGATCAAGCCAAAGGTTGGTAAGGAGTGGTTGCAGGTTGGGATCAAGTAGAAGCGTAGTCGAGGAACAAGCCAAAGGTTGGTAATGAGTGGTTGCAGGTTGGAATCAAGTGGGAGCGTAGGCAAGGAACAAGCCAAAGGTTTGTAATGAGTGGTTGCAGGTTGGGATCAAGTGGAAACGTAGTCGAGGAACAAGGCAAAGGTTGGTAATGAGTGGTTGCAGGTTGGGATCAAGTGGAAGCGTAGGTGAGGAACAAGCCAAAGGTTGGTAACGATTGGTTGCAGGTTGGGATCAAGTGGAAATGTAGTTGAGGAACAAGCCAAAGGTTGGTGACAAGAGGTTGCAGGTTGGGATCGAGTGGAAGCATAGTTGAGGAACAAGCTGAAGGTTGGTAACGAGTGGTTGCAGGATGGGATCAAGTGAAAGCATAGTCAAGAAACAAGCCAAAGCTCAGTTACTATGGGTGGGACAGCAGCTATAATTGACTTCAGACCTCAAATTAACCACCAAATAAAATGAAAGGCAAAAAAAATCTCCAAAAAATAACAACAACAAGAAAAGACAGGAAAGGGCTTGATTGGCCGAAGAGCTAGCAATCAAAATTAAAGACGCTTGTCTGTGCGGTTTGTCAGCTTCCAGTTCACTGATGCTATGGCTGCTCTGTACCCCCCTTTATAGAGGGAGAGTCTGTCTTATCCAAAGCCCCCTTATTGCCCCTTTAAAGCCATAGTTGG
The DNA here is from genome assembly GCF_042186555.1 of Aquarana catesbeiana. NCBI lineage: Eukaryota > Metazoa > Chordata > Amphibia > Anura > Ranidae > Aquarana > Aquarana catesbeiana. Next base: position 1,590,285 of record NC_133328.1, on the reverse strand, counting down.
AAGGCCATGCGGTGCATTATGGTAAAAAAAAACACATTTTGCACATAAGTTTGATGGCACCGTGAATCTTTAAAGTGCCAAACGTGATCCTCACCCCTACTAGACAGAAGCATTGTATAACCCACACCGTGACTGCACAGTGATCAGGAAGGGAGGGCAGAAGACCGGCATTATCTCTCGTCTATGACTCGCCTAATCCCGACTACGGCAATCACCGGATTTACATTGAACTGCAATTACAGAGAAACAACAACCATTATCTGAGGAAAAAACACAACACTCAAAGTGTATTTAATCCTCCGGAGAGGAGCTTCAGTGAGGTCAGGGCTAAGAGGAGTTTATACTTTGTTTATTTTTCCACTGGGAATGCATGGCAAATTCCGGGTAAGTTCACTTCAAACAACTATGCACTCTAGGGGGCATATTTATATAAAAAATGGGCAGAGCTATCCACCAAACTGCATGTACATTCGTTCTGGGTGAATGTGGGCAAAACCAAAGTTTCTCTCCAGGTCAAATGTTCGTCGTAGAGTGAAATATCGCACTACGGCCACTAGAGGGAGCAGAGGATCAATAAGTATTTAATTGCTACTATTGTCAGCTCCATCTAGTGGCCGTAATGTGATATTTCACTGATTCACTATTCTGTATGAATGAGGAACATTCAACCTGGAGAGAAAACAGTTGAGTAACATTCGCTGTTGCTCCTATAGTACAGAAGGAATGTAAATGCAGTTACACAGGATGTCTAGCTCTTTATAAGTACACCCGTGGGTGTTGCATATATGGAAGTATTTAAAAACTAGGACCTGTGTGGCAAAACTCATGAATCAGAATTGGGGGTGCGATAGTGAGGATGGCAAAGACATATCACTACTACTGACTCCAGGCAAACAGCTAAATACAAAGATGAGATATATATATACGGGAGTCGTGTTCTGCCCCATTTTTATGTAAGTTTTCTGTGATTTATTGAACTACACAGTTGCGGCCCGTCCATACGGGGTGCAGGGGCACCGCCCCCCCAATCCATGTGCCCGGCCCCTAATCTACATGCGCCGGACACATGAATTTCAATGGGGGTTTTCTTTGTTTGTTTTTTTTTTGAAGCACATAATTAGAGCTGAGGCTCTAATTGGCTTCAAAAATGGGTGGTCCCCTCGGGGGTACAGTGCTCCATCACCCACTTGTGTGACAATAGTGAATTAATAGTCGCTATTGTCTTCCTGATTCTCCTCCTGGCCAATCAGGAAGCGGGTCCTGAGACCCAATTGGCCAGGGAGTCTTAGGACCCACTTCCTGTTCGGCTGGGAGGAGAAGCCACGGCCCCGGATCCTCCTCATCTGCCTCCTAAGGTAAGGAGGCCTCTGATCGCCGCCTTCCCATCTGTCTCCTGCAGGGCGGCGGGGATCGCCGCCTTCCCACCCGTCTCCCCTGGGGGGTGGAGGGGGGGGTTGCTGCCTTCCCATCTGTCTCCCACAGGGGGGGATCGCCACCATCCTCACCTGGAGGGGGGTGATTTCCGCCTTCCCGTCCATCTCCTGCAGGGGGAAGGGTGATCTCCAACATCCCACCCATCCCCCCGGGGGGGTGGGGCTGGGATTGCCACATTCCTGTTCCCCCCAAAATATTAAGCACCAGCCACCACTGAAACTCCATGAGCTTATTATTGTTCTGTAGTATGCTGACATCTAGTGGAGGTTTTGGGTCACTGCAACTTGATTACTAAGTAACTTTGGATTCTTCCTCTGTCCACCCCTTCTCTAGTTAGTTCAGTCCTAGCTAGACACTCCCTTCTTCTTCCACGTTCCCTCAGTCAGTACTCGTACTTCCCATAGACAGGGCTCAGGAAAGTCATTGTCTTCTTACACTTCAAAGGGCTGTAGTATGCTGACATCTAGTGGACGGTTTGGGCCACTGCAGCTTGATTACTGTTTCGATTTGGTTTCTCCCTCTGTCCACCCCTCCTGTTTAGTGCTAGTTAGTTCAGTCCTAGCTAGACCATCCCTTCTTTCTCCACATTGCCTCATTCAGTGTTAGTAGTTCACAGAGACAGGATTCAGGAAAGTTATTTGTCTTACACTTCAAATGACTGGAAAAACATCCACTTACTGCAATTAGCTGAAATAAAATTGCGTCGTATTCAACTTTTGAGTGAAGCTGCCTGTGGATGGTGCCAAAGTCGGCAGGTGAACATACTGTCCATACAGACCGGGTCTGAGGTGGTATGGCAATGCATAAAAGGACATTTGAAACAGAACAAGTTGTTTTACCTGCAAAGGATTTGTATTCCTCTCCATCAGTGGTGGCTGGTGCTCCATTTTTTTGGGGGGGGGCAAACAAACCCCCCGCCCACTCGCCTGCTTGCCAGCCCCGCTCTTACCCCATCTGGGTCACCACGGGTGGCTTTGGCAGCTTCCCTGGCTTCTCCTCTCGGCCAATCCTCCGGATCCGCTTCCTGCCCTGATTGGCCGGGAGGAGAAGGAAGACAATAGCGAATGTTCATTTGCTAATGTCACAAGTGGGTGACAGTCAGTCAGTCATCCAGTGTCAGTTAGTACCAGATTTCCCACAACACTACCACACTGTCATACTATAGGTTGCTGATCACCACCATTACCAGTATAGTGTCATAGCTGCATCATTTCCAGTATATACCACAGTTTGTAGATTCGCTTTCACACAAACCAATGAATATAAACTTATTGGTATTTATTTTTGTATACCAAAAACATGTAGTAGAATACATTTTGGCCTAAATTTATGAAGAAATTGGATTGTTTGACTCTTTTATTGGATATGCTTTATAACAGAAAGTAGAAAATAAAGATTTAGTTTTTTCTGTCTTTATATAAACAAAATATATAAATATATATATATATATATATATATATATATATATATATATATATATATATATATATATATATATATATATATATAAAAAATATATTTATATAAACAAAAGTTTATATAAAAAATACAAAAACCCAGCTGGTCGGTGGCAGCTGGTGCTCCATTTTTTTTTTGGATGGGAGGGCACCAAACAACCCCCCCCCAGCCAGGTCCGCACTTCCCCCATCCAGGTCACGTCTTCCCCGGCTTCTCCTCCCGGCTAATCCGGTCTTAAGATCCACCTCCTGTCCTGATTGGCCGGGAGGAGAAGCCGGGAGACAATAGCGTATATTGATTCGCTAATGTCACAAGTAGGTGGGTTCACTGCGCCCCCCCCGAGCCCAACCTTTTTGAAGCCAATTAGAGCCTCAGGCTCTAATCATGTGCTTCAAAAAAAAAAAAAAAAATCTTAGAAACCTATTAGTCCGGTGTTCTGCGGAAAACTCCAACATGCCAAAATCTCCAACCACATCACTTTCGATGACTTGGCTGTTTTCACAGAACAGCGGCAGCGCGTACACTGCGGTACACGACGAGTTGGCTGTTGAACACCGGGTAAGGAGGAAAAAAACCTGTCGCCGCCCTGGAGGCGGCCATGTTGTTGGTTAGTATCGGGCAGACTAACAATGTCTACTCATTATATGGTGTACCGTAGTGCAGTGGTCATCAGTCCTGTCCTCAGGACCCACTAACAGGCCAGGTTTGCAAGATAACTGAAATACATCACAGGTGATATCATTTGCTGCTCAGTGATTGCAGTATTCCAGTCTGCATCTCCCCCAAGATAATACATAAAACCTGGCCTGTTAGTGGGCCCTGAGGATAGGGTTGATGACCACTGCCGTAGTGTATACGCTGCCGTGGTGTGGCCCATCCATTAACATGAATCTATCAGCGGCGGGGGTGTTTTTTTTTTTGAAGCACCTGATTAGAGCCAGAGGCTCTAATAGGCTTCAAAACAGGGTGGACTCGGGGCGCGGAGCACTGCACTACGAACCCACCCAGGTGCGTTAGAAAAGCAAATGAATATTCAATTTTCTAACACTGATTGTCCTCTCCACCAATCAGTAAGCACGGGTCTGATACGCGTTTCCCGATTGGGTGAAAGGTCAGGCGATCCTATTGAACACCTAGGAGGAGGAGGAGGCAGAAGCCGCCATGATCCACAGCACAGGAGGAGGAAGAAAGCCGCTGGACACGCTGCCCACCCACCCACCCGCTTCCTAGATGAGGTAAGTGCGGGGCTTTGGTGTCCCGACTCTCCTCCGGGGGGGGTTGCCGCTGTGGGGGGGGTGCTGTTTGCCACCCTCCCAAAGACAAAAACACCAGCCGCCACTGCACTGCCGGTGTTCTGTGAAAACAGACAACTCATCCAAATCTCCAATTATTGCTGCTGGAGAGTCACCGGAAGTGACGTGGGTTGGAGATTTTGGCGAGTTGGCGCCCCACATGGAGATTAGGATGGGCGGCACCCCAGTGGTGACCAAATACCACCAAATGAAAGTTCTATTTGTGTAAAAAAAAATGTTATAATTGTCTTTGGGTACAGCGTGGCATGACTGCGCAATTACCAGTTAACCACTTGCCGACCGGGCCATAGCCGAAAGACGGCTACACGCAGTCGGCTTATTCTGGGTGAACGTCCATGGACGTCCTCCCAGAATGTTGCTCCCGCGCGCCCCCTGGGGCGCGCACCCGGGAACATCCGTGGCCGCCGGGTGCTTCACGGGTCACAGTAAATAGCCGCTGATAGCGGCCATTTACCACGTGATCGTTCCGTCAAATGATGGAGCGATCACATGGAAACAAACCGGCGTCACGTCATGACGCCGTTTCCTCCCTCCCCTCTCTGTACCAATCGTTACAGTGCGAGGGGAGAGGGGGAGAGATGGCAGCAGCACTGTGGGCTGGATGTGTAGTACCCACAGTGCTGCTCAGTGCCAATAAGCTGCAACACTGTGCAATACTCTGCAACACTCTGCAATACTCTGCAAAACTCTGCTAATACTCTGCCAATACTCGCCAATACTCTGCCAATACTCTGCAAAACTCTGCTAATACTCGCCAATACTCTGCCAATACTCTGCAAAACTCTGCTAATACTCGTCAATACTCTGCCAATACCCTGCAAAACTCTGCCAATACCCTGCAAAACTCTGCCAATACTCGCCAATACTCTGCCAATACTCTGCAAAACTCTGCCAATACCCTGCAAAACTCTGCCAATACTCGCCAATACTCTGCCAATACTTGCCAATACTCGCCAATACTCTGCCAATACTTGCCAATACTTTGCCAATACTCGCCAATACTCTGCAATAAATTTTAACAGAAACAAAGAATTTTTTTATTTTTTTTACCGAATTTTCAGTCTTTTTTGATTTATAGCGCAAAAAATAAAAAACCCAGCGGTGATTAAATACCACCAAAAGAAAGCTCTATTTGTGTGAAAAAAAGGACAAAAATTTCATATGGGTACAGTGTTGCATGACTGAGTAATTGTCATTCAAAGTCTGAGAGCACCGAAAGCTGAAAATTGGTCTGGTTAGGAAGGGGGTTTAAGTGCCCAGTGGGCAAGTTAAAGTAGCGCAGTCATGAAGGGGGGGTAAAACCTTTCCGGAGCTGAAGTGGACAAAGCAGGTTGGGCAAAGTCTTGCAAAACAAGTCTATAAATATGATTTAAAATATTACACGGCAAGCAAACTTGGATGCAAAAATCGTAATAAATGGGGATTTATCAGAGCCGGTAAAGCGGGAAGGAAAGCGCGCGCGTCTCCTATCCTTCAGTGAAGACAGTCTGGGGTTTTGTAGATTGCTTTGCTCCATTTGACGGCCGGCATTTAAAATGTCATCGTTCATGAGCCAATAAGTAATATGTTTTAAATAGCTGACCACTGGTGACTGGTTGTGGCATCTAAGTGCTCCTATTCCTCATCTGTGACAGACCATAGTAATTACCGTTCTTCAATGGGTGAGAGGGTTGGAGCCGGCACAGGTCAGAGTTCCCCCATTTCCCTGGAATGAAGGGGATTCTGCCGCGTGCTCAAGTATCCAAAACATTTACAGGGGACATGTGGCGAGGTCCGCTACCCTTTATGATGACTTCAACATAATAATAGGCTGCGGTCGCTGAGCAGGGGGGACCTTGGCCTGGGAAGATTACAGGACATTGTGGTTGTCAGTGCGGATAGAATGTATACATTATCTCTGATATATGGAGGAGGAGGGGATGTGTGGACTAGGCTGAGAATATATTACGGTATGTATACATGTTATATTTGTAGAGATCAGCCTGGATGAATAACAGGCCTCTGGGATTTCATATCATACATGATTATGGCCGGCCGTCTAATGTATGGAGTTCCTCAGAGTGTCATCTTTATATAGACCAAGGTTTCTCAACCAGGGTTCCGTGGAACCTTAGGGTACCTCCAGGGGTTGCTAGGGGTTCCTTGAGCAATGACAATTTCTGCCTCTCAAATAAGTTTCCACTGACACTGTTGATCTTTTTAGCTATCTGTAAGGGGAGAATTCCTCCCAATGACCACAAGTGTAAGGAGCATTCTTCCCACTGACCATCACACTAATGTATCACGAGTTGCAGATATAGTCATTTTTAGCAGGAGTTCCCCGAGACCGGAAAGTTATTACAAGGGTTCCTTTGTGTTGAAAAGGTTGAGAAAGACTGATATAGACCATGAACTGGCACCATGTTCCAGGCACTAGCAGTCCAACCACGATCTAAACATACAACGATCAGACAGATATTACTGTCATATGTAAACTATCAGTTACAGACAATGGCTGCACACATGTATCTGCTCCCTACTATGCCAAGGTTTGTACCATTGGCTATTAACCAATACCGCACTATTAGATGTAATACTCTTCTGCAATATACCTAGTATCCATACAGCGGATACCATTTCAAATGATGCTAATATTCCAAATGCTTCAATCATGGACACACTATATAGTAAGGATTACGTGTCACTTTCCATCTGTCTAGATATTCCCACCCCTCTGTAGTACCACCTCATCTTAGTGGGTGGTGGTCTGAAGCGCTCATGGGATGTGCCTTAAGAATATATAAGTGTATAACACAAGCTGAAGGAGCCATTACTCCTAGGCTCTGAGGAAGAAGGTACTCCTTCGAAACGCGTCGGCCTGGAGTGGTCCTGATGTCTTCCCCTCTGCTACTTGGAGACTGTCAGTTCCAGGACTGATTGCTACAAACAAGTGTTCTTTACAGGCTTTTATTCATCACATGTTTGTGAGTAGTTTTTTTAATTGTTTTTATTAATAAATTATCTTGGGATAATGCAAAAGGCTGGTGCTCCCTCTTCTTTAGATCTTCTTTTGGGACTATTAGGATAGCTACTAACCTGGAGGGCAGCAAGGCCAGAGAGACACAATCCTTTGATTCACCAATTATCCGGTCATCACGCTAATGTGCAAGAGTGTTTGTTTGCTATCACTGTGCTTTATAGACATGTCCAGGTAATAATGGAGCCAACCTGGTCCTCCAGTTTCCAGATTCACTGCTCTGCTTATATGCCATTGTTGGATTTCACTTGCTGTGACTCTATAGGTGAGACACAGATAGAGAGGTAGGTAGATAAATGTGGTGGGCCGGGCTATCCCACTATCCGGCAGTCAAACAGTGTCCTCTCTGCTCCATTGCTAAGGGCGGGCATCTGCCAATCCAAATCCTCCTGTGTTCACCCTCTGTCCTTCCGAAGGGAGGTCAAATAAATTGTGCAGCCTGGGAAGAATGTTCTGCTAGGTGGCTTAAAGGGGTCTCTGAAGAGAGATAAAAAGAGAGATAAAGAGATAGAGAGAGAGAGAGAGAGAGGGAGAGAGAGAGAGAGGGAGAGAGAGAGAGGGAGAGAGGGAAAAAGAGGGAGAGAGAGATAGAGAGAGAGAGAAAGAAAGAAAGAAAGAAAGAAAGAAAGAGAAAGAGAAAGAAAAAGAAAGGAAATAAAGAAAGAGAGAGAAAGAAAAAGAAAGAGAGAGAAGGCAAAGGAAAGGGAGAGAGTGAGAGGGAGAACGAGAGAGAGAGAAATGGAGAGAGAAAGAAAAAGAAATAGAGAAAAAGACAGAGAGAGAGAGAGACGGAAGAAAGAGAGAGAGAAAGAAAGAAAGAAAAAGAAAGAGAGAGAGATGGAAAGAAAAAGAAAGAGAGAGAGATGGAAAGAAAAAGAAAGGAAAGAGAGAAAGAAAGAACAATAAAGAGAGAGAAGGAAAGAGAGAGAGAAAGAGAGAGAAAGAAAGAAAGAAAAAGAAAGAGGGAGAGAGGAAAAAAAGAAGAGAGCAAGAAAAAAGAAAGAGAAGAAAGTATCTCTGGGTGCCCAGCACTCTGACTATATGGCAGCCCTCTATCTCCTCATTCAAGCTCTTTTGTCCTCCAGGGTTCCAGCCACAGACACACAACATCAGCCCAATGTGTCTATCCCTGTGCCTGGCCTCACTGTGTCCTCCATTCAGGTGGTGGGTGAGGCTATGCCTCAAATGATCAATCAGTCCTCCCTGCCCCATTGCTGGAAACTGGCATCCACCAATCCAAGTCCTTCTGTGTCCTCCCTCTACCTGTGCTCTGTCACTATCAGGTAGGGTAAACTAACTGTGCTGCCTGGGAGTAATGTTCTGTTTGAAAGCTTAAAGGGGCCTCTGGCCAGTAATGCACATAGATAGATAGATAGATAGATAGATAGATAGATAGATAGATAGATAGATAGATAGATAGATAGATAGATAGATAGATAGATAGATATGAGATAGATAGATAGATAGATAGATAGATAGATAGATAGATAGATAGATGCCACCCATCCTGGATTTGTGAAGGCAGTCCTGTATCCGAGGGGATCGCAGTGGTGAGTGGAAGATTTCTGCATACTTAGAGGTTGGACCATACCTGAAAAAGGATATGGTCTGGATATGACCACCCAGAAAGCGGAATGTCAAGTGTGGACTGTGGGCAGGGGTACTGGGACTTACATGGTAAGATACTGTAGATGAGGAAGGAAGCAAGGAAGGAAGGAAGGAAGGAGAGAGAAGGAAGGGTGAAAGAAAGGAAAAATGTTAGAAAGAATAGAGGAGGATGGATGGAAGGAAGAAAGGATAGAAGGAAAGAAGGAAGAGAGGAAAAAGGAAAGAAGGAGGGAAGGAAGAAGAAGGAATGAAATAAGGAAAGGAAAAAGGAAGGAGAAAAAAAAGAGAGAAAGAAGGAAGAAAGAAAGGAGGGAGAGAAGGAAAGAGGGAAGAAAAAAAGAGAGATAAAAAGGAAGGAAGGAAGGAAGGAAGGAAGGAAGGAGAGGAATTAAGGAAGGAAAAGGGGGGCAGGGAGGAAAGGGAAGGGAAGGGAAGGGAAGGAAGGAAGGAAGGAAGGAAGGAAGGAAGGAAGGAAGGAAGGAAGGAAGGAAGGAAGGAAGGAAGGAAGGAAGGAAGGAAGGAAGGAAGGAAATGAAAGGGGGAGGAAGGAGGTAGCGAGAGGCAAGAAGGAACAAAGGAGACGAAAAAAGGAAAGAAGGAAGGAGGGAAGGAAAGAAGGAGATAAAGAAGAGGGGAACAAGGAATTAAGGAAGGAAAGAGGGAGGAAGGAAGAAAAGAACAAAGGAAGGAAGAAAAAATAAAAAGAAGAGAGGAAGAAGGAAGGAAGAAAGGAAAGAGGGAGGAAGGAAGAAAGGAAAGAGGGAGGAAGGAAGAAAGGAACAAAGGAAGGAAGAAAAAATAAAAAGAAGAGAGGAAGAAGGAAGGAAGAAAGGAAAGAGGGAGGAAGGAAGAAAGGAAAGAGGGAGGAAGGAAGAAAGGAACAAAGGAAGGAAGAAAAAATAAAAAGAAGAGAGGAAGAAGGAAGGAAGAAAGGAAAGAGGGAGGAAAGAAAGATAAAAAGAAGAGAGGAAGAAGGAATGAAGGAAGGAAGGAATGAAGGAAGGAAGGAAGGAAGGAAGGAAGGAAGGAAGGAAGGAAGGAAAGAAGGAAGGATGGATGGAAGTTTACTTTTTGCCTGTAATGTTGGTTTCCCTCCTTTGAATGTTCTGGGTCCTTTTCATCGTCTTTTCAATACTTAAAGTACTTCCCACACTGGATCTCCACGCCAAACCGCCCACCTGCCCTGACAGGCATTGTAATTTGCTGTACTCACACAATCCCCGCTGATGTAAAGTAGCCCTGACAGCCGCAGTAATAAAATGGCATTAAAATAAAATAAAAAGTACAAAAAGAGAAGCTTGCGCTCAGCGGTAATCCTCCCAAGCATGCGTCCACGTGTGATTAGATGAAATCAGGGACTGGATGACGCACAACAAAGTCCTGACATTCAATGGTTGGAAATTATTAGCATTAAATAAAATAACATAATGGAGGGAATTCTACACCTTCAGAGCGACTTTCACCACCGCCAGCCCTGACGCCATAATATTCCTCTACAGAAACCGCGGGGCTCTTTCTGAAGCTGAACTCCGGCCAGATATCAAAGATCCAAATGAATGCAGCTCAATAATCAGTGTACGCACCTAATTCTGACCCGGTATTGTCAGTCCCTGTATAGTGGAGCCCAGACTGGGAGAAGGAGAAGCAGCACAAGGAGCCAGTCAGTTGTACTGCAGCCTAAAGATTGGAAAAATGAACAATGAACAGATTCATAGACAGCTCCAGTGCTGAGCTTCAGCACCATAGAGAGACTCAGTGCTGAGCTTCAGCACAATAGGGAGCTCCAGTGCTGAGCTTCAGCACCATAGAGAGACCCAGTGCTGAGCTCCAGCTTCATAGACAGCTCCAGTGCTGAGCTCCAGCACCATAAACAGCTCCAGTGCTGAGCTCCGGCTTCATAGACAGCTCCAGTGCTGAGCTCCAGCACCATAGACAGCTCCAGTGCTGAGCTCCAGCACCATAGAAAGATCCAGTGTTGAGCTCCAGCACCATAGACAGCTCCAGTATTGAACTCCAGCTTCATAGACAGCTCCAGTATTGAGCTCCAGCTTCATAGACAGCTCCAGTACTGAGCTCCAGCACCATAGACAGCTCCAGTGCTGAGCTCCAGCACCATAGACAGCTCCAGTGCTAAGTTTCAGCACCATAGACAGCTCCAGTACTGAGCTCCAGCTTCATAGACAGCTCCAGTATTGAGCTCCAGCTTCATAGACAGCTCCAGTGCTGAGCTCCAGCTTCATAGACAGCTCCAGTGCTGAACTCCAGCACCATAGACAGCTCCAGCACCATAGACAGCTCCAGTGCTGAGCTCCAGCACCATAGACAGCTCCAGTGCTGAACTCCAGCACCATAGACAGCTCCAGTACTGAGCTCCAGCACCATAGACAGCTCCAGTGCTGAGCTCCAGCACCATAGACAGCTCCAGTACTGAGCTCCAGCACCATAGACAGCTCCAGTACTGAGCTCCAGCACCATAGACAGCTCCAGTGCTGAGCTCCAGCACCATAGACAGCTCCAGTGCTGAGCTCCAGCACCATAGACAGCTCCAGTGCTGAGCTCCAGCACCATAGACAGCTCCAGTGCTGAGCTCCAGCACCATAGACAGCTCCAGTGCTGAGCTCCAGCACCATAGACAGCTCCAGTACTGAGCTCCAGCAACATAGACAGCTCCAGTACTGTGTTCTAGGCTAAACAGGCAGCTGAAAATAATAATAAATAGGGGGAGTGTTGGAGAGACCGCTGCTTCCACACAGAGATTAAGGCTCCCTCTCTGCCGCATGCTGGCAGGGGACAGGCTTTTCTATGGGAATTAAATCTGTAAGACGTTTCACAGGTTTTTTTCTGATGGACCTGAAATGTGTCTCAAATGAAGCTTTAGTTGGGTTTTTAGCTAATGGCGATGCAGCGCTCTAAGCGCAGTTTTCAGAGACCCCGATCGTTTAAAAGAGAACACAGAGGGAGATGTAATCAACACTATCAATGTCACTCTCATTATCCTTTCCATCAATGTTTCTTGGAGATCCGGGGGTATTCATGTCGCTATGACCAATCACAGTGATCACATGATTACTTGTAAGCAAAACAGTCATGAATGACTTCCATTCATGATTGCTTCCTACTGTGATGCTGTGATTGGCCCACACAATCACAGCACCCTCTACCATGGTGATTGGCCAATCACAGATCACAATAGTAAGCAAGCTGTCATGAATGAAAGCCATTCATGGCAGCTAAAACTATTGCTCATAATAGTGATCATCACTGTTATAAGCAATAAAATAAAATCTCTGATCAACCCATCAACTGAACTACTCTGGTGACAGGATGTAAAAAAAAAAAAAAAAAAACTTAAATAAAGGAAAAAAGATCTTAAAAAAAGAAAAAAATGAATAAAAAAAGATTTAAGTTTTTTTTGTACCTACTGTCACCAGTCAATGTCCCTGATCACCACCACACCAGACATATGATGATGTACTCTACTACACTGGTGACAGTATGCAAAAAAAGTCCACATTTAGTTAATTTATTTGTTTAAAAGAAAAATTACTTACTTAATAGTTATATAGTTAGTCATATATACAATATATTGTCAAAAGTATTGGGACACCTGCCTTTACACACACATGAACTTTAATGACATCCCAGTCTTAGTCTGGAGGGTTCAATATTGAGTTGTCCCCACCCCTCCGCAGCTATAACAGCTTTAACTCTTCTGGGAAGGCCGTCCACAAGGTTTAGGAGGGTGTCTACGGGAATGTTTGGCCATTCTTCCAGAAGTGCATTTGTGAGGCCAGGCACTGATGTTCATCCCAAAGGTGTTCTATGGGGTTGAGGTCAGGACTCTGTGCAGGCCAGTCAAGTTCCACCATCCCAAACTCGCTCATCCATGTCTTTATGGACCTTGCTTTGTGCACCGGTGGGCAGTCATGTTGGAACAGGAAGGGGCCGTCCCCAAATTCCTCCCACAAAGTTGGGAGCATGAAATTGTCCAAAATGTCTTGGTATTCTGACGCCTTAAGAGTTCCCTTCACTGGAACTAAGGGGCCAAACCCGACCCCTGAAAAACACCCCCCACACCATAATCCCCCCTCCCCTCCACACCATAATCCCCCCTCCACCAAATGATTTGAACCAGTGCGCAAAGCAAGGTCCATAATGATATGGATGAGTGAGTTTGGGGTGGAGGAACTTGACTGGCCTGCATAGAGTCCTGACCTCAACCCGACAGAACACCTTTGGGATGAAATAGAGCAGAGACAGCGAGCCAGGCCTTCTCATCCAACATCAGTGCCCGACCTCACAAATGCACTTCTGGAAGAATGGTCAAACATTCCCATAGACACACTCCTAAACCTTGTGGACGGCCTTCCTAGAAGAGTTGAAGCTGCAAACGGTGGGCCAACTCAATATTGAACCCTACGGACTAAGACTGGGATGCCATTAAAGTTCATGTGTGTGCACACTGTATGGTCGACCAAAGAAGTTGAGGTCACGTGCTCAGCGTCATATCCAGAGGTTGTCTTTGGGAAATAGATGTATGAGTGCTGCCAGCATTGCTGCAGAGGTTGTAGGGGTGGAGGGTCAGCCTGTCAGTACTCAGACCATACGCCGCACACTGCATCAAATTGGTCTGCATGGCTGTCATCCCAGAAGGAAGCCTCTTCTAAAGATGATGTACAAGAAAGTCCACAAACAGTTTGCTGAAGACAAGCAAACTAAGGAGATGGATTACTGGAACCATGTCCTGTGGTCTGATGAGACCAAGATAAACGTATTTGGTTCAGATGGTGACAAGCGTATGTGGGGGCAACCAGGTGAGGAGGACAAAGACAAGTGTGTCTTGTCTACAGTCAAGCATGGTGGTGGGAGTGTCATGGTCTGGGGCTGCATGAGTGCTGCCGGCACTGGGGGGCTACAGATCATTGAGGGAACCATGAATGCCAACATGTACTGTGACATACTGAAGCAGAGCATGATCCCCTCCCTTCAGAGACTGGACCGCAGGGCAGTATTCCAACATGATAACCACCCCAAACACACCTCCAAGACCACCACTGCCTTGCTAAAGAAGCTGAGGGTAAAGGTGATGGACTGGCCAAGCATGTCTCCAGACCTAAACCCTATTGATCATCTGTGGGACATCCTCAAACGGAAGGTGGAGGAGCGCAAGGTCTCTAACATCCACCAGCTCCGTGATGTCGTCATGGAGGAGTGGAAGAGGACTCCAGTGACAACCTGTGAAGCTCTGGTGACCTCCATGCCCAAGAGGGTTAAGGCAGTGCTGGAAAATAATGGTGGCCACACAAAATATTGACACTTTGGGCCCCAATTTGGAGATTTTCACTTAGGGGTGTACTGACTTTTGTTGCCAGCGGTTTAGACATTAATGGCTGTGTGTTGAGTTATTTTGAGGGGACAGCAAATTTACACTGTTATACAAGCTGTACACTCACTACTTTACATTGTAGACAAGTGTCATTTCTTCAGTGTTGTCACATGAAAAGATAGAAGAAAAGATTTACAGAAATGTGACTGAGGGGTGTACTTACTTTTGTGACATACTGTATGTCTGAATAATGGTGTCAGCATAGAAGTGATCTAAGCAGTTGGCCAAGTGGAATCATGGAGGTATTTACAATGTTGTATTATATATACTGAATGTTCCACCTTATGAATATTTCCCTGCAGTTGTGCAGTAAGTGGCGGCTCCTCTGGGGTTATATAATCTTCATCTTCTCAGTCTTCTCTCCATGACTCTCCGATGTACTCCTCCGCTCCCGGCTCATCTGCTCATGGCCGGCTCTCCTCTGAATTTCTCTCACTTGCTCTCAGCCTCATGGAAGTCCGTCTGCGTCTGCTGACAAAGATCGGCCCTGACAGCGCTCTCCTGGCGCGGCTCATGTGACTCCGGTCTGTCAGCGCTCCGCCGCTCATGTTCAATGGAAACTACCAACGACATTCCCAGGAAATTTTCCTCAAAGTCGTTTTTGAATCAACATTTTTACATATTTTGATACATTTTGTTTTCTGTACAGACCTGCAGCTTCTCCCTCTAGTGGTGATCTGTATGTCAAGCAGTACAGGCAGCAAACTGGCTTAACCACTTCCCTTCAGGGACAATAATTTTATTTTAAATTTGCACACGTTTACACATTTTTTTTATTTTAATTTTTTTTACTTAAAAATTCCCAAAAAAGTATATATTTCTGACCGCAGAGATCCTGGAGAATAAAATGCTGGTAGTTACAATTTATACGTTGCACGATATTTGCACAGTTATTTATTAAACGCACCTTTTCAGGAAAAAAAATACACTAAAATGAAAGTTTAGTGCAAACAAACACAATATTATACCCAGTGTTTTGGTAAGATACAAAAGATTAGGTTGCGCCGAGTAAATGGATACCCAACATGTCAAGCCTTAGGCTTGGTTCACACATGTCCGGTGCAAATTTCCCCTCCATTTTCACAGCAAATTTACAAAGCAGCTCTTCAACAGGTCAGATAGATAACATTAACATCTTTAACATTAGATGGTTGTTAAGGAGCAGGCCGGGGAGCCGGACGCCACGTCCTTAAAGTGGGGTTCCACCCAAAAAAAAAAAAACTACATGAAAAATCCTAAAAAAAAAAAACAAAAAAAATTTGGATATTTTTTTTTTTTTTTTACTTACCTCTAAATGCCTGTTGCTAGGGGGTCCCTCGTAGTCTGCCTCTTCCAGTGCCTGGGCTGGTGACATCACTTCCCCCTCGGCACAGGAAGGGCTCAGCTCTGCTCCCTCCCTCCTGTCAATCATCTGGGACCCATTACAGGTCCCAGATGACTGAGCGGCCAATCACGGCGCGCGGTGCCGTTCGCGCATGCGCAGTGGGTGCCAGGCTGTGAAGCCACAGCCCGGCGCCCACAGTTGCAATGCTGGCGCCGCTGAACGGAGGGGGAGATGAGCGGGGCTTCGATCCCCCGCATCGCTGGACCCTGGGACAGGTAAGTGTCCAATTAAATGTCAGCAGCTACAGTATTTGTAGCTGCTGACTTTAAATTTTTGTTTTTTGTGACTGGACCTCCTCTTTAACAATGGATTACTCATCAGCTGTCAGTGGGATCCCCCGCTGACAGCTGAATGTAAAAAAAAAACATTTCTGGCAATGAAAAAATTGTGAAAAAAAAACAGCGTGGGGGTCCCCCCAATCCTTTTTGGGCCACACCAAAATGTAAAAAAAAAATGGTGCGGGGCCCCCCCCCCCAAAAAAAAATTCATACCAGACCAAATAAGGGAAACCCCCACACCAAAATGTAAAAAAAAAAATGGTGCAGGGTCCTCCCCCCAAAAAAAATTCATACCAGACCTAATAAGGGAAACCCCCACACCAAAATGTAAAAAAACAACAACATTGGGTCCCCCTCCAAATCCAGACCCTTATCCAAGCATGCAAGGAAAGGGGGGAGACAAGCGAGGGCCCCCCCCTCAACCATACCAACCTACATGCCCTCAACATGGGGGGTGATTTGGGTCAGGGTGAGCTCTGTCCCTCCCCCACCCCAAAGCACGTTGTCCCAATGTTGATGGGGACAGGGGCCTCTTCCCCACAACCCTGGCCAATGGTTGAGGAGATCTGCAGGCAAGGGGCTTATTGGAAACTGGAAGATCCCTTTAACAAGGGGACCCCCAGATCCTGCCCCCACCATGTGAACGAGTATGGGGTACATTGTACCCCTACTCATTCACCAAAAAGAGGGTAAAAAATAACTAAAAACCCAGACAGTTTTTGACAATTTCTTTATTAAAAAAAAGAAAAAACAATGTCCCCCGATGTAGATCCATCGTCAATCACGATGAACGCCGTCACCGGCCTGAAAACAGAAAGAAAAGCTCCGTCATCTGCCACTTCTTAAAAAACTAAGGGGAGGGGCCACCCTGGCAACATCACTGGGTGACCGTCACCCCCTGTGATGTCACCAACCCAACATGCACTGGTCAATGATGTCACAAGGGGGCGGTGCCTTTTTTTTTTTGCGTGTGCCTGTGAGATTTTAAAAAGATCTATGGTACCCATAATTCTCCATAGGCAACGCTTTAAAATCCTTTACAGGTGATCAGTTTAGAGTGACCTGTGAATGGCGGCCCCAGAATTATCGCTCTCCCTCCGACGGTCACAACGATACCTCACATGTGGGGTGCAAGTAATGTTTAGATACACATACTCACCCTACATTGGAAATGGGATGTTTACAGAGGGAGGGAGTGGGGGTGCTTTCATTTTATCTATTTTTTATAATATTTCAATGAAATATTTTTATTCCTTTTACATCTTTTTATTTATTTATTTTTTTGTCTTCATTTAACTTTATTGCATTCACAAGGGGGGATAACAAGCTCTCTATGTGATAACATAGGCAGGTGACAGGTCCTCTTTATGGTCTATTAGATCCCCAATGTCTCCCATGTTCTCCATCGCAGCTAATCAGCCACAGATCGTGCTTGAGTAGCGAAGGAATGACAGCTGTGACCCCGGAAGTGAGGTCATTTGTGCTGATTTTAGGTTGAGAGAAGGCTCCTTCTCTCAACCTCCCTGCTAGCCCTCCTCCCTGGATGATCCCTCCCCTGGATACCAAACCCGGAAGCAGACGGACGACCTGTGACGTCATGCACGCTTCACGTGCGCTCCACGCCAGCCCCTAGTCTCTTCCTGATGGCCACAGAAGGAGCTCCCGGCTGGTAATCCACCTTCTGCAGCCCAGCATCCCTGCAGCGTCACCACCACAGGATCAGAGGGAACACCGAGGGCCACATACCCATACAGATGAGCCTTTTATATGTTTTTATCCTGTAAGTGTGTTTTTACCTGGTGTCATTAAACATCATTTATTAATACTACACTCAGGTGGCGCTTCCTTCTCTACCCCTCCCCTATATAATATAGGGACCAGGAGTGTGTAATGTACAACACAGTGTATATAATATAGGGACCAGGAGTATGTAATGTACAACACAGTGTATATAATATAGGAACCAGGAGTATGTAATGTACAACACAGTGTATATAATATAGGAACCAGGAGTGTGTAATGTACAACACAGTGTATATAATATAGGGACCAGGAGTGTGTCATATACAACACAGTGTATATAATATAGGAACCAGGAGTATGTAATGGATAGAGTGAGGAGATCAGGAGTGTGTAATGTACAACACAGTGTATAGAATATAGGGACCAGAATTGTGTAATGTACAACACAGTGTATATAATATAGGGACCAGGAGTATGTAATGTACAACACAGTGTATACAATGTAGGGACCAGGATTGTGTAATGTACAACACAGTGTATAGAATGTAGGGACCAGGAGTGTATAATGTACAACACTGCTTAGAAAGTTTAGGATTTAAAAGTATGTTATGTACAACAGTGTATAGAGTTTAGCAATCAGGAGAATGTAATGTACAACATGGTTTATAGAGTGTGGGGGTCAAAGAATGTAATGTACAAAACGATGTATAGAGTGCAAGAGTCAAGCGTATATAACTTACATGACAACGTGTAAGATGCAGGAGTCAGGACTATATTATGTACAGCATAACATATAGATCACAAGGGTGGTGTGTAACAAACATGACATCTGTACAGTGTCCTGGCTCTGGAACCGAAGCTTGACCCCCCCATACATTGTACATCATCGCTGTATGTATGAAACCAATTATCATACAGAGGAAGGACCAGACGATGACTCTTCTCTGACTTTATTCACTCTCTGACTCCTCGGACTCCAGACACTCTCAGACTTCTCTGACTCCAGACACTCTCTGACTTCTCTGACTCCAGACACTCTCAGACTTCTCTGACTCCAGGCACTCTCTGACTCCAGGCACTCTCAGACTTCTCTGACTCCAGGCACTCTCTGACTCCAGGCACTCTCAGACTTCTCTGACTCCGGACAGTCTCTGACTTCTCTGACTGTGGACACTCTCTGACTTCTCTGACTTCAGACACTCTCAGACTTCTCTGACTCCAGGCACTCTCTGACTCCAGGCACTCTCAGACTTCTCTGACTCCAGGCACTCTCTGACTCCAGGCACTCTCAGACTTCTCTGACTCCAGACAGTCTCTGACTTCTCTGACTGTGGACACTCTCTGACTTCTCTGACTTCAGACACTCTCAGACTTCTCTGACTCCAGACACTTTCTGACTTCTCTGACTCTAAACACTTTCTACAAAAACATATTTGGGGGGCTCACCCTACAATGCGTTTAAATTCAAGATGGTGCTGCCATAAGACCTACAAACAGTACAAAATATTTTACAGCGCACAGATACAAGAATGACATTTCCTGCAGGGCTAGTTAAAAACACCTGAACATCTTCAAAAAATACGGGGGTTTGGTCACACTATATGGTCATATAGTGCTAAGCCCACTTACTGCGACAAAGTACCCCGAATTAGTGGGTCCTACTCTAGTAATAGAATGGAAGATCCTTTGTCTCAACCATGGGAGCTGAACTCATCTATGTTGGAGAACTGAAGGGGATACATCCTATACACTGGTGGCCACTAAATAAGAGGTAATGAGGAGGGGGAGGGGTGCTCCAGCCCAAAAAACCTGGTCAGGGTCTACCACAACATACAAGAACATATTTGGGGGCACACCATACAATGCATTTAAATTCAAGTGCATAGGATGTATCCCCTTCAGTTCTCCCACATAGAGGAGTTTGGCTCCCATGGTTGAGACAAAGGATCTTCCATTCTATTACTAGTGTAGGACCCACTAATTCGGGGTACTTTGTCGCAGTAAATGGGCTTAGCACTATATGACCATATAGTGTGACCAAACCCCCATATTTTCTAAACACTTTCTGACTTCCCTGACTCCAGACACTCTCTGACTTCTCTGACTCCAGACACTCTCTGACTTCTCTGACTTCAGACACTCTCTGACTTCCCTGACTCCAGACACTCTCTGACTTCTCTGACTCCAGACACTCTCTGACTTCTCTGACTCCAGACACTCTCTGACTTCTCTGACTCCAGACACTCTCTGACTTCTCTGACTCCAGACACTCTCTGACTTCTCTGACTTCAGACACTCTCTGACTTCCCTGACTCCAGACACTCTCTGACTTCTCTGATTCAAGACACTCTCTGACTTCTCTGACTCCAGACACTCTCTGACTTCTCTGACTCCAGACTCTCTGACTTTTCTGACTCCAGACACTCTCTGACTTCTCTGACTCCAGACTCTCTGACTTCTCTGACTCTAGACACTTTCTGACTTCCCTGACTCCAGACACTCTCTGACTCATCTGACTCCAGACACTCTCTGACTTATTTGACTCCAGACACTGCCTGACTGCAGACACTCTCTCTCTAGACACTCTCTGACTTCTCTGACTCCAGACACTCTCTGACTTCCCTGACTCCAGACACTCTCTGACTTCCCTGACTCCAGACACTCTCTGACTTATTTGACTCCAGACAATCTCTGACTCCTATGACTCCAGACACTCTCTGACTCCAGACACGTCTCTTGTTTTGATGTTAATTATTATTTTGGCGGGATGCGCTGTGCACCTCATTCAGGAAAGCTGTGTACAAACACTGAGTGCCGATGGAAGGCCACCCACAAGGATACAGAAGTGACTTTATGATTCGTCCTGGTCGGGGGTGCGTTTCCTCAATCAGTCGAGTCATAAATTATCCAGGCGTGAGGGTTCCAAAATGCTTTTTAAGTCTCTTCGAATCATGACAAGAGCCTCCTGGAAATCAATGAGTTCTGACTAAAGAGGTTCGCCCGGCCGCATTTATCAGGCTAATCTGTCCTGCCGAGCGAGGAGGAGATCATAACATCGCCGTTACATCATAACACACCAATCAATGGCAGAGCCGCCATGTTCTCCATCATTCACAGCTGCTAATAAGGCAACAATCAGCCCAATGACTGGTGGAGGTCTGCAGCATTTCTCATCCTGTCCTCAGTCACAACACCCTCTAAAAGTATAGAAAATGTTCAGACCCCCCAGACTAATGTGGAGAGGATGTAATACAATGTATATCAATACTGTATAACAATACATACAATGTATAACAATATAACATTACACGCTCAGAGCGGGCGTGCCGGGAGAAGTCTTGTAGATATAGGGAAGGGTCAGAGCGAGCGTGCCAGGAGAAGTCTTGTAGATATAGGGAAGGGTCAGAGCAGGTGTGCCAGGAGAAGTCTTGTAGATATAGGGAAGGGTCAGAGCGAGCATGCCGGTAGAAGTCTCGTAGATATAGGGCAGGGTAGAGCGGGCGTGCCGGGAGAAGTTTTATAGATATAGGGAAGGGTCAGAACGGCTGTGTTGGTAGAAGTCTTGTAGATATAGGGAAGGGTCAGAGCAGGCGTGCAAGGAGAAGTCTTGTAGATATAGGGAAGGGTCAGAGCGGCCGTGTTGGTAGAAGTCTTGTAGATATAGGGAAGGGTCAGAGCGGGCATGCCAGGAGAAGTCTTGTAGATATAAGGAAGGGCCAGAGCGGGCATGCCAGGAGAAGTCTTGTAGATATAGGGAAGGGTCAGAGTGGGCATGCCAGGAGAAGTCTTGTAGATATAGGGAAGGGTCAGAGCGGCCGTGTTAGTAGAAGTCTTGTAGATATAGGGAAGGGTCAGAGCAGGCGTGCCGGGAGAAGTCTCGTAGATATAGGGAAGGGTCAGAGCGAGCATGCCGGGAGAAGTCTCGTAGATATAGGGAAGGGTCAGAGCGGGCGTGCCGGGAGAAGTCTTGTAGATATAGGGAAGGGTCAGAGCGGGCATGCCGGGAGAAGTCTTGTAGATATAGGGAAGGGTCAGAGCTGGCGTGCCGGGAGAAGTCTCCTAGATATAGGGAAGGGTCAGAGCGGGCGTGCCAGGAGAAGTCTTGTAGATATAAGGAAGGGCCAGAGCGGACGTGCCAGGAGAAGTCTCTTAGATATAGGGAAGGGTCAGAGCGGGCGTGCCGGGAGAAGTCTTGTAGATATAGGGAAGGGTCAGAGCGGGCGTGCCAGGAGAAGTCTTGTAGATATAAGGAAGGGCCAGAGCGGGCGTGCCGGGAGAAGTCTCGTAGATATAGGGAAGGGTCAGAGCGGGCGTGCCGGGAGAAGTCTTGTGGATATAGGGAAGGGTCAGAGCGGCTGTGTTGGTAGAAGTCTTGTAGATATAGGGAAGGGTCAGAGCGAGCGTGCCAGGAGAAGTCTTGTAGATATAGGGAAGGGTCAGAGCGAGTGTGCCAGGAGAAGTCTTGTAGATATAGGGAAGGGTCAGAGCGAGCGTGCCAGGAGAAGTATTGTAGATATAGGGAAGGGTCAGAGCGAGCGTGCCGGGAGAAGTCTTGTAGATATAGGGAAGGGTCAGAGCGGGCGTGCCGGGAGAAGTCTTGTAGATATAGGGAAGGGTCAGAGCGAGCGTGCCGGGAGAAGTCTTGTAGATATAAGGAAGGGTCAGAGCGGGCGTGCCAGGAGAAGTCTCTTAGATATAGGGAAGGGTCAGAGCGATCGTGCCAGGAGAAGTCTCATAGATATAGGGAAGGGTCAGAGCGAGCGTGCCAGGAGAAGTCTCTTAGATATATGGAAGGGTCAGAGCGATCGTGCCAGGAGAAGTCTCGTAGATATAGGGAAGGGTCAGAGCGGGCGTGCCAGGAGAAGTCTCGTAGATATAGGGAAGGGTCAGAGCGGGCGTGCCGGGAGAAGTCTTGTAGATATAGGGAAGGGTCAGAGCGGGCATGCCAGGAGAAGTCTTGTAGATATAGGGAACGGTCAGAGCGAGCGTGCCGGGAGAAGTCTCTTAGATATAGGGAAGGGTCAGAGCGAGCGTGCCGGGAGAAGTCTTGTAGATATAGGGAAGGGTCAGAGCGGACGTGCCGGGAGAAGTCTTGTAGATATAGGGAAGGGTCAGAGCGGGCGTGCCAGGAGAAGTCTCGTAGATATAGGGAAGGGTCAGAGCGGGCGTGCCGGGAGAAGTCTCTTAGATATAGGGAAGGGTCAGAGCGAGCGTGCCGGGAGAAGTCTTGTAGATATAGTGAAGGGTCAGAGCGGGCGTGCCGGGAGAAGTCTTGTAGATATAGTGAAGGGTCAGAGCGGGCGTGCCGGGAGAAGTCTTGTAGATATAGGGAAGGGTCAGAGCGAGCATGCCGGGAGAAGTCTTGTAGATATAGTGAAGGGTCAGAGCGAGCGTGCCAGGAGAAGTCTCGTAGATATAGGAAAGGGTCAGAGCGGGCGTGCCAGGAGAAGTCTTGCAGATATAGGGAACGGTCAGAGCGGCCGTGTTGGTAGAAGTCTTGTAGATATAGTGAAGGGTCAGAGCGGGCGTGCCAGGAGAAGTCTCGTAGATATAGTGAAGGGTCAGAGCGGGCGTGCCAGGAGAAGTCTTGTAGATATAGTGAAGGGTCAGAGCGGGCGTGCCAGGAGAAGTCTCGTAGATATAGGGAAGGGTCAGAGCAGGTGTGCCAGGAGAAGCCTTGTAGATATAGTGAAGGGTCAGAGCGAGCGTGCCAGGAGTAGTCTCGTAGATATAGGGAAGGGTCAGAGCGGGCGTGTCGGGAGAAGTCTTGTAGATATAGGGAACGGTCAGAGCAAGCGTGCCGGGAGAAGTCTCTTAGATATAGGGAAGGGTCAGAGCGAGCGTGCTGGGAGAAGTCTTGTAGATATAGGGAAGGGTCAGAGCGGGCGTGCCGGGAGAAGTCTCTTAGATATAGGGAAGGGTCAGAGCGAGCGTGCCGGGAGAAGTCTTGTAGATATAGGGAAGGGTCAGAGCGGGCGTGCCGGGAGAAGTCTTGTAGATATAGGGAAGGGTCAGAGCGGGCGTGCTAGGAGAAGTCTCATAGATATAGGGAAGGGTCAGAGCGAGCGTGCCAGGAGAAGTCTTGTAGATATAGGGAAGGGTCAGGGCGGGCGTGCCGGGAGAAGTCTTGTAGATATAGGGAAGGGTCAGAGCGGGCGTGCCGGGAGAAGTCTTGTAGATATAGGGAAGGGTCAGAGCGGGCATGTCGGGAGAAGTCTTGTAGATATAGGGAAGGGTCAGAGCTGGCGTGCCGGGAGAAGTCTCCTAGATATAGGGAAGGGTCAGAGCGGGCGTGCCAGGAGAAGTCTTGTAGATATAAGGAAGGGCCAGAGCGGGCGTGCCAGGAGAAGTCTCTTAGATATAGGGAAGGGTCAGAGCTGGCGTGCCGGGAGAAGTCTTGTAGATATAGGGAAGGGTCAGAGCGGGCGTGCCAGGAGAAGTCTTGTAGATATAAGGAAGGGCCAGAGCGGGCGTGCCAGGAGAAGTCTCGTAGATATAGGGAAGGGTCAGAGCGGGCGTGCCGGGAGAAGTCTTGTGGATATAGGGAAGGGTCAGAGCGGCTGTGTTGGTAGAAGTCTTGTAGATATAGGGAAGGGTCAGAGCGAGCATGCCAGGAGAAGTCTTGTAGATATAGGGAAGGGTCAGAGCGAGCGTGCCAGGAGAAGTCTTGTAGATATAGGGAAGGGTCAGAGCGAGCGTGCCAGGAGAAGTCTTGTAGATATAGGGAAGGGTCAGAGCGAGCGTGCCAGGAGAAGTATTGTAGATATAGGGAAGGGTCAGAGCGAGCGTGCCGGGAGAAGTCTTGTAGATATAGGGAAGGGTCAGAGCGGGCGTGCCGGGAGAAGTCTTGTAGATATAGGGAAGGGTCAGAGCGAGCGTGCCGGGAGAAGTCTTGTAGATATAAGGAAGGGTCAGAGCGGGCGTGCCGGGAGAAGACTTGTAGATATAGGGAATGGTCAGAGCGAGCGTGCCAGGAGAAGTCTCTTAGATATAGGGAAGGGTCAGAGCGATCGTGCCAGGAGAAGTCTCGTAGATATAGGGAAGGGTCAGAGCGGGCGTGCCGGGAGAAGTCTTGTAGATATAGGGAAGGGTCAGAGCGAGCGTGCCAGGAGAAGTCTTGTAGATATAGGGAAGGGTCAGAGCTAGCGTGCCAGGAGAAGTCTTGTAGATATAGGGAAGGGTCAGAGCGGCCATGCTGGGAGAAGTCTTGTAGATATAGGGAAGGGTCAGAGCGGGCGTGCCAGGAGAAGTCTTGTAGATATAGGGAAGGGTCAGAGCGAGCATGCTGGGAGAAGTCTTGTAGATATAGGGAAGGGTCAGAGCGAGCGTGCCAGGAGAAGTCTTGTAGATATAGGGAAGGGTCAGAGCGGGCGTGCCGGGAGAAGACTTGTAGATATAGGGAATGGTCAGAGCGGGCGTGCCGGGAGAAGTCTCGTAGATATAGGGAAGGGTCAGAGCGGGCGTGCCGGGAGAAGTCTCATAGATATAGGGAAGGGTCAGAGCGAGCGTGCCAGGAGAAGTCTTGTAGATATAGGGAAGGGTCAGGGCGGGCGTGCCGGGAGAAGTCTTGTAGATATAAGGAAGGGTCAGAGCGGGCGTGCCGGGAGAAGTCTTGTAGATATAGGGAAGGGTCAGAGCGGGCATGTCGGGAGAAGTCTTGTAGATATAGGGAAGGGTCAGAGCTGGCGTGCCGGGAGAAGTCTCTTAGATATAGGGAAGGGTCAGAGCGGGCGTGCCAGGAGAAGTCTTGTAGATATAAGGAAGGGCCAGAGCGGGCGTGCCAGGAGAAGTCTCTTAGATATAGGGAAGTTCAGAGCGGGCGTGCCGGGAGGTCTTATAGATATAGGGAAGGGTCAGAGCGGGCTTGCCAGGAGAAGACTTGTAGATATAAGGAAGGGCCAGAGCGGGCGTGCCAGGAGAAGTCTCGTAGATATAGGGAAGGGTCAGAGCAGGCGTGCCGGGAGAAGTCTTGTGGATATAGGGAAGGGTCAGAGTGGCTGTGTTGGTAGAAGTCTTGTAGATATAGGGAAGGGTCAGAGCGAGCATGCCAGGAGAAGTCTTGTAGATATAGGGAAGGGTCAGAGCGAGCGTGCCAGGAGAAGTCTTGTAGATATAGGGAAGGGTCAGAGCGAGCGTGCCAGGAGAAGTCTTGTAGATATAGGGAAGGGTCAGAGCGAGCGTGCCAGGAGAAGTATTGTAGATATAGGGAAGGGTCAGAGCGAGCGTGCCGGGAGAAGTCTTGTAGATATAGGGAAGGGTCAGAGCGGGCGTGCCGGGAGAAGTCTTGTAGATATAGGGAAGGGTCAGAGCGAGCGTGCCGGGAGAAGTCTTGTAGATATAAGGAAGGGTCAGAGCGGGCGTGCCGGGAGAAGACTTGTAGATATAGGGAATGGTCAGAGCGAGCGTGCCAGGAGAAGTCTCTTAGATATAGGGAAGGGTCAGAGCGATCGTGCCAGGAGAAGTCTCGTAGATATAGGGAAGGGTCAGAGCGGGCGTGCCGGGAGAAGTCTTGTAGATATAGGGAAGGGTCAGAGCGAGCGTGCCAGGAGAAGTCTTGTAGATATAGGGAAGGGTCAGAGCGAGCGTGCCAGGAGAAGTCTTGTAGATATAGGGAAGGGTCAGAGCGGCCATGCTGGGAGAAGTCTTGTAGATATAGGGAAGGGTCAGAGCGGGCGTGCCAGGAGAAGTCTTGTAGATATAGGGAAGGGTCAGAGCGAGCATGCTGGGAGAAGTCTTGTAGATATAGGGAAGGGTCAGAGCGAGCGTGCCAGGAGAAGTCTTGTAGATATAGGGAAGGGTCAGAGCGGGCGTGCCGGGAGAAGACTTGTAGATATAGGGAATGGTCAGAGCGGGCGTGCCGGGAGAAGTCTCGTAGATATAGGGAAGGGTCAGAGCGGGCGTGCCGGGAGAAGTCTCCCAGATATAGGGAAGGGTCAGAGCGAGCGTGCCGGGAGAAGTCTTGTAGATATAGGGAAGGGTCAGAGCTGGCGTGCCGGGAGAAGTCTCCTAGATATAGGGAAGGGTCAGAGCGGGCGTGTTGGTAGAAGTCTTGTAGATATAGTGAAGGGTCAGAGCGGGTGTGCCAGGAGAAGTCTCGTAGATATAGGGAAGGGTCAGAGCGGGCGTGCCAGGAGAAGTCTTGTAGATATAGGGAAGGGTCAGAGCGGGCGTGCCGGGAGAAGTCTTGTAGATATAGTGAAGGGTCAGAGCGGGCGTGCCAGGAGAAGTCTCGTAGATATAGGGAAGGGTCAGAGCGGGCGTGCCAGGAGAAGTCTTGTAGATATAGGGAACGGTCAGAGCGGCCGTGTTGGTAGAAGTCTTGTAGATATAGTGAAGGGTCAGAGCGGGCGTGCCGGGAGAAGTCTCGTAGATATAGGGAAGGGTCAGAGCGGGCGTGCCAGGAGAAGTCTCGTAGATATAGGGTAGGGTCAGAGCAGGCGTGCCAGGAGAAGTCTTGTAAATATAGTGAAGGGTCAGAGCGAGCGTGCCAGGAGAAGTCTCGTAGATATAGGGAAGGGTCAGAGCGTGCGTGTCGGGAGAAGTCTTGTAGATATAGGGAAGGGTCAGAGCGGGCATGCCAGGAGAAGTCTTGTAGATATAGGGAACGGTCAGAGCGAGCGTGCCGGGAGAAGTCTCTTAGATATAAGGAAGGGTCAGAGCGAGCGTTCCGGGAGAAGTCTTGTAGATATAGGGAAGGGTCAGAGCGGGCGTGCCGGGAGAAGTCTTGTAGATATAGGGAAGGGTCAGAGCGGGCGTGCCAGGAGAAGTCTCGTAGATATAGGGAAGGGTCAGAGCGGGCGTGCCGGGAGAAGTCTCTTAGATATAGGGAAGGGTCAGAGCGAGCGTGCCGGGAGAAGTCTTGTAGATATAGTGAAGGGTCAGAGCGGGCGTGCCGGGAGAAGTCTTGTAGATATAGTGAAGGGTCAGAGCGGGCGTGCCAGGAGAAGTCTCGTAGATATAGGGAAGGGTCAGAGCGGGCGTGCCAGGAGAAGTCTTGTAGATATAGGGAACGGTCAGAGCGGCCGTGTTGGTAGAAGTCTTGTAGATATAGTGAAGGGTCAGAGCGGGCGTGCCAGGAGAAGTCTCGTAGGTATAGTGAAGGGTCAGAGCGGGCGTGCCAGGAGAAGTCTTGTAGATATAGTGAAGGGTCAGAGCGGGCGTGCCAGGAGAAGTCTCGTAGATATAGGGAAGGGTCAGAGCAGGCGTGCCAGGAGAAGTCTTGTAGATATAGTGAAGGGTCAGAGCGAGGGTGCCAGGAGTAGTCTCGTAGATATAGGGAAGGGTCAGAGCGGGCGTGTCGGGAGAAGTCTTGTAGATATAGGGAACGGTCAGAGCGAGCGTGCCGGGAGAAGTCTCTTAGACATAGGGAAGGGTCAGAGCGAGCGTGCCGGGAGAAGTCTTGTAGATATAGGGAAGGGTCAGAGCGGGCGTGCCGGGAGAAGTCTTGTAGATATAGGGAAGGGTCAGAGCGGGCGTGCCAGGAGAAGTCTCATAGATATAGGGAAGGGTCAGAGCGAGCGTGCCAGGAGAAGTCTTGTAGATATAGGGAAGGGTCAGGGCGGGCGTGCCGGGAGAAGTCTTGTAGATATAGGGAAGGGTCAGAGCGGGCGTGCCGGGAGAAGTCTTGTAGATATAGTGAAGGGTCAGAGCGAGCGTGCCGGGAGAAGTCTTGTAGATATAGGGAAGGGTCAGAGCGAGCGTGCCAGGAGAAGTCTTGTAGATATAGGGAAGGGTCAGAGCGGGCGTGCCGGGAGAAGACTTGTAGATATAGGGAATGGTCAGAGCGGGCGTGCCGGGAGAAGTCTCGTAGATATAGGGAAGGGTCAGAGCGGGCGTGCCGGGCGAAGTCTCCCAGATATAGGGAAGGGTCAGAGCGAGCGTGCCGGGAGAAGTCTTGTAGATATAGGGAAGGGTCAGAGCTGGCGTGCCGGGAGAAGTCTCCTAGATATAGGGAAGGGTCAGAGCGGGCGTGTTGGTAGAAGTCTTGTAGATATAGTGAAGGGTCAGAGCGGGTGTGCCAGGAGAAGTCTTGTAGATATAGGGAACGGTCAGAGCGGGCGTGCCAGGAGAAGTCTTGTAGATATAGGGAAGGGTCAGAGCGGGCGTGCCGGGAGAAGTCTTGTAGATATAGTGAAGGGTCAGAGCGGGCGTGCCAGGAGAAGTCTCGTAGATATAGGGAAGGGTCAGAGCGGGCGTGCCGGGAGAAGTCTTGTAGATATAGGGAACGGTCAGAGCGGCCGTGTTGGTAGAAGTCTTGTAGATATAGTGAAGGGTCAGAGCGGGCGTGCCGGGAGAAGTCTCGTAGATATAGGGAAGGGTCAGAGCGGGCGTGCCAGGAGAAGTCTCGTAGATATAGGGTAGGGTCAGAGCAGGCGTGCCAGGAGAAGTCTTGTAAATATAGTGAAGGGTCAGAGCGAGCGTGCCAGGAGAAGTCTCGTAGATATAGGGAAGGGTCAGAGCGTGCGTGTCGGGAGAAGTCTTGTAGATATAGGGAAGGGTCAGAGCGGGCATGCCAGGAGAAGTCTTGTAGATATAGGGAACGGTCAGAGCGAGCGTGCCGGGAGAAGTCTCTTAGATATAAGGAAGGGTCAGAGCGAGCGTTCCGGGAGAAGTCTTGTAGATATAGGGAAGGGTCAGAGCGGGCATGCCGGGAGAAGTCTTGTAGATATAGGGAAGGGTCAGAGTGGGCGTGCCAGGAGAAGTCTCGTAGATATAGGGAAGGGTCAGAGCGGGCGTGCCGGGAGAAGTCTCTTAGATATAGGGAAGGGTCAGAGCGAGCGTGCCGGGAGAAGTCTTGTAGATATAGTGAAGGGTCAGAGCGGGCGTGCCGGGAGAAGTCTTGTAGATATAGTGAAGGGTCAGAGCGGGCGTGCCAGGAGAAGTCTCGTAGATATAGGGAAGGGTCAGAGCGGGCGTGCCAGGAGAAGTCTTGTAGATATAGGGAACGGTCAGAGCGGCCGTGTTGGTAGAAGTCTTGTAGATATAGTGAAGGGTCAGAGCGGGCGTGCCAGGAGAAGTCTCGTAGGTATAGTGAAGGGTCAGAGCGGGCGTGCCAGGAGAAGTCTTGTAGATATAGTGAAGGGTCAGAGCGGGCGTGCCAGGAGAAGTCTCGTAGATATAGGGAAGGGTCAGAGCAGGCGTGCCAGGAGAAGTCTTGTAGATATAGTGAAGGGTCAGAGCGAGGGTGCCAGGAGTAGTCTCGTAGATATAGGGAAGGGTCAGAGCGGGCGTGTCGGGAGAAGTCTTGTAGATATAGGGAACGGTCAGAGCGAGCGTGCCGGGAGAAGTCTCTTAGATATAGGGAAGGGTCAGAGCGAGCGTGCCGGGAGAAGTCTTGTAGATATAGGGAAGGGTCAGAGCGGGCGTTCCGGGAGAAGTCTTGTAGATATAGGGAAGGGTCAGAGCGGGCGTGCCAGGAGAAGTCTCATAGATATAGGGAAGGGTCAGAGCAAGCGTGCCAGGAGAAGTCTTGTAGATATAGGGAAGGGTCAGGGCGGGCGTGCCGGGAGAAGTCTTGTAGATATAGGGAAGGGTCAGAGCGGGCGTGCCGGGAGAAGTCTTGTAGATATAGTGAAGGGTCAGAGCGGGCGTGCCGGGAGAAGTCTTGTAGATATAGTGAAGGGTCAGAGCGAGCGTGCCGGGAGAAGTCTCTTAGATATAGGGAAGGGTCAGAGCGAGCGTGCCGGGAGAAGTCTTGTAAATATAGTGAAGGGTCAGAGCGGGCGTGCCAGGAGAAGTCTTGTAAATATAGTGATGGGTCAGAGCGGGCGTGCCGGGAGAAGTCTTGTAGATATAGTAAGGGTCAGAGCGAGCGTGCCGGGAGAAGTCTCTTAGATATAGGGAAGGGTCAGAGCGAGCGTGCTGGGAGAAGTCTTGTAGATATAGGGAAGGGTCAGAGCGGGCGTGCCGGGAGAAGTCTTGTAGATATAGTGAAGGGTCAGAGTGGGCGTGCCGGGAGAAGTCTTGTAGATATAGGGAAGGGTCAGAGCGGGCGTGCCAGGAGAAGTCTTGTAGATATAGGGAAGGGTCAGAGCGGGCGTGCCAGGAGAAGTCTCATAGATATAGGGAAGGGTCAGAGCGAGCGTGCCAGGAGAAGTCTTGTAGATATAGGGAAGGGTCAGGGTGGGCGTGCCGGGAGAAATCTTGTAGATATAGGGAAGGGTCAGAGCGGGCGTGCCGGGAGAAGTCTTGTAGATATAGTGAAGGGTCAGAGCGGGCGTGCCGGGAGAAGTCTTGTAGATATAGTGAAGGGTCAGAGCGAGCGTGCCGGGAGAAGTCTTGTAGATATAGTGAAGGGTCAGAGCGAGCGTGCCGGGAGAAGTCTTGTAAATATAGTGAAGGGTCAGAGCGGGCGTGCCAGGAGAAGTCTTGTAAATATAGTGATGGGTCAGAGCGGGCGTGCCGGGAGAAGTCTTGTAGATATAGTAAGGGTCAGAGCGAGCGTGCCGGGAGAAGTCTCTTAGATATAGGGAAGGGTCAGAGCGGGCGTTCCGGGAGAAGACTTGTAGATATAGGGAAGGGTCAGAACGGGCGTGCCGGGAGAAGTCTTGTAGATATAGGGAAGGGTCAGAGCGGGCGTGCCGGGAGAAGTCTTGTAGATATAGGGAACGGTCAGAGCGGGCGTGCCGGGAGAAGTCTTGTAGATATAGGGAAGGGTCAGAACGGGCGTGCCGGGAGAAGTCTTGTAGATATAGGGAAGGGTCAGAGCGGGCGTGCCGGGAGAAGTCTTGTAGATATAGGGAAGGGTCAGAGCGGGCGTGCCGGGAGAAGTCTTGTAGATATAGGGAAGGGTCAGAGCGGGCGTGCCAGGAGAAGTCTTGTAGATATAGGGAACGGTCAGAGCGGGCGTGCCAGGAGAAGTCTTGTAGATATAGGGAAGGGTCAGAACGGGCGTGCCGGGAGAAGTCTTGTAGATATAGGGAAGGGTCAGAGCGGGCGTGCCGGGAGAAGTCTTGTAGATATAGGGAAGGGTCAGAGCGGGCGTGCCAGGAGAAGTCTTGTAGATATAGGGAACGGTCAGAGCGGCCGTGTTGGTAGAAGTCTTGTAGATATAGTGAAGGGTCAGAGCGGGCGTGCCAGGAGAAGTCTCGTAGGTATAGTGAAGGGTCAGAGCGGGCGTGCCAGGAGAAGTCTTGTAGATATAGTGAAGGGTCAGAGCGGGCGTGCCAGGAGAAGTCTCGTAGATATAGGGAAGGGTCAGAGCAGGCGTGCCAGGAGAAGTCTTGTAGATATAGTGAAGGGTCAGAGCGAGGGTGCCAGGAGTAGTCTCGTAGATATAGGGAAGGGTCAGAGCGGGCGTGTCGGGAGAAGTCTTGTAGATATAGGGAACGGTCAGAGCGAGCGTGCCGGGAGAAGTCTCTTAGATATAGGGAAGGGTCAGAGCGAGCGTGCCGGGAGAAGTCTTGTAGATATAGGGAAGGGTCAGAGCGGGCGTTCCGGGAGAAGTCTTGTAGATATAGGGAAGGGTCAGAGCGGGCGTGCCAGGAGAAGTCTCATAGATATAGGGAAGGGTCAGAGCAAGCGTGCCAGGAGAAGTCTTGTAGATATAGGGAAGGGTCAGGGCGGGCGTGCCAGGAGAAGTCTTGTAGATATAGGGAAGGGTCAGAGCGGGCGTGCCGGGAGAAGTCTTGTAGATATAGTGAAGGGTCAGAGCGGGCGTGCCGGGAGAAGTCTTGTAGATATAGTGAAGGGTCAGAGCGAGCGTGCCGGGAGAAGTCTCTTAGATATAGGGAAGGGTCAGAGCGAGCGTGCCGGGAGAAGTCTTGTAAATATAGTGAAGGGTCAGAGCGGGCGTGCCAGGAGAAGTCTTGTAAATATAGTGATGGGTCAGAGCGGGCGTGCCGGGAGAAGTCTTGTAGATATAGTAAGGGTCAGAGCGAGCGTGCCGGGAGAAGTCTCTTAGATATAGGGAAGGGTCAGAGCGAGCGTGCTGGGAGAAGTCTTGTAGATATAGGGAAGGGTCAGAGCGGGCGTGCCGGGAGAAGTCTTGTAGATATAGTGAAGGGTCAGAGCGGGCGTGCCGGGAGAAGTCTTGTAGATATAGGGAAGGGTCAGAGCGGGCGTGCCAGGAGAAGTCTTGTAGATATAGGGAAGGGTCAGAGCGGGCGTGCCAGGAGAAGTCTCATAGATATAGGGAAGGGTCAGAGCGAGCGTGCCAGGAGAAGTCTTGTAGATATAGGGAAGGGTCAGGGTGGGCGTGCCGGGAGAAATCTTGTAGATATAGGGAAGGGTCAGAGCGGGCGTGCCGGGAGAAGTCTTGTAGATATAGTGAAGGGTCAGAGCGGGCGTGCCGGGAGAAGTCTTGTAGATATAGTGAAGGGTCAGAGCGAGCGTGCCGGGAGAAGTCTTGTAGATATAGTGAAGGGTCAGAGCGAGCGTGCCGGGAGAAGTCTTGTAAATATAGTGAAGGGTCAGAGCGGGCGTGCCAGGAGAAGTCTTGTAAATATAGTGATGGGTCAGAGCGGGCGTGCCGGGAGAAGTCTTGTAGATATAGTAAGGGTCAGAGCGAGCGTGCCGGGAGAAGTCTTGTAGATATAGGGAAGGGTCAGAGCGAGCGTGCCGGGAGAAGTCTTGTAGATATAGTAAGGGTCAGAGCGAGCGTGCCGGGAGAAGTCTTGTAGATATAGGGAAGGGTCAGAGCGGGCGTGCCGGGAGAAGTCTTGTAGATATAGTAAGGGTCAGAGCGAGCGTGCCGGGAGAAGTCTCTTAGATATAGGGAAGGGTCAGAGCGGGCGTTCCGGGAGAAGACTTGTAGATATAGGGAAGGGTCAGAACGGGCGTGCCGGGAGAAGTCTTGTAGATATAGGGAAGGGTCAGAGCGGGC
Source organism: Aquarana catesbeiana (assembly GCF_042186555.1). Taxonomy (NCBI): domain Eukaryota; kingdom Metazoa; phylum Chordata; class Amphibia; order Anura; family Ranidae; genus Aquarana; species Aquarana catesbeiana. The sequence goes on along the minus strand of NC_133328.1, from coordinate 1,556,842 downwards.
GTGCCGGGAGAAGTCTTGTAGATATAGGGAAGGGTCAGAGCAGGTGTTCCGGGAGAAGTTTTGTAGATATAGGGAAGGGTCAGAACGGGCGTGCCGGTAGAAGCTTTGTAGATATAGGGAAGGGTCAGAGCGAGCGTGCCGGGAGAAGTCTCTTAGATATAGGGAAGGGTCAGAGCAGGTGTTCCGGGAGAAGTTTTGTAGATATAGTGAAGGGTCAGAGCGAGCGTGCCGGGAGAAGTCTTGTAGATATAGGGAAGGGTCAGAGCAAGCGTGCCAGGAGAAGTCTTGTAGATATAGGGAAGGGTCAGAGCGAGCGTGCCGGGAGAAGTCTTGTAGATATAGGGAAGGGTCCGAGCGGGCGTGCCGGGAGAAGTCTTGTAGATATAGTGAAGGGTCAGAGCGAGCGTGCCAAGAGAAGTCTTGTAGATATAAGGAAGGGTCAGAGCGAGCGTGCCGGGATCTTTAGAGGGAAGGAGATTACATCTTCGGCCAGCCGGAGGAACAAATAGACATGAGGAGCGACAATGACTCTGCCAAGGCAAGGATACCGATTGGAGGATCGTCATTAAAGGAGAACTGCTAAAGCGGAACTCCAGGCAGATGTAAAATGCAGCTCTGCAATCATCAGCATCTCATTATATCTGACCTCCATCCTCCAGGTGTACTGGCTCCTCCCCCTGGACTAAAACGGATCCCTCTGATTTCACCGCACACTGTGAGCTTCTCACAATGTGCATTAGAAGCTGCAGCAAGTCATACAGAGCCCCGCCTCATTTCCTAGCTTGAGGACATCTAGCATCATCTAGTCCAGGGATATGCAATTAGCGGACCTCCAGCTGTTGCAGAACTACAAGTCCCATGAGGCATAGCAAGACTCTGACAGCCACAAGCATGACACCCAGAGGCAGAGGGATGATGGGACTTGTAGTTTTGCAGCAGCTGGAGGTCCGCTAATTGCATATCCCTGATCTAGTCCTTCCCTCCTTGGGTTGACAGTACCTAGCCCCGCCCCTTTCATTCATTGGATATTAGCTCTTTCAATCACAGAGGCTCAGCACCACATGTGAGAGTTACCAATACAAATACAGCCTGCCTAGGAACGCCCACTCCTCCAGACTGACACCCACCCATCAAGGCATAACCAGCCATGATCATCCCTTCCCCCCTCATTTCTGTTTTAATGACATTCCTTTTTTTATACCTGTGATGTCATCACTGGGTCTCTGTTCTTCTCTATGCAGTGCAGGCAGATCATGGCTTGTGGGCGAGGCCAGCAGGGGGCGGTACATAGCTTCTTGAAAACATCACTGGCCCAGGCCTCATTACTCCTCTCCAGAGCCCTCAGTCCTGATGCAATCAGTGGGAGGAGTTATGCAAATATCAAAATGCCTTGATAGGTGGGTTTCAGTCTGGAGGAGTGGGCGTTCCTAGGAAGGCTGTATTTGCATAGGTAACGCCCACATGTGATGCTGAGCCTCCTTGACAGAACTGAATCCAATGAGTGAAAGGGGTGGGGCCAGGGACAGTCAGGATATGGAGGAAAGGGGTGGGGCCAATGACAGTCAGGATATGGAGGAAAGGGGTGGGGCCAAGGACAGTCAGGATATGGAGGAAAGGGGTGGGACCAGGGACAGTCAGGCTAGGATGGAAAGGGGTGGGGTCAGGGATAGTCAGACTAGGATGGAAAGGGGTGAGGCCAAGGACAGGATATTGAGAAAAGGGGTGGGGCCAGGAACAGTCAGGATATGGAGGAAAGGGGTGGGGTCAAGGACAGTCAAGCTAGGATGGAAAGGGGTGGGGCCAGGGATAGTCAGACTAGCATGGAATGGGGTGGGGCCAGGGAAAGTCAGGCTAGGACAGAGGGGGTGGGGCCAGTCAGGCTAGGACAGAAGGGGGTGGGGCCAGGGACAGACAGGATAGGATGGAAAGGGGTGGGGCCAGGGATAGTCAGACTAGAGTGGAAAGGGGCGGGGCCAGGGATAGTCAGGCTAGGATGGAAAGGGGTGGGGCCAGGGACAGTCAGGCTGGAAAAGAAAGGGGTGGGGTCAAGAACAGTTAGGCTAGGATGGAAAGGGGTGGGGCCAGGGATAGTAAGACTAGAATAGAAAGGGGTGGGGCCAAGGACAGTCAGGCTAGGATGGAAAGGGGTGGGGCCAAGGACAGTTAGGCAGGGGAGGAAAGGGGTGGGGCCAGGGACAGTAAGACTAGGATAGAAAGGGGTGGGGCCAGGGATAGTAAGACTAGGATAGAAAGGGGTGGGGCCAGGGACAGTCAGGCTAGGATGGAAAGGGGTGGGGCCAAGGACAGTTAGGCAGGGGAGGAAAGGGGTGGGGCCAGGGACAGTAAGACTAGGATAGAAAGGGGTGGGGCCAGGGATAGTCAGACTAGGATAGAAAGGGGTGAGGCCAGGGACAGGATATTGAGAAAAGGGGTGGGGCCAGGAACAGTCAGGATATGGAAGAAAGGGGTGGAGCCAGGGACAGTAAATCTAGGATAGAAAAGGGTGGGGCCAGGGATAGTAAGACTAGGATAGAAAGGGGTGGGGCCAGGGACAGTCAGGCTAGGATGGAAAGGGGTGGGGCCAAGGACAGTTAGGCAGGGGAGGAAAGGGGTGGGGCCAGGAACAGTCAGGATATGGAAGAAAGGGGTGGAGCCAGGGACAGTAAGACTAGGATAGAAAGGGGTGGGGCAAGGGATAGTCAGACTAGGATAGAAAGGGGTGGGGCCAGGGACAGTCAGGCTGGGAAAGAAATGGGTGGGGCAAGGGACAGTTAGGCTTGGAAAGAAAGGGGTGGGGCCAGGGAGTCAGGCTAGGATGGAAAGGGGTGGGGCTAAGGACAGTTAGGCTAGGATGGAAAGGGGTGGGGCCAAGGACAGTTAGGCTAGGATGGAAAGGGGTGGGGCTAAGGACAGTTAGGCAGGGGAGGAAAGGGGTGGGGCAGGAACAGTCAGGGCACCATGAAAAGGGGCTGAGCCAGGGATTGTCAAACTGAGGAGGAGAGGACTACATGATGCTGGACGTCCTCCAGCCAGGAAATGAGGGCGGGGCTCTATCTGACTTGCTGCAGCTTCTCATGCACATTGTGAGCAGCTCACAGTGTGCAGTGAAATCAGAGGAAGTCATTTCAGTCCAGGAGAGAAGTGATAACAGCGGCCATTACCTCTCTGATTTAGTGTCATTTTATTACTAGGGCCTGAATTGCCCGGAGCTCATGGTTAGGCCCCCGGATGAGGAGTTGTATCCCTGTGTTGGCATCTGAACAGCATTTGAAAAGAACATCCATTGACACGGGCCTCACAGTACAGGGTGTCAGGCCGGGGGCCCGGGGCCCCATGTAACCCCCCTCCCCCCCCCACAATGTGTGCCGCGGTTCTATAAATAGGACCTCCAGCCACCGCCATGGATGATCCGGGGGACGCGGTCTGGCTGTTACTATGGATGTATCCGCGGTGACACAATGAGCGGGGCACAGGTTCATCGCTCGGGGCCACCATCTGGCACGCAGCGAGGACGGGGAGGTCTGCCTTGACACACAAACCACAGAAGGTTCAAAGCTTTCTTCTTAAATTGCATTTCATCAGAGACCTTCCGATGGAAAGTGACAGGAAAGCCGGAGAATGCGGGGGGGGGGGGGGGCGACATGGCAGAGAAAGAAATCAAAGGCAGGCAGGGACAGCGAGACGAGTTCAGAGGGGCACACGGGAGAGACACCGATATGACATCTAGAGGAAAGAAGAGGGAGGCCAAGTCATCCACATCTTCATTACTTCATATTATATGTGCATCACACTCTGATCACAAATGTCTGACACACATCAGCCCCTGCTGCCACCTCTCACCTTGTGACTTGCTACAAAGTTACAATGTACAGTCTGATCACTGGGGGAGGGGAGACTGAGGAAATGACTCCTCCTCCTCCTTCTACAAAGTTACAATGTACAGTCTGATCACTGGGGGAGGAGACTGAGGAAATGACTCCTCCTCCTTCTACAAAGTTACAATGTACAGTCTGATCACTGGGGGAGGGGAGACTGAGGAAATGACTCCTCCCCCTTCTACAAAGTTACAATGTACAGTCTGATCACTGGGGGAGGGGAGACTGAGGAAATGACTCCTCCTCCTCCTTCTACAAAGTTACAATGTACAGTCTGATCACTGGGGGAGGAGACTGAGGAAATGACTCCTCCTCCTTCTACAAAGTTACAATGTACAGTCTGATCACTGGGGGAGGAGACTGAGGAAATGCCTCCTCCTCCTTCTACAAAGTTACAATGTACAGTCCGATCACCGGGGGAGGGGAGACTGAGGAAATGACTCCTCCCCCTTCTACAAAGTTACAATGTACAGTCTGATCACTGGGGGAGGAGACTGAGGAAATGACTCCTCCTCCTTCTACAAAGTTACAATGTACAGTCCGATCACTGGGGGAGGGGAGACTGAGGAAATGACTCCTCCCCCTTCTACAAAGTTACAATGTACAGTCTGATCACTGGGGGAGGAGAGACTGAGGAAATGACTCCTCCTCCTTCTACAAAGTTACAATGTACAGTCTGATTACTGGGGGAGGAGACTGAGGAAATGACTCCTCCTCCTTCTACAAAGTTACAATGTACAGTCCGATCACTGGGGGAGGGGAGACTGAGGAAATGACTCCTCCTCCTTCTACAAAGTTACAAATTACAGCCCTCTGACTTCCAGATTCGTGGGTGCCCAGGTACTCCCACTGCACACCAAGATACTCCAAGCATCTGAGGTGGAACAGGTCTTTCGAATTCTGGATTTAGGAGGGCCCTCTGACTTTCAGATTAGCGGGTGCCCAGGTACTCCCACCACACGCCAAGAATCTCCAAGCATCCACGGTGGGCGGGCCCTTCAACTTCCAGATTTGAGTGGGACCTCTGACTTCCAGATTCACAGGCGCCCAGGTACTCCCACTGCACACTAAAATACTCCAAGCGTCCGAGGTGGGTTGGCTCCTTGACTTCTGGATTTGAATGGGCCCTATGACTTCCAGATTTGGGGGGGTCCTCTGACTTTCAGGTTCACAGTGGGGGCCTTTGGGTGGACCTTTTGACTTCTAGGTTCGCCGGCAGCCCCAAGGTACTCCCACCGCACGCCAAGATACTCCAAGAGTCTTGGGGGGGCACCCTTTGATTTCTAGATTAGGACGGTCCCCCTGACTTCTGGATTTGGGTGGGCCCTTTGACTTTCAGACTCACGGGCGCCAAGGTACTCCCACCGCATGCCAAAATACTCCAAGCGTCCGAGATGGGCGGACCCTTAGACTTCCAGATTTGGGGGGGGTCCTCTGACTTTCAGGTTTGCAGTGGTGTGGGCAGGCCCTTTCGACTTCCAGATTTGGGTGGGCCCTCTGACTTCCAGGTTCCCAGGCAGCCCCAAGGTACTCCCACTGCATGCCAAGATACTCCAAGCATCTTGGGGGGGGGGGCCCTCCAACTTCTAGATTTGGGCGGGCCCCCTGACTTATGGATTTGGGTGGGCCCTCTGACTTTCAGATTTGTGGGCACCAAGGTACTCCCACTGCATGCCAAAATACTCCTAGTGTCCGGGGTGGGCAGACCCTGGGTGGACGGGCCTTCTGACCTCCAGATTCATATACAGGTCAGCCCACTGCTTTCACCTGGCACATCTCATGTTCATGTGCATGGTTGAGCAGGGCTGAGCAGGGTGGGGAGAGAGTGCATCTCTGGGGGAAAGGGCTTGCCCCATCACCTTATGCAGGTGAAACCAGAATCTCAGAGGGCCTGGGCGGGCCCCTGCCCGGCTCACCTGGGCCCTCTGAGTTTACTGAATTAACTACATAGGGTGATGGGGCAAGTGCTTTTCCACACAGTGTACAACCTAATGTGACGGGGAGTTTGCACAAGCCCCCTAAAGCCTGGGCGGGGTTGCCATTGTGTCCCCACAAGCAGGGCCAGAACAAGGGGTTGGCAGGAGGGGCAGCTGCCGTGGGCGTAGCAGTAGGGGGGCCCTAACTGCACCCAAGCTCTAGAAGAGTGGTTCATAAACAGGACCAGGCTGTAGCTTCATGTCTACTTTGACAGCTACTGCTGTAAAAATCAAGAAAATGGATACCAAGGTGCAGCGCACGCTCCATGCCAACCATGGATAGCTGGTGCAAGGGGGCAGTGAATGGGCACAAGGCGGTACACCCATTCTATGTTAAGCACTAGGATTGGGGGAGAGAGCGCAGTTCCGCCTTCCTTGCCGCTGAACTAAGCTGTCCCGGTACTGCCCTCAAGCCCTGCCGTGGTGTACGTGGCATGCCCAAAGAGCTAAAATGGTCAACCAAAGGTAAAGATGAAGGGGTAACTTAAGACCCCGTGTGTGCCCCTGACCACATGCCTGGTACCACCTACCACATCGGTGTAAATGGGTCCTCTGATAGGAATGGTTCAGGACGGCACCAACAACCTCCAATCATGAAGGGGTTAAACTATAGATTTTTATATGTGACTAGGTTATGATTCTCCATGATTGTCCCATCGGGGAGTCCACATATACAACGTTCCACCATTACCGAGACCGGGGTGGCTCCTCGTAACGGAGAACATTAAGGTGCTCACCTACCTCCGAGCTCCTAATGTAAATACTTCTGCGGCGGCCTCTTCCCAGCTGAGATCAGAATTATTTCCATCTGAAAAACATGAATATGAATGACAAAGAACAATATTAGCTCGTGGCAGCGGGAGGGAGACTCGCATCTTATTTGTTTCCTTCCCGCCGCCGTTGGCGTAGCGCTATTGTTGGCGAGCACACTTCATGTCCTGAGCAGAATTACTTCTGGAGATAGCTGGAGGGTGAAATCACTTTGATGCTTCATAAAACCAACAAAGTCCCAACCAACAACAAAAACCATATCTCTGCGCGCTTTATAATATCCGCCCGCACTTTACACGGCCGCGGCACATATTAGTGTAATACAGCGCCGAGTAAATAAAGATTAATAATCTGAAACAATAAAATATCTAAAAAGGAAAAACAAAATATGGAGCTCTAGAGATGGCCCTTTATTACCCGTGTACTGTATGTCTGGGCTTGTCATTTTATGGAAGATCTGATTCACCGATTGATAGATTTCGGCAGTTAAAAGATGAACTCCGGAGATAAAACGCATCAGTTTCATCCAGTTATCCGGTAATTAAAGTGGAAGGTAACTTTTATTGGTAACTTTTTTTTAGGGGTAATCTTCTGCCATAATCTGGAAGTATACACAGCAATGACGGGTCCAGGATCCTGCGTCCTTCACCATCTATAGGACATTGGGTGGCCACCGATGATGTAACTGCTGCATGCACAGAAGTTCCATTGTCTCCATCATCTGTGGTGTATGACAGGTCCACAGGAGCCGTGTACACAGGTTCTTAGCCACTCATGGGTCTCTGCAACTCCTGAACCCCGTCCAAGCTCTGTCCCTGGACTCACTGTCCTCTGAAAGACACACAAAGGGCACCTACCTACCCCCCAAAGGTTCCAGCCACATGAGGGGGCACTTTACCCCCCACCACCACCAGGCTCAGCCTCACTGCCACTCCTTTCCATCTATGCAGTAGGTGGGCTAAACACAGCCAGAATCTAGGACCAATCACAGTCTTCCTAACCCCATTGCTAGTGACAGGCATACTCGCAGGCAGCCAATCACAGTCCTAGACTGTAGCATGAGCCAATCAACAGTCTTTTCTTGCTCTCCTCTCTTCCTTTACTGTAATGAGGGGTCCAGGATCCTGTTACTGCTCTGTCCTCCACCATCTCTTGGACATTGGGTGGCCACTGATGATGTAACTGTTGCGCGCATGCGCTGAAGTTCCATTGTCTCCATTGTGTGCACTGTGCTGTGCTTTGCAGGCGCAAAGCAGTCCTATCGCTATACACAGGCTCTCAGCCACTCATGGGTCTCTAAAACTCCGGAGCCCCATCCAAGCTCAGTCCCTGGGCCTACTGTTCTCCACCAGGCACACAATAGGCTCCCAACTTTATTCCCATGGGTCTCCAGCCACATAAGAGGGCACTTCACACTTTCCCTCCCCCCCCCACCACCACCACAAGCTCGCCCTCACTGCCACGCCCTTCCATCCATCCATCCATCCATCCATCCAACTAAACACAGCCAGTGTCTGAGACCAATCACAGTCTTCTTAGCCCCACTGATAGTGCCTGGCATAGTCCTTTGCAGCAACGGTAGCCAGTCACACTCTCAGGCTGTCCTTATAAAGTGCATCAACCAGCACCAAACAAGAGGGGGGTAAAAGGGAACATGCCAAGTGCACAAAATAGAAAAGTCTGCTTGGTATGAGGCCCTAGAAAGGAGTCAGATAGGATTGGACTTTTAAACTGAGCCACAAGACCTTTGGGATGAAGGTTGGTCTGCAGAGGGATGGGGTTGAGTCTTAGACACCCCCTTGAAGAGAACCCACTAAGTGTTGAAGGATGTGGCTTTGGTGGCTTTGGTGCACTGTCTGAGCGTTCGGTCTTGGAAATTCCTGTTGCTACGAGAATGTAACTCTGCTCCAAAGATGTGTGTGACGTTTCCACCTGTAGGTGGGGTGCAGCGCGGTGCAGCGGAATAACACACTCAGTCCCAGTGCCGTGAAGAACTGATGTTGAAATAAGGCAGAAACAGTTCACAAATAACTCAGTGGGAAGGCGGCCCAGCCGGGAACATTCACAGTTCCAGCAACGTGTAGAGAGCAGAGTGCAGATGAGCTGCCAGAGAGGGGCAGAATGTGGCCTGGTTGTCTTGTGCCCAACAGGCAGGTGTGCAAAGTATTTGAGAAACCTACCCTTTCCCTCCCCAATAGGAACTTTTCCCCGCCACTAGTTCTGCCCCTACCAGGCGGGGTACCTGTCCTTACTTTACCAACTTGCAAATGCGTGCCAAACTTGGGAGACAGGTTCTTAAATAGGCTCTGCCTGACCCAAGATGGCTGCCAGAGTCACATGGCGTGGCAGCACTCAATTGGATGCTTCCTCAATGACTCAGGAAACAGGAGCAGGGGTCCCCAACCACTGGGTCACGGCCCACTACCGGGCCCAGGCCTCTCTGCAGCCGGGCTGCAGGACAGGTGCGGCATGAGAGCCAGGCATGCAGCATGTTGGAGCCAGGCGGGTGGGCGGCATGAAACCAGGCGGGCGGGATATCGGAGTCAGGCTGGCGGGCTGCATGGGAGCCAGGCGGGCGGCATCAGAGGCGGGCGGCATGTCGGAGCCAGGCGGGCGGCATAAAAGAGCCGGTGTTCTCTCAAAATAGCGGGGTGGATGAGAGAAGCGTGTGGGCGGATGAGACAAGTGGGCGGTGAGAGATGACATCATCTCTCTCTGCTCGCCCCGCATCACCGCTCTTCCGCCCTCACAGCCCAACCTCTTCAATGTCGGAGGTGCAGTGAGGAGCAGAGATGACATCATCTCTCACCGCCCGCCCGCATCTCACTCTCCTTCCCTCACTCAGAACTGGCCTCTGTACTAAACTAATTGGACCATTGCTGCCACCAATGCAGTGGCAATACACATCTGGTGGCACTAGCAGGTGACGTGGCAAATGACAATCCACATCTGGTGGCACTACCAGGTGACGTGGCAAGTGACAATCAACATCTGGTGGCACTAGCAGGCTACGTGGCAAGTGACAATTCACATCTGGTGGCACTGGCAGGTGACGTGGCAAATGACAATCAACATCTGGTGGCAGGCAACATGGCAAGTGACAAGCTGCATCTGGTAGCAGGCAACATGGCAAGTGACAAGCTGCATCTGGTGGCAGATGACACGCTCAGGGCTCCCACTGATTCTGCCTTATGGTGAGTTGAACAATTTCATAGTATATTACCATGCAACAATATTAATTATGCGCTTCAATGACCCTGACACCATAACAACCATGGTGCCGGGATGAATGAAGCGCCAACACCAGCCATTGCCCTGACCAATTGCCAGCAAAAAATCGCTCCCCCCCCCAGGGCCTTGGCACAATCTTCTTCCACGCAGCCGGTCCCCGATGCCAAAAAGGTTGGGGACCGCTGCCTAAGAGGGCCTACGCTAATTTACCAAAAGTATTGGGACACCTGCCTTGTTGTGGAAATTTTATTAAGATGCATTTAATATGGGGGGCGTGGCCTGGACGGGAACCGAGATGGCTGCTTAGACAGAAGGCTCCCGCACTCGGAGGACGAAAAACGCCTTTCTTGGGGTCTTAAAACCACTTACCCATGATGGGAAAGCCTAACAGGAGCACCTCAACACCCCGTGCACAAAAGGATCCAGGCACGCAGATCAGCGGAAACATCCCCGAGATATTCCGGACCAGACAAGCCGCTCAACTTGAGGCTTCACAAGCCGCGCAGGCCTCACACGCTTCACAGGCCTCATCCCCGGACTCAATTAGAAGCACCGCGGATCCGATTATGGACGAAGACGAATCCGGAACCCCTCTCCCAAGCCTACTTGACCTGCAAAAAGATCTCCAAAGAGTCGCTCTAGACATCAAACATACCATGATGTCGGCGATCTCAGATCTCAAGGCGGACATTCACTCTATGAACGACCGGATCGCAGAAGTAGAGGAAAACGCCCGTACACAAGCCACCGCTATAAGGCAAGTACAGAAAACATATGATTCACATCTTCCACATCTATTTGAGCTCCATAGACAAGTGGAGGACCTGGACAATAGAGGACGCAGGCATAACGTGAGAGTGAGGGGGGTCCCTGAAGGAGTTGACCAGGCCGCACTACAACACACAGTGTGCTCCATCTTTAATGATCTGTTGGAGCGGCCAGCAGACTCCCCCATAGAAATGGAACGCATACACCGCGCATTGAGACCCCCTCCTCGGGATAATGAACCACCCAGGGACATTGTCTGCTGTATCGTTAACTTCCCCTTAAAAGAAGAGATTCTTAAAAAAGCAAGAAACAGAGGCCGCATACTACTCAATGGTACTGAAGTGAAATTATTTCAGGACTTATCTCAAATTACCCTACAGAACAGACGCACCCTGCGCCCCCTGCTGGAGGTGCTCCGCTCACACAATATCCAATACAGATGGAAATTCCCATTCTGCCTGTCGGCATCCACAAGGGGTCGCACAGCGTTTCTCAGAACCCCAGAAGATCTACCCGCCTTTTGCGAACAAATGGATATTCCTCAGATGGATATACCTGAGTGGCATGCTTTCTACTTCCCCACGGATCCATGGAAGCCAGTTGCCTACAACTCATCTCCCAAGGCCCAGAGACAACGCTCCAGACGCCGTAGATTGGACCCCACCTCACCTGGAGATCGCCAATCCCGCCGAGACCTCCCAGACCGCAGTCCAGGCCTGGCAAACACTCCTCGTCGGAACTACTAGAAGATACCACCCTTGATCTGACCACACTGCTTTTACACAGTGACTCTAACTTCTCCCCCCTTCTGGAACAATATCCACCCCCCCTCCCCCGGTTATCTTTTTATTTTCATTTTTCATTTTTTCTCTTCTTCTTCTCCCCTATGTTTTTTCTCTCCCCCCCCTTTTTTTTTTTTTTTATCTAGCGGAAGAAACAACACCAGTCTTTTCAAGGACCATCGCCGAAAACTTTCCACTTTGAGCCCAGACGCATATACAGGACCCTGGCAGATATGCCACCATCCCATCTGGACCTGTGAGTAACGCCTCGGCAAAGTTATGGCAGACTTGGGGTCCTACCGACCACATTCCTAACACCAATACCTGGTTTGCATTTACCCTGGTTAAAACCCCTACGAACCATCCTGACAGTTCTTTTATACTTACGGCAAGGGGCTCTACTATTCTTAACTACTCTTAGCTATGTTACGTTTGTTTGCTTGTACTACATGGTTTAAATGTTTTAAATGGTTAACATAGTTTACGTGAGACAAATAGTGGGAGCCTGGATCCTTACACTCATTGCTAGCACTCAATTTAGTGTACGGGCGATTTACAACCGCCGTACTAGCAACCAACTAGCAACTAATTCTCTCCTCCAAAAGCACCCCATACCTCACCTATATCCTATACACCTTTACTAAGCTCTCTATCACTAACATAGAAGGAATTGGTGCCAACCCATTCCTAGAACAGTAAACCCATATCATCATTGCCACCTCCTTAAAACTCCGCTTCACCCAAGCATTCTATTACACTTGGAACGGGGATTCAGGCTCCCACAATAATAGATATATCCCCGATAGGGGAAACAGCAGAAAATTTAGTATACAGAGGAAAATCAAGAAAAACTAATTACAGAAAAAACACAGAAAATACGAGTAGCAAGTTTTCTCTCCCTCTCTAATGGAAAAACCCACAAGAGATCAGGCCTCCATAGAGGACTGCTATCACCTACCTGAGATATGTTTATTAAGCTCTGAGAGGGGTACTTGTATGTATCTCTGCTCCACCCCCACCCCCCCCCCCCCCCTTTTTTTTTTTTTTTTTTTTTTTTTTTTCTTCTAAATTCACAAGCATATGGTCCTTTACCACCCGCACACAGACTCCCAGAAGGCAATCCAACACACACACCCCCAACCCCCCACGTATCATCATTTTGCATGATTCGTCCTCCATAGTGCCGCAGCACTCATTCCTACCACAGCTCGCTTACCCACACAGCTGTCCATACGGACTAGAGCTACTAAACCGGACTTCTCCCCCATAGGTGGATAGGCAAGCCTACGCCCACCTCCGGTGTACCTCATTTACGTACCCACTCTATCTCTGAGGTACGTCCCCTCATTCTCCAGACTTCAAGTCTACCTACTTCAACTTCCCTTTACCCCCTCTCTTGTCCCTTCTCCTTCCCCCCCTGCTCCCTCTATTTTCTGTTTTCCCACTTTTCTTTTTACCCTATTATCTCCTTTGGGTCTGACCCCCTCTGTCTACTCCACGCTTTCTATACCTCACATCTACCGCATAGGACGGGGGCCGCCTCTCCCCCCCTCTCCCCAGCCTCCAATTACCTACTGACTTACTCTACACCAAGTGCATAGGACACGATATCAACTAACTCAACTTAGCACTCCACAAACTCCTGAATACCCACAATGTCGAATAGAGCTGGAATCTCTACACAACAGCTCTCACTCAAATGCCTGTCACTAAATGTTAAAGGCTTAAATATACCAGAAAAAAGATCACAAGTACTATCTGCTCTGACTAAACATAAAGCCCACTTCCTCCTGTTACAGGAAACACACTTCTGTGCAAAACACATCCCCAAACTGACAAATCATATATATAAGCAGGCACTTCACTCCACGAACCCAACATCAAAAACGAAGGGAGTATCTATTCTCATCTCTAAACACGCTGACTTCCAACTGAAAGATTCCCTGGTTGACCAAGAGGGCAGATACATCTTTATCAAAGGCTCCTACGCATCAAAACCAATCACAATTGCTAATGTGTACTGCCCAAATGAACACCAAGTAACTTTCTTCAGACGCATCTGTGACCTTCTTTCCACTTTCCATGAGGGTATATTAATTCTGGGTGGCGACTTCAATGTCCCACTAAACCCGAATATAGATTCCTCCACGGGAACTTCCGCACTCCCCTATCGGGCACTGCGACAAATTAAACTCCAACTACAAAACCTGACACTCCACGACTCATGGCGCACCATTCATCCGACAGTTAAAGACTATACTTTTTTTTCCGCCCCTCACCAAAAATATTCTAGAATCGACTACATATTCTTATCCCAAACGGACTTAACACTCCTCTCCCACGCCACAATAGAACCTATGTTCTTATCAGACCATCACCCCATCACGATCACCTTAACGTTCCCAGACTACAACAACAGAACCAAGACATGGAGACTTAACCCATCTCTTCTCAAAGACCCTGAAATAATGAGACAAATAAATACCCGACTCCATCAGTATTTCCAAGAAAACCTCTCTCCAGACATAACCCCGGTCACACTCTGGGAAGCACACAAATGTGTCATAAGAGGGAAACTTATAGCCCTAGCCACAAAAGAAAAAAAAATCAGACAGGCCCATATTGCATCCCTCCTCGAAACTATCAATAGACTCGAAAAAACACACAAACAATCCACATCCCACTCTACACTACAGGACCTCCTCTATGCTAGATCTGCCCTATTGGAAGAATTAGGGAAACGCACAAGGCGTCAATATGTGCTTAGACAAAAAGTGTTCTACGAACACGGCAACAAAAGTGGAAGACTGCTTGCACGCACCATACAAGCGGCCAAGACCTCTTCCATAATCCATCACCTACGTACCGACAGGGACGTGATGATCTCAAAAAATGAAGACATCGCAGCACATTTTGAAAACTTTTATTTTAAACTATATAACTTGCCATCTCAACACACAGACTCGCCCAACACCCCACCTCGCCAATCTCAAATACTAGATTTCCTAGCCCAATACTGCCCTAAACCGATATCTCCACAACAGGCCGCCACTTTGGAAGGCCACATGACCACAGAAGAATTGGACCTGGCAATAAAACAAATGAAAGTAGGCAAGAGCCCGGGCCCAGATGGCCTACCACTAATCTATTACAAAAGCTTTTTAAAAACCCTCTCTCCGCAAATGCTCAATGCCTTCAACTCCCTATCGGACCCTTCCACCTCACCAAGCAACATGCTCGAAGCCCATATAGCAGTCATACCAAAAGCAGATAGGGACCCAGCCCTGGCGTCCAATTACAGACCCATTTCTCTACTCAACGTAGACATCAAACTATACGCAAAAATAATAGCAAATAGATTATTACCCCTGATCCCCAGCCTGATCTCAGCAGACCAGGTGGGTTTTGTCCCGGGAAGAGAGGCCAGAGAGAATACCATTCGCACCTTAAATATACACCACTGGCTCGCCTCCTCAGAAGCGAAGGGATTCCTGCTATCTCTCGACGCCGAGAAGGCGTTTGACAGGGTGGCCTGGGACTATATGCGGGCAGTACTGAAAAGCATTGGTCTGCCGCCACACATGTGTAATTACATCAACGCTCTATATGACAATCCTTCTGCGAGAGTCAAAGCAAACGGCCTCCTGTCAAACGCCTTCCCAATAACCAATGGTACTCGCCAGGGATGCCCTTTATCCCCCCTTATTTTTATTTTAACCCTAGAACCCCTATTAAATAGATTGCGAGCGAATACAGACATTCAGGGAATAACTATAAACAAGAGAGAATTTAAGGTAGCAGCCTTCGCAGACGATATCCTGCTTACACTCCAGTCACCTCACACTTCCCTCCCAAACTTACTGAAAGATATTAACCATTTCGGGGTCCTATCCAATTTTAAGATAAACTACACTAAATCACACGCTCTAAACATATCCCTTCCCCCACAGACGGTCACACACTGCCAACATTCCTTTCCCTTTCAGTGGAAAAACGACAACATTACTTACCTAGGCATCCAAATCACCAAACGACTCACAGACCTATACGAACAGAATTTTCTTCATACCCTCTCAAAAATCCAGACAGACCTAAAGGAATGGGCCACACTTAACGTATCATGGTTCGGACGTTCGGCCCTGATCAAAATGATTATTCTCCCTCGCCTCTTGTACTTAATGCAGACCATTCCAATTCATCTACCCCCTGCATTCTTTTTTTCATATAAGAAGGCATGTACAACCTTCATTTGGAAGAACGGTCCTCCGAGAATCAAATACTCCCGACTGACTTGCAGTAAGACCAAAGGTGGAATTGCACTTCCAGATCTCTACAAGTATTACATTGCCTGTCACTTAACTAGGGTAGTAGACTGGTGCACCAATAAAACAGAGAAACCCTGGGTGACTCTAGAAGACTCTTTTATGCCTGGCATTTTACACAGTCTTCCTTGGCTCCCACCCAAACATTGGACACAACCAATCAAAAAACATCCACTCGTACACCCGTCCCTACTCGCCTTTACCTCCGCTATGACGACCTTTCAACTATCCTCACGACCAGGGCCTCTGACTCCCCTGAGGGGAAACCCAGATTTCCCCCCGGGGTCATCAAGTACATTTTTAAAACAAGAATGGCCACACGAAAAAGTCCAAGCGCACCATTTTTTCCATGCAACCCGGATACGATCTTATGACAATCTCAAATCGATATCTCTCACCAAAAACTTTCCTTTTTGGACTTACAGACAGCTGACACATTTTCTCTCCTCTACAACCTCCAGTGATGCATGGTCGAGAAGACTAACTCCATTTGAATCCCTATGTACCCAAAACACACCCCCAAGACATTTAATATCCATCATATATTCTCTCCTTCAAGAATCACCACACCACTCACACACTGAATCCCTCCATATATCATGGAACAAAGATCTACACATAGACCTCACTAAGGAAGATTGGGAAACCATTCATGTCCACACCCACAAAGGCTCACTAAATGTCGCCATCCAAGAGAATGGATATAAAATACTTACCAAATGGTATAGAACACCATCTCGCCTACATAAATTCTCGCCCTCGATCCCAAACACTTGTTGGAGGTGCAATAAAGAAGTGGGCTCTATGATCCACATATGGTGGGACTGCCCGATCATTCAGGTTTTCTGGAGGGAGGTTCACAACATAATTCAACGTGTAACCACATACACCCTGAATTTTGACCCAGCACAATATCTCCTCCATCATACAACCTTACCTAAAAGATCCTACCACAGATCACTGGCCATGCACATGGTAAATGCAGCCAGATTATGCATCCCTGTAAAATGGCGCTCAACCAACCCCCCAACTGTCAGGGAATGGCTGACAAAGATTGCTAAGATAGAGGAGATGGAAGAACTGATATATATCTCACAAGATCGCATACAAAAGTTCACCAACCTATGGGCTTGCTGGATTCACTTCAAAAGCACTGATTGTTACAAATCATATTTCCCGATATAGTACTCCCCCTCTCTTAAGAGATGTGGAGACCTCGGCAGCCCTTGGCTCCGGGGTGGGCTGGCTGGGGGGGGGGCGGTTCCCCTATCCCCTCCTTCTTTAACCTAATACCTTACGTTCATCCCTCCTTCCTGTCCCTCCTCTTTCCCCTTTCCCCCTCTACTTCCCCTACCCCTACAATCTCCCCCGCTAAATCTGTCCAATACTCACATCTCACCCTATGTATATCCCACTCTTACTCAGACCTAGACATAACCTCTCCACATTATCAGACTGTACCAATTGGACACAGTCAGGAATCTAATAGAGACAGACCTTTCTGTTTTAGTTTCACACAAGTTTACTTATCTTATTTACTTTGTAACTGACCCAAGTGTAAATGAACCACGTAAGATACTCCTGTTTTCTATATTACTTGTATACAGAAAATGTCTTGTTGTAAATTATCTAAGCGGTTCTTCTTTTATACATTTCTATTACCCTACCATACGCTTGAATCCCCATGACGTCAATAACAGAAATACGTATTGTATCATTATCCTATAAAATGTCATGGAATATCTGTCAAATCTGTTCAACTGATTATATTTGTAATCGTGCTTATTTTTCAATAAAATCCTTTTTGTGGAAAAAAAAAAAAGATGCATTTAATATGTATTGTCACAGTGTCTCCCAGTGTTAGTTCTCCTGCAGCCCGCTCTAAAGAGCGGACCGGGGCAGACTGACGCTGGTTGAGACCCGTTTTGGTAATGGAAAGTTTCTTGAGGATGCAGAGAAGTATCTGCAGAGTGAGGAGGCCAGCGAAGGGCCCCTCTGCGATGCACAGAACGATCGTCTGGGGGGGATGTGTTCACTATGCCAGACATTATCGGTTATGGGGGATGTACGCTCAGGTGTCTCTGTGTGTCTGATCAGAACGTAGAGAGGCTATGGTGTGTTCCTGCAGAAAATCTCCCATCCTCAGGAACGGTAGTATAATCCGGGGATGTGATGTTCTCTGAACAATGCTGAATAAGGATTCACGCCAACGGTGAAAACGGGAGTCTTTGTGTGCGTTGTGGGCGGGGGATGTGTTCATGATTTTAAGGCCAGCCATGTGGTTTCCTTAGTCTTACTGGAGAACGCAGCTTAGAGGTACAAGGGGTGGGGAATCATACACACTGTACCTGCCCGGACACGCCCATAAACTCCCCTAGTCATTGTTCATTGGTTGGGATTTTTATAACTCCTGTTTGAAGGAATACCAGTGCTTGATTAGCCGATTGTGAAGCTAACAAGCTCTATTGTTAAATACTATGAATAAACAACACAGGCTCTGCAGAGGGGAGTCGAACTGTGGAGCTAAGGTCGTGAGGATGGTGGTCATGTCATCCCAGTCTTAGTCCGTAGGGTTCAATATTGAGTTGGTCCACCCTTTGCAGCTATAACAGCTTCACCTCTTCTGGGAAGGCCGTCCACAAGGTTTAGGGGGGTGTCTATGGGAATGTTTGACCATTCTTCCAGAAGAGCATTTGTGTGGTCAGGCACTGATGTTGGATGAGAAGGCCTGATTCGCAGTCTCCGCTCTAATTCATCCCAAAAGTGTTCTATCGGGTTGAGGTCAGGATTCTATGCAAGTCAATCAAGTTCCTTCACCCTAAACCTTTCCAGTTTCTGTGCAATTATTCCACAGTGTTTCACTCAATAGTGCATTGTAGGGCAGCATTTTATACAAAGGTGACTATTAACTAGCGGTCTTTGTAGATAATGTGGTGAAGGCCACTCCTGACAGTTGAGGAGAACACACTAAGCGCTGAAGGATGTGGCTTTGGTGCACTGGCTGAACATCCGGTCTTGGACACTCCTGTTGCTGGGAGAATGTATCTTCTTCTAAACTGAGCCACAATGTCTTTGGGCGAAGTTTGATCTGCAGAGAGATGGGGGTGAATCATAGACACCCCCTTGAAGAGAACCCACTAAGCTCTAAAGGACATGGCTTTGGTGCACTGTCTGAGTGCGGTCTTGGAAACTCATGTTGCTATGAGAATGTATCTCTGTTCTAAAGATGTGTATGATGTTTCCACCCGTTACTTCACATATGGCCTTCCACCTCAATATTAAAGCTCTCCCATCGCCAACCAAATCTTCCAAGCTGATTCCAGATGATGATGATGGTCAGGAGAAGCAGTTATTTCACAGTGTTTCATTCATTATCGCATTGTAGGGCTGTGTTTATACAAAGATGACACTTATCTAGCGGTCTTTGTAGATAATGTGGTGCAGGCCACTCCTGATAGTTAAGGAGAACCCACTAAGTGCTGAAAAACATGGCTTTGGTGCACTAGCTGAGCATGCAGTCTTGGACACTCATATTACTACAAGAATGTATCTCTGCTCTAAAGATGTGCGTGACGTTTCCACCCATCACTTCACATATGGCCCTCTAGCTTGAGGTTGAAGCTCTCCCACCATCAACCAGGTCTTCCAAGCCATTTCCAGGCAATGATGATGATGATGGTGGTCAGGGGAAGCTCTTGTAGCTCATTGTAGTTACCGTTCCATCTTATCTCTTCCAGTTTCTGTGTAATTATTCCACAATGTTTCACTCAATTGCGCATTGTAGGGCCATGTTTTATACACAGATGACTAATATCTAGCAGGCTTTGTAGATGATGTGGCACAGGCCACTCCTGACAGTTGAGAAGAACCCACTAAGTTCCAAAGGATGGGGCTTTGGTGGCTTTGGTGCACTGGCTGAGAATGCAGTCTTGGACAATCCTGTTGCTACAAGAAACTCAGGCCTGGATGAAAAATCCAGAAAGAATAGATGGAGGAGTAGCATGGCTGGGTTAAAAGGGGAGGACAGGGGTGGAGAGTTCAGAAACTTTGAAGGATCCAAGAAGGAGGGGTACTGACCTGATTGGTGAAGTGGACGAGACAGGAGAAGTCCATAGGGGGTTGTAGGTAGGATGGACCCAAAAAAGTTTCAGCAGGAAGATGGCAGCCCTCGCTCCCCTGTACTTGTTGGTGGTTTCTGTCCTGTCACAGGGGAGTTTCTGGTGAATTAGGGATCTGTCACGGGGGCTGGGGGAGTTCAAGGCCCTAGAAGTTAGGCAATAGTGAAGGTCAATGGATTGGGGACCCATCTTGTGTACGGCTTCCCCAGTTAGTACCTTTATAGCAATAAATGTTTCTGAGTCAGTGGTGTGCGGCTGGAGGTCTACCTTATGGGTCATAGGTATTACTTGGTTGCCTACAAGGGGCTCTGAGACTCTAATATTCATTTAGTCTTTTGTTGATTTTTTTTGTTATGTATATTTGGTATTTACTATATATCGTTATTTCATTTGTCATTTACATTGATAATTTTGGTAAATAAAGTGGCTGCTGTGGCCATTAAATCCCAGTTGATGTCAGAGTGTCTTATTTTGGTGGTAGGGTGGGTAATGGAGCAGTCAGACAGCTTGGTGAAGGCTTGAACTTCATCTTTTATACCCTAGTCATGTATCTCTGCTCTAAAGATGTGTGTGACATTTCCACCCATCACTTCACATATGGGCCTCTAGCTCGAAATTGAAGCAATCACACCGCCAACCAGATCTTCCAAGCTGTTTCCAGAAAATGATGATGTTGGTCAGGAGAAGCTCCTGTAGCTCATTGTAATTACCATTCTATCTTATCTCCTCCAGTTTCTGTGCAGTTATTCCACAATTTTTCTCTCAATAGTGCATTGTGGGGGCGTGTTTTTTACAAAGATTACTATTTTCTATCGGTCTTCATAGAAAATATAGTGCAGGCCACACCTAACAGTTGAGGAGAACCCACTAAGTGCTGAAGGACGCGGCTTTGGTGGCTTTGGTGCACTAGCTGAGTATACGGTCTTGAACACTCCAGGTGCTACAAGAAAGTCAAGCCTGGAGGAGAAATTCAGAAAGAATAGATGGAGGGGCAGCATGGCTGAGTTAAAAGGGGAGGGGAAGACAGGGGTAGAGAGTTCAGAAACGTTGAAAGGATCCAAGAAGGAGGGATACCTGATTGGTAAAGTGGATGAGATGGGAGGGGTCCGTAGGGGGTTGCAGGTAGGATGGTCCTAGGAAAGTTTCAGTAGGAAGACGGCAGACATCTTTTATACCCTAGTCATGTATCTCTAAAGATACCCATAGCGGGGATGATTTGCAATTTGACGTTTCCACCCATCACTTCACATATGGCCCTCTGGCTCAACATTAAAGCTCTCCCACCTCCAACCACATCTTCCAAGGCTTTTCCAGACAATGATGATGATGGTGTTCAGGAGAGGCTCTTGTAGCTCATTGTAATTACCGTTCCACATTACCTCTTATAGTTTCTGTGCAATTATTCCACATTGTTTCGCTCAATACCGCATTTTCGGGCCGTGTTTTCTACAGAGATGACTATTATCTGGCTCTCTTTGTTCCTGAGTGTGAGCGTAGTTTTACTCACTCCAGATAAGTTATATGAAGCGCGTTCTTGACAGTTTGTTTGTAACATATTGAATTGGGTTTGAATGACATTGCTCAAATGGAGCAATTTTAAAGCAATTCCCCATTAATAATATATTTAAGAGCCTTTGAATAAGCAGTCACAATTAAGCGAAGGTTTATTGATCGCCAGCCATTCTCGCGCATCGATCGGCTCGCCGGTTATCTCTCGCATTTCATTGTTGCCATCGGGAGAAGACAGGCCCTCGTTTCTGGAACGTTTCCATTGTTTAAAATATTTTGCAAATCATCCCCGCTCTGTCTTCTTTTTGGCTTGCAGCTTTCCGTCTTCTGGTACAGGCGGAGAATAATCATGCCGTGCGGTGCGCGGCATCCAGCGAAATTAATGGCATCTGGGGTCAGGATTGGATGTGAGCGGAATCATGTCTGCATTAAAATACACTTGTCTTAGTCTTACTGTTTTTGTTATGCTAAGCGAGAGCAGGAACTGAAAAATGACATTGTAGGGATGAGGAGGCATCATTCAGAGAGAATATTAAAGGCACATCCATCAGATAACATGGTCAACGATGACTTGGTCTAGCCATGGCTCTGCATTCGTATGGCCTAAACATCCCCTTATTACTGGTAATGTGACGTCCTCATCTCTACCCATTGTAGGTGCCATGCTTTTCTCAGAGAAAGAAGAAGCTCACAATCACGTGACTTTCATAGACACCGCTGGGGCCATGGGTGCCCTTCATTATTTTTTTGTTTGGGCGGTGCCTCTGCCTGCCTGTCATTGACAGCTCAGAGCCAAGGGAGGTCCTAGCTTTTATCTCTGGTCACATGAGGTCTGTACTGGGAGGTGGGAGTGTGTACTGGGGGAAGGGTCTGCACTGTGGGAGGGATTTAGGGCTGTGGGAGGAGATCTGTACTGGGGAGAATTGGTTTGGGATTTGTACTGGGAGGAGGGGGTAGGTTTTAGTTGTACTTTGTACATTGGCTTTTGTGTTATACACTCCTGAGCCCTGCACTCTCTGTATTACTCTGTATTACCTTCTCCTGAACCCTGCACTCTGTATGTTACCTTCTACTGCACTCTGTGTTACCTTCTCCTGAGCCCTGCACTCTCTGTGTTACCTTCTCCCGAGCCCTGCACTCTGTACGTTAACTTCTCCTGCACTCTTTGCCTTATCTTCTCCTGAGCCCTGCACTCTCTGTATTACCTTCTCCTGAGCCCTGCACTCTTTGCCTTTCCTTCTCCTGAGCCCTGCACTCTTTGCCTTATCTTCTCCTGAGTCCTGCACTCTCTGTATTACCTTCTCCTGAGCCCTGCACTCTTTGCCTTTCCTTCTCCTGAGCCCTGCACTCTTTGCCTTTCCTTCTCCTGAGCCCTGCACTCTTTGCCTTTCCTTCTCCTAACCCCTGCTCTCTTTGCCTTTTCTTTTCCTGAGCCCTGCACTCTTTGCCTTTCCTTCTCCTGAGCCCTGCACTCTTTGCCTTTCCTTCGCCTAACCCCTGCTCTCTTTGCCTTTTCTTCTACTCTTGTCCCCATCTCTCACCAGTAGCTCTGGCAGGGAAAGGTTCTCGTAATCTTCCCCGGCTGGAGTACATATGGCAGCTATCTCCTCAGGCCTCTCTTGGTACCCTTTGAGCATGTTCACATGAAAGGTCCGCTAGACTCTTTCGTCTGAGCACTTAGCTACCAGGTAAGTAGTATCACATATTTGCTGCACTACCTTGTAGGGTCCCTGCCAAGAGGCCTATAATTTGTCCGACTTGGTAGGCTTGAGGGAAAGGACTTTATGCCCTACAGCCAAGGTGCGATTCAGGGCGGTATGATCATACCACTGCTTCTTCCGCCCCTGTGAGGTCTGAAGGTTCACCCGTACAGTGTTTGTGAATTCCTTCAGCCGGTCCCTGAGCGCTAGTACGTACCCTACCACAGTGATCTCTTCAGCCCCTACCCCTCCTTCCCAGTGGGCTCTAAGTAGATCTAGTGGTCCCCTCACCCGTCTCCCATACAATAACTCAAATGGGGAGAACCCCGTAGATTCCTGTGGCATTTCCCTGTAAGCGAACAGGAGGTGCGGCAGAAATTTCTCCCAATCCCGGTGAGAAGTTGCGAACGTCCGCAGCGATTGCTTTAGCGTTCCATTGAACCGCTCGCATAGTCCATTAGTCTGGGGGTGGTAGGGAGAGCTGTGTATAGGCTTAATTCCACAGAGCTTCCACAACTGCTGGGTTAGGTCCGCAGTAAACTGAGTCCCTTGGTCTGAGATATTCTCTTGAGGGAAACCCACCCTGGCAAAGATTCGGAGCAGGGCCTCCACTACAGTCTCTGCATGGATGTTTGTCAGAGGAACTGCCTTTGGGTAATGAGTAGCATAATCCACCACCATCAAGATATATCTCTTCCAGAGGGACTGGGTCGGGGTAATGGGCCCATCCAGGTCTACGGCTATCTGGCTAAAGGGCTCAGCTATGATTGGTAGGGGGTACAAAGGAGCTTAAGATAGGTCGCCCTTATTTCCCACATGCTGACAAGTATCACAGGTACGGCAATACTGTCTAATATCCCCAGTTATCCCTGGCCAGAAGAATGGCTGAGTCAAACGGTGAACAGATTTGGTCACTCCAAAATGACCAGCTAGGGGAATGTCATGTCCGATGCCAAGCAGGTCGCGCCGATATTTCTGCGGTCATGCAACCTTGTACCCAAATTAATTTTGATCATTTTTTCCCCACAAATAGAGATTTCTTTTGGTGGTATTTGATCACCTCTGCGGTTTTTATTTTTTGCGCTATAAACAAAATAAGACCGACAATTTTGACAAAAAACACAATATTTATTACCATATTTGCCAGCGTATAGGCGACTGGGCGTATAAGACGACCCCCTATTTTTCCAGTGGAAACATAAGTTTTGGGTTATACTCGCCATATAAGACTACCCCCACTTCTGAGGCAACAACATTTAAAAAAAAAATATTAGAAACATTAAAAAACACAAAGCAAGAATGCCAGCTACTCATCCGCCATGCTGTGATATGTCATACAGTAAATCAAACATTAATAACACAGACAGAGATCTCTTGAATGCCACACTTCTGGAAAGTAGAATTTTCTCTAACCAAACCTATGCCACTTTTGGGTTACATTCTATGGGAATTGACCACCAAAATTGTCTTTCCTCTCTCTCTGTCTCTCTCTCTCCTCTCTCTCTCTCTCTCTCTCTCCCTCTCCCCCTCTTCTCTCTCTCTCTCTCTCTCTCTCTCTCTCTCCCCTCTTTTCCTCTTTTCTATCTCTCCCCCCCTCTTCCCTCTCTCTCTCTCTCTCTCTCTCCTCTCTCTCTTTCCTCTCTCTCTCTCCCCCCCCCTCTCTCCCCTCTTTTCCTCTTTTCTCTCTCTCTCTCTCCCTCTCCCCCCTCTTCTCTCTCTCTCCCTCTCCCCCCTCTTCTCTCTCTCTCCCTCTCCCCCCCTCTTCTCTCTCTCTCTCTCTCTCCCCTCTTTTCCTCTTTTCTCTCTCTCTCTCCCTCTCCCCCCTCTTCTCTCTCTCTCTCTCTCTCTCTCTCTCTCTCTCTCTCTCTCTCTCTCTCTCTCTCTCCCCCCTCTTTTCCTCTTTTCTCTCTCTCCTCTCTCTCTCTCTCTCTCTCTCGCTCTCTCTCTCTCCCCCTCTCCCCCCTCTTCTCTCTCTCTCTCTCTCTCCCCTCTTCTCTCTCTCTCTCTCTCTCTCTCTCTCTCTCTCTCTCTCTCTCTCTCCTCTCTCTCTCTCTCTCTCCCCCCCTCTCTTAAATATTTCTCTCTTTGTTATATTTTAGCAGTGTGCTTAGAATCATTGTCTTGTTGGAAGGTAAACCTTCGGCCCAGTCTGAGGTCCTGAGCACTCTGGAGAAGGTTTTTCGTCCAGGATATCCCTGTACTTGGCCGCATTCATCTTTCCCTCGATTGCAACCAGTCGTCCTGTCCCTGCAGCTGAAAAACACCCCCATAGCATGATGCTGCCACCACCATGCTTCACTGTTGGGACTGTATTGGACAGGTGATGAGCAGTGCCTGGTTTTCTCCACACATACCGCTTAGAATTAAGGCCAAAAAGTTCTATCTTGGTCTCATCAGACCAGAGAATCTTATTTCTCACCATCTTGGAGTCCTTCAGGTGTTTTTTTTAGCAAACTCCATGCGGTCTTTCATGTGTCTTGCACTGAGGAGAGGCTTCCGTTGGGCCACTCTGCCATAAAGCCCCGACTGGTGGAGGGCTGCAGTGATGGTTGACTTTCTACAACTTTCTCCCATCTCCCGACTGCATCCCTGGAGCTCAGCCACAGTGATCTTTGGGTTCTTCTTTACCTCTCTCACCAAGGCTCTTCTCCCCGATAGCTCAGTTTGGCCGGACAGCCGGCTCTAGGAAGGGTTCTGGTCATCCCAAACGTCTTCCATTTAAGGATTATGGAGGCCACTGTGCTCTTAGGAACCTTAAGTGCAGCAGAATTTTTTTGTAACCTTGGCCAGATCTGTGCCTTGCCACAATTCTGTCTCTGAGCTCTTCAGGCAGTTCCTTTGACCTCATGATTCTCATTTGCTCTGACATGCACTGTGAGCTGTAAGGTCTTATATAGACAGGTGTGTGGCTTTCCTAATCAAGTCCAATCAGTATAATCAAACACAGCTGGACTCAAATGAAGGTGTAGAACCATCTCAAGGATGATCAGAAGAAATGGACAGCACCTGAGTTATATATATGAGTGTCACAGCAAAGGGTCTGAATACTTAGGACCATGTGATATTTCAGTTTTTCTTTTTTAATAAATCTGCAAAAATGTCAACAATTCTGTGTTTTTCTGTCAATATGGGGTGCTGTGTGTACAATAT
The DNA here is from genome assembly GCF_042186555.1 of Aquarana catesbeiana. NCBI lineage: Eukaryota > Metazoa > Chordata > Amphibia > Anura > Ranidae > Aquarana > Aquarana catesbeiana. Next base: position 1,530,640 of record NC_133328.1, on the reverse strand, counting down.
GGGGTGCTGTGTGTACAATATGGGGGGGCTGTGTGTACAATATGGGGGGCTGTGTGTACAATATGGGGGGCTGTGTGTACAATATGGAGTGCTGTGTGTACAATATGGGGGGCTGTGTGTACAATATGGGGTGCTGTGTGTACAATATCGGGTGCTGTGTGTACAATATGGGGTGCTGTGTACAATATGGGGTGCTGTGTGTACAATATGGGGGGCTGTGTGTACAATATGGGGGGCTGTGTGTACAATATGGGATGCTGTGTGTACAATATGGGGTGATGTGTGTATAATATGGGGTGCTGTGTGTACAATATGGGGGGCTGTGTGTATAATATGGGGGGCTGTGTGTACAATATGGGATGCTGTGTGTACAATATGGGGGGCTGTGTGTACAATATGGGGGGCTGTGTGTACAATATGAGGTGCTGTGTGTACAATATGGGGTGATGTGTGTACAATATTGGGTGATGTGTGTACAATATGGGGGGCTGTGTGTACAATATGGGGGGCTGTGTGTACAATATGAGGTGCTGTGTGTACAATATGGGGTGATGTCTGTACAATATTGGGTGATGTGTGTATAATATGGGGGGCTGTGTGTACAATATGAGGTGCTGTGTGTATAATATGGGGTGATGCGTGTACAATATGGGGTGATGTGTGTACAATATGAGGTGCTGTGTGTACAATATGGGGTGATGTGTGTACAATATGGGGGGCTGTGTGTACAATATGGGGGGCTGTGTGTACAATATGGGGGGCTGTGTGTACATTAATGAGGAAAAAAATTAACTTAAATGATTTTAGCAAATGGCTGCAATATAACAAAGAGTGAAAAATTTAAGGGGGTCTGAATACTTTCCGTCCCCACTGTATATATATCTGGATGGGCAAGTGTCTTGAAACTTAAATTTCTTTCAGTCTTTTCCAGAAATGCCCCAATTATATCAAGTTTTATATGATAACTCTTAAAAATGTGTCATTTCTTTGCAGAGAGTTACTTGTAGGTCGACATTTTATTAACAAGTTCTCACACAATGTCCTCCAATCTTTGAGACAATAGCCAGCTGTCTACGCAAGGTTCGTTTCTTCAAATCGGTACAATGGAGAGAGATATAGTCTGTGTATCTTGCCGTAGAATGCTGGTGGCCTTGTCCACAATACCATGTGTGTGATCTGAAGGTTCTCATAAACATAGAGGAGTAGTTTGAGTCCTTCATGCAGTTCTCCTTGGTCATAAAACTAGTTGATTTGTTGAGGTCCCGTAACCATGAGACATTTTTAGCCTAAAAACATGTTTATTCTCCTCGAATCTTGGTGTCCCCATGTTTACAGGTCAATGCACCCATCGCTCTGGAGTTGAACCCCTTCAACACCTAATTGTAAAACAAATCTAAATGCCTAAGCCGAATTTTGCAAAGCTGACCTGTGTTAGTAAAGCCACACAGATCATCACAACTACTTTGTGCATCGAGGTGGATTATACCGCGTTTTTCGCCGGACAAATTGGGCTTTCATTTGGTGGTAGATTGTAATTGATCTCTCTTGATTTTCTTTAATTATCAAAGGGAAACTGGCCCAAAATAGTAAAAAAAAATATTATTTTTTTTATTTAGCTGTATATTTATTGCTACTACCACCAAAGAACAACCCAAAATAAATGCTCCTGCTCCAAACGTTCGCAGCGATACCACATATGTGTATGTCGTTTGTTGTTTGTATCCGTAGTACAGCCTAGAAGCAATAGTGCACATTTTTCTTTTTTTTTTTCTTTTTTACCCTGCCTAAAACACACCGACACTAACTGACACTGATATAAATTTAAGAAAAAAAAAAAAACAAAAAAAATGTCCAAAAAATACTGACCCTGATCTTGACCCAAACACTATTCCTGGCACCGACCTAGACCAAACCTTGATCTGGGTTTTTTTTTTAATTATTATTTTATTTTGTTTTATTTTATTTATTTATTTTCCACACACACTTTCTTTCCTCTGTAAGGACAGAAAACGATACAATGTATCTTTCCCGTCCAATCACAGAGACAGAAAACACAGGGGGCGGGCTTCTCAGTGACTGATCACTGTGATAGCCAATCAGAGCCTATCACAGCGATCAGGTGACCCGGAATCTCGAGTCCCGGGTCCCAATCTTTAGGATGGGGTCCGGGGGCTCACGGTGAGACCCCGGCCTCTGTGTTTGGAGTGCATGTGCAGCGCATTCCCAGAACAAAGGGAGGAATGAAAACATGCGGCCCCCGCGGCAAAAAGCCCCAGTGCAGTGACACCGGCGCCAAGGGGTTAAACAACCTTTTAGACTCTCAGAAGTACTTAGACACTTATAATCCTCCTGGGTTCAATCTGAGTTCATTCAGTGGAATTTATTAACAAGATCTATGTTGTAATTATCACATATATACAGTGCCTTGAAAAAGTATTCATACCCCTTGAAATTCTCCACATTTTTCATGTTACAACCAAAAACGTAAATGTATTTTATTGGGATTTTATGTGATAGACCAACACAAAGTGTCACATAATTGTGAAGTGGAAGGAAAATGATAAATGATACAAATAAATATGTGAAAAGTGTGTGGGGGGGGGGATTTGTATTCAGCCCCCTTTACTCTGATACCCCTAACTAAAATCTAGGGGAACCAATTGCCTTCAGAAGTCACCTAATTAGTAAATAGAGTCCACCTGCGTGTCATTTAATCTCAGTATAAATACAGCTGTTCTGTGAAGCCCTCAGAGGTTTGTTAGAGAACCTTAGTGAACAAACAGCATCATAAATGCCAAGGAACACACCAGACAGGTCAGGGATAAAGTTGTGGAGAAGTTTAAAGCAGGGTTAGGTTATAAAAAAATCTCCCAAGCCAGCAGCATTGATAGGTCTGCAAAAGATCTGGAGCTAGAGCCCATAGCAGCAGTCACCAACCTTTTTGCAGGCTTTGTGGATTGTCACTTGCCACGTCACCTGCCACCATTTGTAGATTGTCATGTCACCTGCCACCAGATGTGGATGATCGCCTGCCACTTGCCATGCCAGCCGGTGCCACCAAATGGATTGTCACTGTATTGGTGGCAGACTGGCAGCACTGGTCCATTTAGTTCTGAGTGAGGGAAGGTGATGCGGGGCGGGTAGTGAGAGATGATGTCAACTCGCTGCTCCCCGCCACACCTTTTGAATATTGAAGAGGCTCAGCTGTGAGGGCGGATAAGCGGTAATGTGGGGAGGGCGGAGAGAGATGATGTAATCTCTGCTCATCTGTCCGCTCGCTTCTCTCATCTGCTTGCCCAGCTCTCTCATGCAGCCCGCCGCACCCGTGGCCCGGCTACAGAGAGGCCACGGCCCGCTGGTTAGGCAGGGACCCCTGCGGCAAGAGACTCGGGGCTATGGGCCCCAGATTTGGGGCTATAGCCTCAATAGCCACCCCCTAGTGTTGCTACTGTCCCAAGCTTTGAACATCTCACGGAGCTCTGTTCAATCCATCATCGGAAAATGGAAAGGGTATGGCACAACTGCAAACCTACCAAGACATGGCCGCCCACCTAAACTGACCGGCCGGGCAAGGAGAGCATTCATCAGAGAAGAGCCAAGAGGTCCATGGTAACTCTGGAGGAGCTGCAGAGATCCACAGCTCAGGTGGGAGAATCTGTCCACAGGACAACTATTAGTCGTGTTCTCCACAAATCTGCCCTTTATGGAAGAGTGACAAGAAGAAAGACATTGGTGAAAGAAAGTCATAAGAAGTCCTGTTTGTAGTTTGTGAGAAGCCATGTGGAGGACACAGCAAACATGTGGAAGAAGGTGCTCTGGTCAGAGGAGACCAAAATTCAACTTCTTGGCCTAAAAGTAAAATGCTATGTGTGGGGAAAACTAACACTGCACATCACCCTGAACACACCATCCCCACCGTGAAACATGGTGGTGGCAGCATCATGTGGTGGGGATGGTTTTCTTCAGCAGGGACAGGGAAGCTGGTCAGAGTTGATGGGAAGATGGATGGAGACAAATACAGGACAATCTTAGAAGAAAACCTGTTAGAGTCTACAAAAGACTTGAGACTGGGGCGGAGGTTCACCTTCCAGCAGGACAACGACCCGAAACATCCAGCCAGAGCTACAATGGAATGGTTTAGATCAAAGCATATTCATGTGTTAGAATGGCCCAGTCACAGTCCAGACCTAAATCACATTGAGAATCTGTGGCAAGACTTGAAAATTGCTGTTCACAGACGCTCTCCATCCAATCTGACAGAGCTTGAGATATTTTACAAAGAAGAATGGGCAGAAATGTCCCTCTCTAGATGTGCAAAGCTGGTAGAGACATCCCCAAAAAGACTTGTAGAGAAAGGGGATTCTACAAAGTATTGACTCCGGGGGGCGCCATACAAATGCCCCCCCCCCACACTTTTCACAGATTTATTTGTATCATTTATCATTTTCCTTCCACTTCACAATTATGTGACACTTTGTGTTGGTCTATCACATAAAATCCCAATAAAATACATTTATGTTTTTGATTGTAACATGACAACATGTGGGAAATTTCAAGGGGTATGAATACTTTTTTAAGGCAATGTATATTTATTTATTTTTTATTTTTTTATATATTCATAAAACCTCTGATAAAATAAATATGTTGCTAAATTTACTCGAAGTCATCCATAGTGTCCTTGCCATGCATCATACGCCGAAATGTAATTTCTGTTTCTCAGATTAGCTGTGAGCTCTGAGCCAAGGCCTCTCAACTGAAGAGCGAAGATCCCCTCTAAGACCTCCATATTCTCTCACCATCAAATCTCTCATTTCTGCCGTAATTTTGAAGTCCGTTCGGAAGACTTAAATAAGACAATATTCTTCCCCGGTACAGAGAATAATTTAGCTCGGCTATTTTCTGCTCAGCTGCCCGATTCACTCAACCAAAAGAAGCAAACCTTTATTTTAATAAGTGAATGAGAGGCCTGCTGTGAAAAATATATCAGAGGTAAAGTGGGATCGCGCCGAGTCCCCGGGTGAGGGAAACGCTTTGCTATTCTTCCACTTTCCTGCGGTAAAGAGATTCAGAAGAGCGAGGCCAGGCCACCGAGTCAGAATCAGCATCTAAATGGAAATATCTGCCCTGCTCGTGGGCTCGGGGACGGGAAGGGCGCTGCGCCGAGGTGCCGAGCCGCCGAGAGGTTGCATTAATCTACATTCGGTGACATAAAGCGGGTCTTGCTCGGTGCAGGGTGGCCCCCCGTGTCCTGATTTCCAGGCCCCCCCCCGTCATTATGTGGGTGTACAATGCTCCAGAGACGTTGACATGGCTTAATAATCAGATTCATACCGGCTACTGAAGTGATAGAGAGCTGCCGCCCCCCCTCTCTTGTGTATACTTCAAGATCCTTTCATTGGGGGCAGGGTGACCAAATTAAAGCGCAACTTGGTCTTCTTCTTAATAAATTACTTACGAAATGCCATATTCCATTCGACAAGGGAAGGTCCATCCAATGGGGACCCTGAATGTATTGACTACCAGAGAACACAAAGGTGTGTGGAGGATTGGAAGATAATGTGAAATAGAGATCTACAGTGCCTTGAAAAAGTATTCATACCCCTTGAAATTTCCCACATCTTGTCATGTTACAACCAAAAACGTAAATGTATTTTATTGGGATTTTATGTGATAGACCAACACAAAGTGTCACATAATTGTGAAGAGGAAGGAAAATGATAAATGATACAAATAAATATGTGAAAAGTGTGTGCGGAGGGGCATTTGTATTCAGCCCCCTTTACTCTGATACCCCTAACTAAAATCTAGAGGAACCAATTGCCTTCAGAAGTCACCTAATTAGTAAATAGAGTCCACCTGTGTGTCATTTAATCTCAGTATAAATACAGCTGTTCTGTGAAGCCCTCAGAGGTTTGTTAGAGAACCTTAGTGAACAAACAGCATCATGAAGGCCAAGGAACACACCAGACAGGTCAGGGATAAAGTTGTGGAGAAGTATAAAGCAGGGTCAGGTTATAAAAAAATCTCCCAAGCTTTGAACATCTCACGGAGCTCTGTTCAATCCATCATCGGAAAATGGAAAGAGTATGGCACAACTGCAAACCTACCAAGACATGGCCGTCCACCTAAACTGACCGGCCGGGCAAGGAGAGCATTCATCAGAGAAGAGCCAAGAGGTCCATGGTAACTCTGGAGGAGCTGCAGAGATCCACAGCTCAGGTGGGAGAATCTGTCCACAGGACAACTATTAGTCGTGTTCTCCACAAATCTGCCCTTTATGGAAGAGTGACAAGAAGAAAGACATTGGTGAAAGAAAGTCATAAGAAGTCCTGTTTGTAGTTTGTGAGAAGCCATGTGGAGGACACAGCAAACATGTGGAAGAAGGTGATCTGGTCAGATGAGACCAAAATTCAACTTTATGGCCTAAAAGTAAAACGCTATGTGTGGGGAAAACTAACACTGTTTATCTTTTGTGGCCCCCAACGATTCCCAGAGCACTGGGGGCCACAAAAGATATACAAACTGGCTGCCTTGGAGGGGACGGGGAGGGGGTGGGACGAGTGCCATACTTACAGGAGTATTTCCTGTTTACACGGCGGCCTCTGTAAAAGGAAGTCTGTCTCCTGCACTGCCATTGGACGACTGTTCTTTCCATCATATGGGGCGGGACTTTGTATTAAAGAGGCCGCCGAGAAAACAGATTCTTCTGTATGTTATCTGTTGGTGCTCGTCCCCCTCCCCCTCCCTGTCCTCTCCAAGGCTGCAGATGGGCATCAATCAGGCTGCACTGATGGCAATGGTGAGGCTGCAGATGGGCACTGACCCCTATTTTGCTTCACAGTTCTTTATTTAAAATTGAAGTTTTTCTCCTGAAACTTCCCTCTTATAGTGAAGGTGCGTGTTATACGGTATATCCAAATAACACGCCCGAGCTCATCTCTTCACCGCACACAGCCACAAAGGCAGGAGAATTCTTGTTGGGCCGTGTATTAGTGCTCGAATTAACACACTAATGCCGCGTACACACGAGCGGACTTTTCGACCGGACTGGTCCGACGGACAATTCGACCGTGTGTGGCCTTCATCAGACCTGCAGCGGACTTTTTCAGTGGAAAATCTGATGGACTTTAGATTTGGAACATGTTTCAAATCTTTACGTCGGAACTCCACCGGACCCAGTTCCTATCGAAAAGTCTGCTCGTCTGTATGCTAGTCCAATGGACGAAAAACGACGCTAAGGCAGCTATTGGCTACTGGCTATCAACTTCCTTATTTTAGTCCAGTCGTAAGTCATTACTAGACCCTCTGATTCACTGCCAATGAATCCCATGAGCTCCTCCAATCTTAATGGTGGTATCTTCCTCAAGCGTCACCCCCGTCTCTCTGCTGGCTCCCTAACTTAGCACTCCAGATACTTCTCAAGCTTCACCCCACTGGCCTTCTCGGTCCCTGGCTGGACACACAAGGCTGCTCTACAAGTGTCACCTCCTCTGGTTGGGTTCCTGGCTTGATACCCACTGAAGTTTCCCGATTCTTCACCGTGCCCGGTTGGTGAGAATACTGATCCGGTACTTGCTTCAGTTACTCACTGTGGTCCCTGGTAATAAGGTGGACAGCCTCTTAGTGGCGACAGCTTCTCCTCTACCTCCGACCATGACAGGTTCTCCGGCCAGCAGAACCGTCACTTCTGGTTGGACTGCAAGCTGCAATCCCAACCCTGTGCTGCTCTCCTGCTTCTGGATAGGCCCTCAGACAGCCTGGCAGCCAGATGTGCCCGGGATAGGCTCAAACTCCGGTCTTGCAGCCCGGGCAATAAAACACACGTCCACCCAGACAGCTGTCCAGGTGGCACAGAATACCGATCACCTGACTCCACCCAAATATAGAGGTTCTCCCAGCAGGCCAAGGGATCCAAGAAAACCGCTGCCCATTGGTCGAGATACCCCATATACCCATAACCTGACCTTGCATTGCCCTTCTCATATATCTAATACCACCAGGTACCCGGCCACCTAGAGGCAAAAGAGAGAAGTGCAGCAATTACAGATTTAGAGTGAAATCGATTGATCTTCAACAACTAGCCAAGGCAGCTATACCTGGCAGGTAAATTTAGGAGCAGTCCCCCCTAAACACCAGGGTGCTACATAAGTTTGCCTTAATATTTTGCCTTAGATCTGTAGAGAGTGGTGTATTATGGGATTGGAGATTATTTTTCGGAAATGCGGGGGATTCATATCTCAGTTGATATGGATGTATCTGCAGGGCTTCTATGCAAAGTGGAGGATGGGTGATATTATGGGATGCCGTGAGTTGGGCGATTTGGGTTCCTCCTTTCCCAGCTCTAGCTACGTTGTATGTTTTATCTTTGTATTTAGCTGTTTGCCCTGAAATAGTAACATAGTAGCGTTTGGTGTAATCGCCTTCAGTCTGAAGACTTTGTCCGCTGAAGTCTACTTCCAAAACCTCATTCTGACAAAACATAGACAAATATTCCCCGGATCGGCTCGATTTACCACTGTGGAGGTTTTAGCCGCGGTCAACGGTCATCCTTGTGATACGGCGCTGCATAAAACTCGCCCGCTTTCCATCCATCTCATGGCTCATTGGCACAGAGGTCTACACTAGCGGAGTCCTCGGGGATTCAATTAGACCCAGAAAAATGTGGAAACAGACTCTGCTACTTCAGGAAGAGCTTTTGGATTGCGGAGAAGATCGGTTTTATAGCGTGAGCCGCATTGCCGCCGGCCATTATTACCGTGTATAGCAGAAAGCGATAATGGTACGGCTGAATTGTGGAGAATTCCCAATGGGCGCGACCGCCATTCCGACATCAAAAGGAGATCGTTTGTTTGTTATTAGCTTTGTAAGGAAACTGCAGGTTCTGCCATTGGTTGAAGGCAAACTCCATTCACAATTACGAATCAGCAAGTCAGTACTCCAACCCAACCACTCCATGCTGCCTGAGATCTGGGAACCCCTGATTTTCATGTAGGAGAGGAATTCTCAAGCATGCCTAAAGCAGTCTTCCTAATGCCTCTAACTCATAAAAAAGTCTGGTGATAAAAAATAAAAAAAATCAACACTCTTTATTTTCATGAACGGGGCCAAACAGCATGTAAAGGTTGTTTACTGACATTCCTGGGGCCCGTTGTTGCTGCATACAGCCGCCCCTTGGGATGCATTCGATGAAGCAGCTTGTATCTTATTGTGTTCTTACCTTTAACTAACAAGCACAAAAAAGGAGGGGAGGACAGAGGGAGATACCAAATCACAAGAGTAAACAAGTTGTAGTGGCTCCAAACCACCACTAGATGTCATCATACATCAGAGCAATGGTAATCTGATGGAGTGCAATACAATAACAGAAAAAAATAAGCGGGAAATACAATCACCAATCACATTCAAGCTTCCAGGGCAGGTTTTTCTCAGAGAACGGGCGTAGATACTGCCCCTTCCCCCGAGACACCCATTGTCCCTACTCCCAATCCACCTCTGTACCTTGTGTCTGTCACCTACTTTCCTCCCAACAGACCCCCCCCCATCAACAATAGATCCCCATAGCAAACGTAGACCCCCCCCCCACCACCAGCAGTTTTGGTGTGCGGCCGTCTCTTGGCAGGTTGGCTGTTGTGCCATGTTCTTTCCATTTGGTTATGATAGATTTGATGGGGCTCCTAGGGATCATCAAAGATTTGGATACTTTTTTATAACCTAACCCTGACTTGTACGTCTCAACAACATTGTCCCTTACTTGTTTGGAGAGTTCCTTGGTCTTCATGGCAGTGTTTGGTTAGTGGTGCCTCTTGCTTAGGTGTTGCAGCCTCTGGGGCCTTTCACAAAGGTGTGTCTATGTAATGCATAGTTGCCAACAGTCTCGATTTTCCCGGGACAATCCCGTTTTTGGGACCCTCGTCCCGATTGGAGGCTGTCCCGAATCGGGATTTTCCACAAGGAAAATCGGGAATGTTGTTTTTTTTATTTTTGGAGCAGCTGGCTCCAGCAAAATGGCGGCCGGCGCCGCCGCTCGATCTTCCCCGTAGTGTTGAGTAAGTGGAGAGAGGAAGGGGGCTCGATCCGTGCAGCCAATGAATCGGCTTCTTTAGCTGCACGGCCCCTCCCCTCTCCACTGAAGCAGAAGACACGGCGCCGCCGTCGCCATCGCCGTGTCTTGCCGAAAAGTTCCCCAGCCCCGTATTGCGCAAGCGCTGCACCTGCGCAGTACAGGGGGTCCTTACTTGCCGAGGGGAACTTTCTCAGCAGAACACCGGCCGCTCCTGCACTGAGCGGGGGGGGGCTGCACTGAGGGGGGGCTGCATTGAGGGGGGGGTCTGCACTAATAGAGGGGGGCTGCACGGAGGGGGGGCTGCACTAATTGAGGGGGGGCTGCACTAATAGAGGGGGGGCTGCACTGAGGGGGGGCTGCATTGAGGGGGGTCTGCACTAATAGAGGGGGGTCTGCACTAATAGAGGGGGGCTGCACTAATTGAGGGGGTCTGCGCTAATAGAGGGGGGGGCTGCACTAATAGAGGGGGAGGCTGCACTAATTGAGGGGGGTCTGCACTAATAGAGGGGAGGGGCTGCACTGAGGGTGGTCTGCACTAATAGAGGGGGGGCTGCACTGAGGGGGGGCTGCATTAATAGAGGGGGGCTGCACTGAGGGGGGGTCTGCACTAATAGAGGGGGGGCTGCACTGAGGGGGGGGTCTGCATTAATAGAGGGGGGTCTGCACTGATGTAGGGGGTCTGCACTGATGGAGGGGATCTGCACTGATGGAGGCGGTCTGCACTGATGGAGGGGGTCTGCACTGAGGTGGTCTGCACTGATGGAGGGGATCTGCACTGATGGAGGGGGTCAGCACTGAGGGGGTCTGCACTGATGGAGGGGGTCTATACAGACTCTGCCGGGGGGCACCTGATGCAAGGACAGACTCTGCTGGTGGCAGGCGACGTGGCTAGTGACACGCTCAGGGATCCCACTGGTTCGGCTTTATGGTGAGCTGAATGATTTAATTTTATATTACAATGTAATAATAGAAATAATGCTCTTCAATCATCCTGACACCATAACAACCATGGTGCCGGGATGATTGAAGCGTTAACACCAGGTGTTTGGAGTATCTTTATCTGCTGATTGTTAAACTTTCTAGAATACACATATTTTTATTGTGTAGGATCTGGGGCTGCTGTCCCGTCATTCCCCTCTCCCCCTTTCCCTCTCCCCCTTTCCCTCTCCATCCCTCATTCATCTCAGACTCTAACCACACCCTCTTGAGCCGCGCCCATGTAAGCCACGCCCACGTTTCACGTAAGCCATTTTCGCCGTGGCCGCACTTGTAATTTTTATGCTAAGCCACGCCTACAAACGAATGTCCCGCCCCCTAATTATTGTGCGGCTCCGCCTACAGCCAAAAAAGTGTCCCACATATTTTTTTTGCAATGTTGGCAACTATGGTAATGACAGATCATGTGACACTTAGATTGCACACAGGTGGACATCATTTCACTAATTATGTGACTTCTGAAGGTAATTGGTGGCACCAGAGCTTTTTATGGGCTTCATAACAAAGGGGGTGAATACATACGCACATGACAATTATCAGTTTTATTTATATATTTTTCTAATTTTATTTCACCAACTTACACTATTGTGTTCTGATCCATCACATATAATTCAGATTAAAAAAACATTGAACTAAAGGCTGTAATGTAACAAAATATGTAAAAAGCCAAGGGGGTGAATACTTTTGCAAAGCACTGTATATACATACTGTATCTGACAAAAGTAAGTACACCCCTCAGTGACATTTGTGTAAATCTTTTCTTCTATCCTTTCATGTGACAACACTGAAGAAATGACACTTGTCTACAATATAAAGTAGTGAGTGTACAGCTTGTATAACAGTGTAAATTTGCTGTCCCCTCAAAATAACTCAACACACAGCCATTAATGTCTAAACCGCTGGCAACAAAAGTCAGTACACCCCTAAGTGAAAATGTCCAAATTGGGCCCAAAGTGTCAATATTTTGTGTGGCCACCATTATTTTCCAGCACTGCCTTAACCCTCTTGGGCATGGAGGTCACCAGAGCTTCACAGGTTGTCACTGGAGTCCTCTTCCCCTCCTCCATGATGACATCACAGAGCTGGTGGATGTTAGAGACCTTGCGCTCCTCCACCTTCCGTTTGAGGATGTCCCACAGATGATCAATAGGGTTTAGGTCTGGAGACATGCTTGGCCAGTCCATCACCTTTACCCTCAGCTTCTTTAGCAAGTCAGTGGTGGTCTTGGAGGTGTGTTTGGGGTGGTTATCATGTTGGAATACTGCCCTGCGGCCCAGTCTCTGAAGGGAGGGGATCATGCTCTGCTTTAGTATGTCACAGTACATGTTGGCATTCATGGTCCCCTCAATGATCTGTAGCCCCCCAGTGCCGGCAGCACTCAGCCCCAGACCATGACACTCCCACCACCATGCTTGACTGTAGACAAGACACACTTGTCTTTGTCCTCCTCACCTGGTTGCCCCCACACACGCTTGTCACCATCTGAACCAAATACGTTTATCTTGGTCTCATTGGCGCTTTCAGCGCTTTCGCACAATAATTTCGCAGTCATAAAACACTGTACCCATATGACATTTTTCATTTTTTTCACACAGATGGAGCTTTCTTTTGGTGGTATTTAATCACCACTGGGGTTTTATTATTTTTTGCCTAACAAATGAAAAAAGATGGAAAATTTTGAAAAAAACAAGTTTTTCTTCGTTTCTGTTATAAAATGTTGTAAATACACTAATACCTTGGATTACGAGCAAATAATTTGTTCCAAAAGAATGCTTGTAATCCAAAGCACTCATATATCAAAGCGAGTTTCCCCATAGGAAAGAAACTCAGATAATTCATAATTCGTTCCATAGCCACTGCTTGTCTATGCAGTACCGCATGTGGCCAGAGGTGCAGGGGGTGCCAGAGACACTCGGAGACACTCGGGAACTGAGTGTTTCCAAGTGTTTCCAAGTGTCTCCGAGCGTCACCAGCGCCCCCGCACCTCTGGCCAAATGTGGTACTGCACACCCCAGAGGCTTGAATCCTGCTCGTCTTGCGAGACAACGCTCACAAAGCGAGTCAGGATTTTTTAAAAATAACAGCTCATATTGAGAAATGCTCGCAAACCGTGTTACTCATAATCCGAGTAAGTAATTTTTCTCCTTCACTGATGTGGTCTGATGAGGCTGCACTAACGGGCTCTGATACGCAGCACTGATGGGCATTGATAGGCGGCACTGATGGGTGGCACCCATGGGCACTGATGGGCAGCATTTATGGGCACTGATGGGCAGCGTTTATGGGCACTGATGGGCAGCACCAATGGGCACTGATAGGCGGCACTAATGGGCAGCACCAATGGGCACTGATGGGCAGCCTTTATGGGCATTGATGGGCACTGATGGACGGTACTGATGGGCACTGATGGGCAGCCTTTTTGGGCACTAATGGATACTGATAGGCTGCACTGATGGGTACTGATAAGCGGCACTGATGGGTGGCACTGATGGGCACTGATAAACGGCACTGATAGGCCACACTGAAACGGCACTGATAAATGGCACTGATGGGCGGCACTGATGAGGAGGCACTGACAGGCAGCACTAATGGGCACTGATTGCCACCACTGGTAGGCACAGGTGGGCATCACTGGTGGGCTGACAGCATGAATAGAGAAATGACAATATCCGGCACTTCCTATTTACACTGTGTGACATTCGGAGACACTGTGATTGGACACAGCTGATTACATGATAAAGAGCCCACGTAATGGGCTCTTTATCATGATCGGAGATGTGGTGTGTCTGAGCAAGCGGCTTGTTCTGAAGGACGTCATATGACATCCAGTCAGAACACTGAAACCCCCACCCTGGCCTATAGCAAAATGACATTGTATGTGTTAAAGTGATGTAAACCTCAGACATGAAATCTGAACAAAGCATATCCCTCTATAGTGTGTACTTGTCTCAGTCCAGAGCACTAAGTGTCATTTCTGTCTGCTGCCTCCTTCCTGCTATCAGCATGAGTCACTTCTGACACCAAGAGAAAAAAGGTGACAGGGGAGTAAGCTCCAGCACACGGCCTGTGATTGACAGCCTCGGTTCTATTCCTGTGTGCTGTGTGAAGGTGGGTGTGTCCCTCCCATCCAATCAGCTCTCAAAGCTCTCCTCACTGAGCTCTGCAGAGTGTAACTTAAGCTCTCCGCCCCTTTTTTTCTGAAGTCTCAGTCAAGCTGTATAAATTCTGGACTTTGAACGGATGAAGAGAATGCTGCAGATAAACAGGTACAGCTTATGTGGAAGGATTTGTTTCATCTCTGTGTATCACCTGAGGATAGTCACCTCACTGGGGATATGGAAGGGTTTAGACCCACTTTAATGGTTCAGAGGCTGCCAGCCCAGGTCCCGGAGCACACCGACAACGTTCAGGGACAATGTAGAGGAGTCTTTTTGAAGATTTATTGCAAGACATGAACAGAGGAGAGGAGGGGGGGGCAGGATACTCCAAAATCACGGGTAAATCCAGGAGGATGGATTCTCAAGTCCTTCAGTGCGGCACTCTTCAGTGAAAGGGTTTCCTATTCCAGCTGAGCTTCCACAGGTGACGTCTTCCACAGGTGGCGTCTTCCACAGGTGGCGTCTTCCACAGGTGGCGTCTTTCACAGGTGACGTCTTCCACAGGTGGCGTCTTTCACAGGTGACGTCTTTCACAGGTGACGTCTTTCACAGGTGGCGTCTTTCACAGGTGGCGTCTTTCACAGGTGGCGTCTTTCACAGGTGACGTCTTTCACAGGTGGCGTCTTTCACAGGTGACGTCTTTCACAGGTGACGTCTTTCACAGGTGGCGTCTTTCACAGGTGGCGTCTTTCACAGGTGACGTCTTTCACAGGTGGCGTCTTTCACAGGTGGCGTCTTTCACAGGTGACGTCTTTCACAGGTGGCGTCTTTCACAGGTGACGTCTTCCACAGGTGGCGTCTTTCACAGGTGGCGTCTTTCACAGGTAACGTCTTTCACAGGTAACGTCTTTCACAGGTGGCGTCTTTCACAGGTAACGTCTTTCACAGGTGGTGTCTTTCACAGGTGGCGTCTTCCACAGGTGGCGTCTTCCACAGGTGGCGTCTTTCACAGGTAACGTCTTTCACAGGTGACGTCTTTCACAGGTGGCGTCTTCCACAGGTGGCGTCTTTCACAGGTGACGTCTTTCACAGGTGACGTCTTCCACAGGTGGCGTCTTTCACAGGTGGCGTCTTTCACAGGTGGCGTCTTTCACAGGTGACGTCTTTCACAGGTGGCGTCTTCCACAGGTGGCGTCTTTCACAGGTGACGTCTTTCACAGGTGGCGTCTTCCACAGGTGGCGTCTTTCACAGGTGGGGCACCCCAGGAGAGAAAGTTCCGAACAGACTCTCCCAAACATTTATCTTCTCCCCAGCTACACTATCTGGACGCCCTCTTAGAAAATAGGAGGCCTCATTTTGGAAAGACTGGTACTGGTAAAATATAAGCTTTCCAGCTTATAGACAAGGCAGTCTTCTTCTTCCTCTGGTCAGTTCTACAGTATATATTAAATAAAAAAAGATTTAAACACAGAATGTTTGGAGGGGGAGGAATGCTGCCTATGACCCTAAGAACACCATCCCCCACCGTCATACATGGAGGTGGAAACATTGTGCTTTGGGGGTGTTTTTCTGCTAAGGGGACAGAACAACTTCACTGCATAAAAGGGACGATGGACGGGGCCATGTACTGTCAAATCTTGGGTGACATGGAGCTCTCATAGCACTCTCTCTGGTTACATGAAGCTCTCATAGCACTCTCTCTGGTTACATGGACCTCTCATGACACTCTCTGGTTACATGGACCTTTCATGGCACTCTCTCTGGTTACATGGAGCTCTCATAGCACTCTTTCTGGTTACATGGAGCTCTCATAGCACTCTCTCTGGTTACATGGAGCTCTCATGACACTCTCTCTGGTTACATGGAGCTCTCATGGCACTCTCTCTGGTTACATGGAGCTCTCATAGCACTCTCTCTGGTTACATGGAGCTCTCATGACACTCTCTCTGGTTACATGGGCCTTTCATGGCACTCTCTCTGGTTACATGGAGCTCTCATGACACTCTCTCTGGTTACATGGGCCTTTCATGGCACTCTCTTCCATTACATGGACCTCTCATGACACTCTCTCTGGTTACATGGAGCTCTCATGACACTCTCTCTGGTTACATGGGCTTTTCATGACACTCTCTCTGGTTACATGGAGATCTCATGACACTCTCTCTGGTTACATGGGCCTTTCATGACACTCTCTCTGGTTACATGGAGCTCTCATAACACTCTCTCTGGTTACACGGGCCTTTCATGGCACTCTCTCTGATTACATGAACCTCCCATAGCACTCTCTCTCAGGTTTCATGGACCTCTCATGGCACTCTCTCTGGTTACATGGGCCTTTCATGGCACTCTCTTCGGTTACATGGACCTCTCATGACACTCTCTCTGGTTACAAGGGCCTTTCATGGCACTCTCTTCGGTTACATGGACCTCTCATTACACTCTCTCTGGTTACATGGAGCTCTCATGACACTCTCTCCGGTTACATGGACCTCTCATGACACTCTCTCTGGTTACATGGAGCTCTCATGACACTCTCTCTGGTTACACGGGCCTTTCATGGCACTCTCTCTGGTTACATGGACCTCCCATAGCACTCTCTCTCTGGTTACATGGACCTCCCATAGCACTCTCTCTCTGGTTACATGGACCTCCCATAGCACTCTCTCTCTGGTTACATGGACCTCTCATGGCACTCTCTCTGGTTACATGGACCTCCCATGGCACCCTCTATGGTTACATGGAGCTCTCACGACATGCTTTGGTTACACAACAGGAAAAAAAATAGGGTTTTGGGTTAACGATACTTGAATAGAATATTTTTCTAAACCTGGGTTTGGAGCCCCCTTTATGGGAACATTGCTTGGATAGTGTTGTAGATCTCTAGATGAACCTGTGGAAACTGTACTTGTATTTAAATTACTTTTATTACTTTTACTGCCTGAACAAGAAAACCTGTCCAATGGTGACTCCTCTTCCTTCACTCCGGAATTATTTATTCTCACTTCCTGTTCATTCTATAGCACAGGAAGTGAAGTGGAATCTCCTCCAATGGAACTCAAATGGAAAAAAAATCCAACAGGTCCTCCTTATTCTTTTAAAAATCAATAAATAAACCATTGTGGCTGTAAATGTACAGTGCCTTGCAAAAGTATTCACCCCCACCCCCACCCCCTTGGCACTTTTCATGTTTTGCTGCCTCACAACCTGGAATTAACATGGATTGTTTGAGGATTTGCATCATTTATTTACAGAACACGCCCACAACTTTGAAGAAGTTTTTTTTTTATTGTGAAGCAAACAACAAATAGGACAAAATAACAGAAAAAGTCAATGTGCATAACTATTCACCCCCCTAAAGTCAATACTTTGTAGAGCTACCTTTTGCGGCTATCACAGCTCCAAGTCGCTTTGGATAAGTCTCTATGACTTGCCACATCTTACCACTGGGATTTTTGCCCATTCCTCCTCGCAAAACTGCTCCAGCGCCTTCAAGTTGGATGGTTTGCGCTTGTGAACAGCAATCTTTAAGTCTGACCACAGATTTTCTATTGGATTGAGGTCTGGGCTTTGACTAGGCCATTCCAACACATTTCCATGTTTTCCCTTAAACCACTCAAGTGTTGCTTTAGCAGTGTGTTTGGGGTCATTGTCCTGCTGGAAGGTGAACCTCCGTCCTAGCCTCAAATCACACACAAAGTGCTACAGGTTTTGCTCAAGAATTTCCCTGTATTTAGCACCATCCATCTTTCCCTCAACTCTGACCAGTTTCCCAGTCCTGACTGCTGAAAAACATCCCCACAGCATGATGCTGACACCCCCATGTTTTACGGTGGGGATGGTGTTCTTTAGGTGATGTGATGTGTTGGGTTTGCGCCAGACATAGCGTTTTCTTTGATGGCCAAAAAGTTCAATTTTAGTTTCATCAGACCAGAGCACCTTCCTCCATACATTTTGGGAGTCTCCCACATGCCTTTTCACAAACTCAAAACATGCCATTTTGTTTTTTACTGAAAGTAATGGCTTTCTTCTGGCCACTCTGCCATAAAGCCCAACTCTATGGAGCGTACGGCTTATTGTCGTCCTATGTACAGATACTCCAGTCTCTGCTGTGGAACTCTGCAGCTCCTCCAGGGTTACCTTAGGTCTCTGTGTTCCTCTCTGATTAATGCCCTCCTTGCCCGATCCGTGAGTTTTGGTGTGCGGCCGTCTCTTGGCAGGTTGGCTGTTGTGCCATGTTCTTTCCATTTGGTTATGATAGATTTGATGGAGCTCCTAGGGATCATCAAAGATTTGAAGATTTTTTTATAACCTAACACTGACTTGTACTTCTCAGGAACATTGTCCCTTACTTGTTTGGAGAGTTCCTTGGTCTTCATGGCAGTGTTTGGTTAGTGGTGCCTCTTGCTTAGGTGTTGCCGCCTCTGGGGCCTTTCACAGAGGTGTGTCTATGTAATGACAGATCATGTGACACTTAGATTGCACACAGGTGGACATCATTTCACTAATTATGTGACTTCTGAAGGTAATTGGTGGCACCAGAGCTTTTTATGGGCTTCATAACAAAGGGGGTGAATACATACGCACATTCCAATTATCAGTTTTTTATTTCTGAAAAATAGTTTCATGTATATATTTTTCTAATTTTACTTCACCAACTTAGACTATTGTGTTCTGATCCATCACATATAATTCAGATAAAAAAAAAACATTGAACTAAAGGCTGTAATGTAACAAAATAGGTAAAAAACCAAGGGGGGTGAATACTTTTGCAAGGCACTGTATGTTAATGTAGCTTTATGGGGTTCAGTTCTCTGCTATAACAATGAGTTTTTCTTTAATATCTTTATCCCTCTATAGAATATAAAAAATCCGTCTGTTATTCTTCCACAACTAAACTCTTACTACACGTCAGAGGGACCTTCAGCCTTGATCAGGGAAGAGTCCGAGACATCTACATTCAAACCGGCAAAGTAATCTCCGATCGCGGCAAATGAAAGAAAAATGAAAAGTGACAGAATGAATCGTTTTTATTGTGCCTCGGAAAGGAGCTTTATCAATTTACGGCAAACTCTGCGAGTTCCGTTTGTGTTTCCACATCCCCACCACTCCGGAAAACGGCCGTAATTCCTAATAAAATGTTATTGTTTTTATACCGGTGGAAAAAAAAAAAAAAAGAGCCTAAAAAACGTTGCGATTGATGCTTCGCCTGAAAACTTGTACTTTATATTTTATAAAGCGCGGAGTGGGTGTACTCTACCGAGGATTATGCAGAAAACATAAAATATAAAAGGAAATGATTGAGAGGTGTAAATCTAAATATTTATGTGTTTATAGGAAATTCTGCAGGACAACATGACAGATACACAGACAAGAAAAGAGAGAGAAGGGGGAGAGGAGAGAGGGGGGGCATAAGGGGGAGAGGAGAGATGAGGGGGGGGTGAGCATAAGGGGGAGAGGAAAGATGGGGGGGTGAGCATAAGGGGGAGAGGAGAGAGGGGGAGGGAGAATAAGAGGGAGAGGAGAGAGGGGGAGGGAGAATAAGGGGGAGAGGAGAGAGGGGGAAGGAAGAATAAGGGGGAGAGGAGACAGGGGTGAATAAGGGGGAGAGGAGAGAGGGGGAAGGAAGAATAAGGGGGAGAGGAGACAGGGGTGAATAAGGGGGAGAGGAGAGAGGGGGAGGGAGAATAAAGAGTGGAGAGGGAGAGGGGGGAAGGGGGAGAGAGGGGGGAGAGAAGGGTAGAGGGAAGGAGAGAGGGAAGGAAAAGATGGGGGGGAAAGAGAGTTTAGGAAGGAAGTAGGGGGAGGGGGAATGAGGGGGGCGAGGAGAGAGGGGGGGAGCATAAGGGGGAGAGGAGATGGGGGGGAGGGAGACTAAGGGGGTAGAGGGGGGAAGGGAGCATAAGGGGGAGAGGAGACGGGGGAGGGGAACAAGGGGGAGGGGGAGAGAGGGGGACGGGAAGGAGGGAGGGAAAAGATGGGGAGAGAGAGTTGGGGGAAGGGAGAAGATGGGGGAAATAGATAAGAGGGAGAAAAGGAGAGGGGGATGAAAGCGGGGAGAAGGAAGAAGACAGGGAGGGAAGAAAGAGGAGGCGAGAGAGGGGGGAAGGGAGAATAAAGGGGAGAGAGATGGAGAGAGGGAGGGAAAAGATGAGGGGGAGAGAGAAGATAGGGGGAGAAGGGGGGAGATAGAAGAGAGGGGGTAAAAGAGAGGGGGGATGAAAGCGGGAGGAGGGAGAAGACGGAGAGAGCAGGGAGAAGGGGGGAGGGGGAGAGGGTAGAAAAGAAAGGGAGAGAAGAATAGGAGAACATGGAGAGAAGGAAGGAGACAGGGCAGAGGTGTAAATAGAACCTTCAGGGTGCCGATGCAAGAAACCATAAAAGCCCCCCCCCTTCCATCTATGCCCTGGGCTTGGATCAAATTCAGCTGCTTAGCTTCACACTTCCCACGATGTGCATAGGAGGAGAGGGGCAGGAGGAAAAGGAGCAGATCAGCTCTCTCCTCTCCCACCCGTGCGAGGGAGGAGGGAGGGAGAACTGTCCATGCAGGCTCTGGGCTGTATGAGAGAGATGCTCTCAGCTCAGAGCCCTGCGACCAGCAACCCCGCGGGGGCCCCCTGAGATTGGCAGAACACCTGGGCCCTGGTAGTTCTGCCACTGAGACAATGGGGGGGGCGAGAAGGAGAGAGAAGGGGCAAAGCAATGGTGAGAGAGGTAGAGGAAAGAAGAGAAGGTGAGAGGGGAAGACAACTGAAAAAAGGAAACAGAAGGGGTGAAAGAAGAAAGGGGAAAGAAGAGAAGAAGATGGGGGAGAAAAAGAGATAGAAGGAGAGCAGGTAGAAAAAGGAGGAGAAAA
Source organism: Aquarana catesbeiana (assembly GCF_042186555.1). NCBI lineage: Eukaryota > Metazoa > Chordata > Amphibia > Anura > Ranidae > Aquarana > Aquarana catesbeiana. The sequence continues at coordinate 1,509,629 of NC_133328.1, read as the reverse complement.
AGGGGTGAACGAAAGGAGCAAAGGGTGAGAGAGGAAAGAGGAGGAGAGAAGGACAGAATGGGAGAGGGTAGGAGAGGAGGAGAGGAGGGAAAAAGGTGGAAAAGAAAGAGAGAAAATGGGTGAAAGAAGAGGGGGAGAATAAAGGGGCAGAGGTGGATAGAAGAGATGGGATAGGGTAGGCAAAAAGGATAGAGAGGTATGTAAAGAAATGGGTGGAAGAAAAAGAAAGGGGGGGGGGATAGGGAGGAAAAAATAAGAGAGGGTAGTAAACACAGAGAAGGGAGAGAAAAGGAAGGAGGGGAAACTGGTGAACGGAGAGGGGGAGAAGAAAGGGTGAGATAGTAAAGAGGAGGAGGAGGGAAGAAAAGAAGGGTGGAAAAACTGGTAAAAAAGACGGAGGGAAGAAGAGGGTTAGAAGGTTGAGAAAAGGGGCGAAAGAAGAAAGGGGTAGCAAGAGATGAAGATGGGGGGGGGGGATAGAAGGAGAGAAGGCGGAAAGGAAAGAGAGAAAAGGGTGAAAGAAAAAAGAGGAACGTGAAAGAGGAAAGAGAAGGACAGAAGAGAGAGAGACAGGGAGAGGGTAGAAGTGAAGGAGAAAGAAGAGGGAGATGAAGAGAGAAAGAAAAGTTGGAAAAGAGGGAGAGAAAAGGGGTGAAAGGAGAGCAAAAATAGAACGGGGCAGAGGGGAAAAGAAGAGAGGAGAGAGGTTGGGCAAGGAGGAGAGAGGAGTAGATAAAGAAACAGGTGAGAGAAAAGAGAGGGGGAGATAGAGGAGGAGAGAAGGAGAGGGGGTACAAAGAGAGAGAGAAGAAGGAGATGGTGAAAAAAAAAGAGAGAAAATTAGTGAAAACATGAGGGGGAGAAGAAAGGGTAGGAGAGGTAAGAGGAGGAGAGGGGAGAAGAGAAGGGGGAGAAGGTGGAAAAGAAGGAGAGAAAATGTAAAAAAAAGAACGTGGGAAAATATAGGGGCAGAGGGGAAGAGAAGAGAGTAAGAAAAAAGGAGAGAGGGGTAGAGAAAGAAGCAGGTGAGAGAGGAAAAGAGAAGGAGACTGAGAGAGGAGGATAAAGTAGATGAGATGGAGAGATAAGGGGGAGAAGGAGAGAGGGGGAGAAAGTTGAAAAAGGAGGGAAAAGAAGTGAAAGGAGAGCGGGATAATAAAAAGGAAGAAGAACGAGGGGAGAGGGTGGGCAGAATGGAGAGAGGGGTAGATAAAGAAGCGGGTGAGAGAGAAAGAGAGGGGAGGATAGAAGAGGATAGAAGAAGAGAGGATAACAGACAGGGGGAGAGAAGGGGAAGATGGTGAAAAAGAAGGATAGAAAATGGGGAGAAAAAAGGGTAAGGGAGAAAAGAGAAGGAGAAAAGGAAAGAAGGGAGAGGGTAGAAAAGAAGGAGAGATGATGAGAGAAGGGGAGAGGAGAGTGAAGAAGGGGGGGGGAGAGGGGGTAGAAGGGAGGAGACAATAGTAGAGGAGAGAAGGAAAAGAGAGAGTCGGGGAGGAATAAATGGCGAGAGAGGAAAAGGCAGTGAGAAGACAAGGTGTGAGGGGGAGAGGGTTAGATAAAAGATGAGAGAAGAGGGAAAGAGAGAAAGGGGGAAGGAAAGAAGGATATGGGGGAAGAAAAGAAGAAGGGGAGGGAAGGTGGAAAGGGAGGAAAGAAAGTGGCAAAATGAGAGGTATGGAGAGAAATGGGGAGAGAAGATGAGAGAGGGTAGAAGACAAGGAGACATAATGGGGAGAGAAGAGAGGGTAGAAGACAAGGAGACATAATAAGGGGGGGGAGATGAGAGAGGGTAGAGGACAAGGAGACATAAAGGGGAGAGAAGAGGAGAGAGGGTAGAAGACAAGGAGACATAATGGGGAGAGAAGAGGAGAGAGGGTAGAGGACAAGGAGACATGATGGGGAGAGAAGAGGAGAGAGGGTAGAGGACAAGGAGACAGAAAGGGGAGAGAAGAGGAGAGAGGGTAGAAGACAAGGAGACATAATGGGGAGAGAAGAGGAGAGAGGGTAGAGGACAAGGAGACATAAAGGGGAGAGAAGAGGAGAGAGGGTAGAAGACAAGGAGACATGATGGGGAGAGAAGAGAGGGTAGAAGACAAGGAGACATAATGGGGAGAGAAGAGGAGAGAGGGTAGAAGACAAGGAGACATAATAGGGAGAGAAGAGGAGAGAGGGTAGAGGACAAGGAGACATAAAGGGGAGAGAAGAGGAGAGAGGGTAGAAGACAAGGAGACATAATGGGAAGAGAAGAGAGGGTAGAAGACAAGGAGACATAATGGGGAGAAAAGAGGAGAGAGGGTAGAAGACAAGGAGACATAATGGGGAGAGAAGGGGAGAGAGGGTAGAAGACAAGGAGACATGATGGGGAGAGAAGAGAAGAGAGGGTAGAAGACAAGGAGACATAATGGGGATAGAATAGGAGAGAGGGTAGAAGACAAGGAGACATAATGGGGAGAGAAGAGGAGAGAGGGTAGAAGACAAGGAGACATAATGGGGAGAGAAGAGGAGAGAGGGTAGAAGACAAGGAGACATAATGGGGAGAGAAGAGGAGAGAGGGTAGAAGACAAGGAGACATGATGGGGAGAGAAGAGGAGAGAGGGTAGAAGACAAGGAGACATAATGGGGAGAGAAGAGGAGAGAGGGTAGAAGACAAGGAGACATGATGGGGAGAGAAGAGGAGAGAGGGTAGAAGACAAGGAGACATAATGGGGAGAGAAGAGGAGAGAGGGTAGAAGACAAGGAGACATGATGGGGAGAGAAGAGGAGAGAGGGTAGAAGACAAGGAGACATAATGGGGAGAGAAGAGGAGAAAGGGTAGAAGACAAGGAGACATGATGGGGAGAGAAGAGGAGAGAGGGTAGAAGACAAGGAGACATAATGGGGAGAGAAGAGGAGAGAGGGTAGAAGACAAGGAGACATAATGGGGAGAGAAGAGGAGAGAGGGTAGAAGACAAGGAGACATGATGGGGAGAGAAGAGAAGAGAGGGTAGAAGACAAGGATACATAATGGGGAGAGAAGAGGAGAGAGGGTAGAAGACAAGGAGACATAATGGGGAGAGAAGACGAGAGAGGGTAGAAGACAAGGAGACATAATGGGGAGAGAAGAGAAGAGAGGGTAGAAGACAAGGAGACATAATGGGGAGAGAAGAGGAGAGAGGGTCGAAGACAAGGAAACATAATGGGGAGAAAGTGAAGAAGAAGGGGAGAAAATGGGGAAAGGAGAAGGGGAGAAGAAAGAGATGAAAAAGGATGATAGAGGGGGAGAGGGTAGAAGAGAAGGAGAGAGAATGTGGAGAAAGTGGAAAAGGAGAGAAAATGGGTGAAAGGAGAGCAGGAGATGAAGGGGGTAGAGAGGGGAACAAAGAGAGGGGAGGGGGTGGACTAAAAGAAGAAAGGGGTATATAAAGAAGCAGGTGAGATTTTGCACACCACTGGTGGACTTCTCCTTTCGATGAGGTCTCTAGAGGTGGCCTGCATGGGATCATATGAGGCCCTCAGTCACTTGGTATATAGAGGTTCGAAATCCCCTACTATCTTACCTCCTCTAGGCGCTCGGTCATTAAAGCATGGCATGTGGTGCTCAGGTCTACACTGGCTGGCTCTGGTCAGTTGTCTCCCCATATCTCATGGTGAAGAACCCCAAATTTGCTGCAATTCTATGACTACCCTGACCCAGTGTTATGGACTAAATAAGGTATCAACATGTTACAACATATAGTTCTTACAGTTCCCTAATTACCTTTGACAATTTGAAAGGGTGCTGCCATTTACCTAACACGCAATTTATTTTTTTCAGATATATTCAGCTGAGACATGCTTTTTTGTCCCAATTCGGACCTGGTCCTATCACCCTTGAACCCAGTGACTTGGAATTATTAACCCCAGATGACTCGCTAACCAAACTGCTATCCACTATCTATGAAGACCTTTTCCCATAAACGGCTAATCTACTGAGACCATGTAAACTGGCCTGGGATGCTGTGGCCCCCCCGTTTTGGACCATGATGATTGGGATGATGTCTGGGAGGTCCCTTATAAATGTGTAGTTTCTACTAGGGACCGCTTCATACACTTTGTATTTTTACATAGAGTCTACTTTACCACATCCAGGCTAGCTAAGATATATAGGGGGTGTCACTCTCACCCCTAATGCAGGTGGTCAGACACTATATCTGGCTACTGTGTTGTTTGCCTATAGCAGCCCCCTTTCCCATAAGGCAAGCAGACCTACTGTACTCGGTTGCCCCCAGGACTTATACACAATGCTATAGTGCCGGGCCCCCAGGGCAGGCACAAACTGAGCAAAGCAAACAGGTACCTGCGGTTGTCAGACAGGCAGAGTGGTTCAGTGACAGTCTAGGGAAAAGGCAGTTCAGAGAATAGCCGTTAATCTGATCCAAGGTCATACACAGGGAAGTCCAATCTAGCAGAACAGGCAGACAAACAGGCAGCTTGATCAGATCTTATGCATGCTCACACACTCTATCACAACCATGAGACTGCAGGCTTGGCTGGCTTAAATCAGGTTTGGTCTCCATCCAGAGACTTGGCCACAATCAATCACCTTGCAGGTGGACAGACAGACAAGGAGAGTGCCAAAAGCAGGATGCTGAAATGAGGAGCAGGAGCTCTAGATGCGCCTGACAAGGGGCCAGTCCTCTCTGTGCTGGAGATGCTCCACACCAGCTGCAGACGTTGTGCCTATATTTTGGGGGTGCCCTATTATGACATCAGTCCCTTCCATCTCTCTTCCCATTTCTGTCCAAGTCTGTTAAGTTTGGTTGAACCTCTGGCTACCACCAAAGCAATACAGACCCTTCTTACTCTATTATTATTTTAGGCTAGGAAGTTGACTAACTTATCATGGAAGAAATCCTCTGCGCCGACATTGGCGGCATAGAAATCTCTGGTAAATAAAGCAGTCCCTTTTTACAAAGTAGAGGGCCCTTTACTACATTTATGGGGTGGATGGATCTCATTCACTACTACAGTTCCCGATTCAGTTCCTTTGCTCTTATTGCTCATTTCCCGATGTTTGTAACAACTGTGTGTACTGGGTTTACCAGAAGAAGCATTATGGGGGTTTTTGGGCTTCTAGGGGATAGGTGGGGTTGATTTGAGATTTTTACAAGTGTACTACTAATTTATTTAATTCACATTGATGTATTATGATGTCTCTCTGGGGGTGTTTCCTGGTGGGGAAGATCGGATATCTCTTTGTATTCTTACAATAACGGTACGGCATGCGGTGGCACCCCAATGGTCCTGACACCTCCTCTCCTCCCGGTGGAGACTTTACAATGTGCATAATGGACGAGGCAAATGTTTGTTTGTTTGTTTTTGTTGTACTGTACATTTTTATTTTTTCCTCTAACTGCGGTTTTTCTTATACTGTTGTGAATTTTTTTGTGTGTTAAACTCAATAAAAATAATTTTGCAAAAAAAAAAAAAGGTGAGAGAAAAAAGGCGGGAGGGAATAGATAATAGATAAATAGATAGACAGATAGATACATTCACGGGCCATTTTCTTAGGTCCACCTTGCTAGTAGCGGGTTGTACCCCCTTTATTAGGTCCTCCTTACTAGTAGTGGGTTGGACCCCCTTTATTAGGTCCTCCTTACTAGTAGTGGGTTGGACCCCCTTTATTAGGTTCCTCCTTACTAGTAGTGGGTTGGACCCCCTTTATTAGGTCCTCCTTACTAGTAGCGGGTTGTACCCCCATTATTAGGTCCTCCTTGCTAGTAGCGGGTTGGACCCCCTTATTAGGTCCCCCTTGCTAGTAGCGGGTTGTACCCCCTTTATTAGGTCCTCCTTACTAGTAGTGGGTTGGACCCCCTTTATTAGGTCCTCCTTACTAGTAGTGGGTTGGACCCCCTTTATTAGGTCCTCCTTACTAGTAGCGGGTTGTACCCCCATTATTAGGTCCTCCTTGCTAGTAGCGGGTTGGACCCCCTTATTAGGTCCCCCTTGCTAGTAGCGGGTTGTACCCCCTTTTGTTAGGTCCCCCTTGCTAGTAGCAGGTTGGACCCCCTTTATTAGGTCCCTTGCTAGTAGCGGGTTGGACCCCCTTATTAGGTCCCCCTTGCTAGTAGCGGGTTGTACCCCCTTTATTAGGTCCCCCTTGCTAGTAGCAGGTTGGACCCCCTTTATTAGGTCCCTTGCTAGTAGCTGGTTGGACCACCTTTATTAGGTCCACCTTACTAGTAGTGGGTTGTACCCCCTTTATTAGGTCCCCCTTGCTAGTAGTGGGTTGGACCCCCTTTATTAGGTCCCCCTTGCTAGTAGCGGGTTGTAACCCCTTTATTAGGTCCTCCTTGCTAGTAGCGAGTTGTACCCCCTTTATTAGGTCCCCCTTGCTAGTAGCGGGTTGGACCCCCTTTATTAAGTCCCCCTTGCTATTAGCGGGTTGGATCCCTTTTATTAGGTCCCCCTTGCTAGTAGCGGGTTGGACCCCCTTTATTAGGTCCCCCTTGCTAGTAGCGAGTTGGACCCCCTTTATTAGGTCCACCTTGCTAGTAGCGGGTTGGACCACCTTTATTAGGTCCCCCTTGCTATTAGCGGGTTGGATCCCCTTTATTAGGTCCCCCTTGCTAGTAGCGAGTTGGACCTCCTTTATTAGTTTCCCCCTTGCTGGTAGTGGGTTGGACCCCCTTTATTAGTTCCACCACATCCCAAAGGTTCTCTATTGGATGAGATGTGGTGAGTGCGGAGGCCATTGGAGGACAGTGACCTCATTGCCAAGTGGTGAGATGATTGGAGCTTTGTGACATGGTGCATTATCCTGCTGGAAGGAGCCATCAGAAGATAGGGACACCCCATCCCCCACACCATTACACCACCACCACCAGCCTGAACCGGTGATATCCCATCCCCCACTCCATTACACCCCCACCACCAGCCTGAACCGGTGATATCCCATCCCCCACTCCATTACACCACCACCACCAGCCTGAACCGGTGATATCCCATCCCCCACATCATTACACCCCCCACCACCAGCCTGAACCGGTGATATCCCATCCCCCACATCATTACACCCCCCACCACCAGCCTGAACCGGTGATATCCCATCCCCCACACCATTACACCCCCACCACCAGCCTGAACCAGTGATATCCCATCCCCCACACCATTACACCCCCACCACCAGCCTGAACCAGTGATATCCCATCCCCCACACCATTACACCCCACCCATCCTCATTGACTCCTGACTCAGAGAAAGACTTTCTTTTTAGAGCCACGCTGAGGGATGGAGGAGCCCACGCCTGCAATGAATACCCAATGATAGCCATTTGTTAATTAGGAACAATTGAATGAGTTAACTCACAGCAGATCCACCATAGTATCATTTTTATTATAAATGTTTCTAAATGTATATATGAAGACTGACGGTAAATATGGGTTGTAGTTTACAGTGTGGCTCCTTGCAAGCCCCTCAGGGTGGGCTCTTCTCTCCTGGGGAGGTGGGGGCGGCCTCTAAGCCCTCCGGATACTTCAACGGCCCCTACCATTTCTGGTTATAAGAACACTCATTCCACTCTTGAGCGGCAAATATACCACTATGGCTTATTTAATGTGATGTATGACAACATGCTTTTTTTAATTCTGAATATATGTAATATTTTTTAGAGCCAATTGTCCCCCTGAAGAGACCGTACATAGGTCGAAACGCGTCGGAACTCGCACACCATATAGCATTATGTAATGTAATGATGTGCACAAGTGTGTTTGTTTATTGCATTGTGGAACATGTATTGTATTATTGGACCAAATTTTATATTGTATAGATTGTATTTAACTATACCATGATATTAGACATTTTTCAAATAAACAACTCTCTAAATATCAAATAAGAAAAAAAAATTCTTTGACTCTGCTATATTGCTGTTTTAAAGCCCCACTGGAGGAAACTTTTCTATATTATCCGTTCTCGGGGTATGCAGCTCTTTCATCTCTCCCATATGTGTCTTTCCTATATTGTAGCAATTTGGATTACCAAGAAATTGACCAGGTGTACCTAATAAAGTGGCCTTTGAGTGAAGATAGATAGATAGATAGATAGATAGATAGATAGATAGATAGATAGGAGAGAGAGAGAGAGGAGAGAGAGGAGAGAGAGAGAGAAAGAGAGAGAGAGAGAGAGAGAGAGAGAGAAAGAGAGAAGAGAAGAGAGAGAGAGAGAGAGAGAGAGAGAGAGAGAGAGAGAGAGAGAGAGAGAGAGAGAGGGGAGAGAGAGAGAGAGAGAGAGAGAGAGAGAGAGAGAGAGAGAGAGAGAGAGAGAAGAGAGAGAGAGAGAGAGAGAGAGAGAGAGAGAGAGAGAAATAGAAAGAGAGAGGGGGGGAGAGAGAGAGAGGAGACAGAAAAAGAGAGAGAGACAGAGACAGAGGGAGATAGATAGATAGATAGATAGATAGATAGATAGATAGATAGATAGATAGATAGATAGATAGATAGATAGATAGACAGGTTGACATGTAATGTATTTTATGAATATGTAAATAATGATATCTCTTGACAGACTTCTTTATTATCTTCCTCGATCTCCTGACGGCGGGGTTTATTTACGCCTTGTCATACATACTCACTTTATTGCCCTTTATAAGAAGATGCCTTAAAACTGAACATCTTTACAGTCCTTGTAAAAAATACGCCGCGCATTAAAAATTTACGAGCGTCGGCTTAAGCTGCTTAAATACATATTTTGAAGAGATTTATCTATATTCATAAAAAGTAAACAATTTGCCGTGCGATGTGTATATCTATCTATATATATATATATCAGAAAGTTGGGTTGTGAGCCTCGGGAGTCGGAGTTGGGTTTTGCCGGCGGTGGCTCGGGGCCAGCCACTTTGTGTTTGCCGACTTTTGCCGGGATTACGGTTTAATCATGTAAAGCAATTCATGACCCTGCAGAGCAAATATGAATCGCAATAAAAAAAGCCGATCCCCCTCCACTCCCTGCTGGAGGAACTCGAGGAACTCGGACTGCCGGAAACATGGAGAAGGGTCCGGCTGGGCTGCACAAAAATCCTCCAATTGTTCTTTTCTGATGAAAGGTAATTACAGACTTTTGAAGTGCCTTTTAGATATACAGTACAGGTACGTCCGAATACAGTAATACCTTGGATTGTGAGCAGAATTCGTTCCAGAAACATGCTTGTAATCCAAAGCACTCGTATATCAAAGCAAATTTCCCCATAAGAAGTAATGGAAACTCAGATGATTGGTTCCACAACCATTTATTCCTAGGTCCTTCAGTTTATAGTCCATATAAAAAGATTATAGCGATGTGATTGGTTTGGAAGTAAAATCCAGCAGGAGCTCCAGAGTATAGAAGAGAAGAGAGGAGCCTCTAAGTGTAGCAATAAGTTGCTAAATGTTGTACCTTCATTAAATGTAACCATAACCTCTCTTCTCTTTTATACTCGGTTGTCACATGACGCTACTCTTATATCAAGACATCGCTTGTATAATAAGGTAAAATTTGTTAAAAAGTTTTGCTTGTTTTGCAAAACGCTCTCAAACCAAGTTACTGTGTTGTAAAGTGATTACAGTATCGCTGTCGTTCGTAGTGATGGCCAATCTTTCTTGGGTGGATTCTAGGGCGGGGTTTGACGAATGCCTCCAAAATTTTGCAAAGTGGCATTTTCTGCATTAAGACAAAAAAATTAAAATATTCCAAAGTCTGTACCTCCCCCCCCCCCGCCAAACACTTACCTGTCACCTCTCTTGATCCAATGCTGGTCAAATCCTGTGAGCGGTGGAGGGGGGGGGGCGGGGCTGAGTCATGCTGTGTATGTCTATGGACGCACACAGCCCGGCTCAGGAACACATGCTTCCATAGCGCACAGCTTGCTATGAGGGCACATACAGGAAAGGAGGGGCTGAGAGAGGCAGCGGGGGACCCCACAAAAGGAGGTTCAGTGCAATACCATTGTACAGAGCAAGTAAGTATAACATGTTTATTATTTTAATTTAACCACTTGCTGCCCACCATATAGCAAAATTTTTATTGTGTTATCCTGACCGGACGTCATATGAAGTCTTTCAGGATATCAGGCTGCTGCGTGCCCCAGATGGAGTGCATCTTAATGCAGTGGGGATAGACAATTCGGAGATATTAAATTAATGAAAACCGTTTAACGGATTTTTCCGAATATTCATAAATTCGAATATTCGAAAATTAGTAGATTCGTAAATTCGAATATTTGAAAATTCAGAAAAAAGGAAATTCTAAATCAGAAAATAAGAACGAAAATTCAAAAGAACGAAAATCCGAAAATAAGAACGAAAATCCGAAAATTCAAAAATCTGAAATAATAACGAACTAATAAAATAACTATTACTATTAAATGATAGGTATTGGAATTTCCTTTCAAATTTGGCTGTTAGTGAATGTAAGGAATACGAATTAATCGAAGTTACGAATTATCCGAAATAACGAATGCCCTATCTAAACAAATGGAACGTAACAAATTAATAATAATAAATAACAATAATAATAATAATAATAATAAATCATTTTATTATTATTGTTATTATTTATTATTAATTTGTTCCGTTCCATTTGCATAGAGTGCATAGAGCAGTGAATCTCAGGAACAATTAATTGGTCAGCTTAATTATTTTTAATAATCTATTTTTATATTGGAGGCCCTGTTATACATTGATCTATTAAATGGTCGATATTGCTGACTAAAATATTTGTTCAGATATCCCGATATAAGGAATGGAAGGAAATGGGGGGGGTGGTGGGGGATGTCATCTAACTTGTTACAGGCAAGGGGGCAGTTGCTAGGAGACAAAGTACCCTCTGTGAAAGCAGCCATCTCCTTGCTAGGGGCATTGTTGGACAGCCACGGGGAGGGGGACCTCACAACTAGCCTTAGACAACGCATAGGAAGATGGGACAAAATACTGCCCCTTGGGGAACAGAACACATTAATAAAAATAAAAAAAAAACTTCTTCTTTAAATCTGGGAATATTCTGTCCAGTTATGTGATATGCAGGATCGTCTACCCTAAAAAGGTGGGCAGTCCTCAGCAGTGTACAGACGGGGTCATGTGATCACTTTCTCTGCAGCATTCCCTTGTGAGCCACCAACAGGGGATGGGTCCATGACAACCTGGGCCACCTCATTCAACCACCTTCATAAGAAGTGGGTTGAATGATGCTGAAACTCAGAGGAGCATTGGCTGGAGGAGGATATGGAGGGCGGTGCTGGTGCATGGATATGGGGGGGGTATTACTGCAACAAATTTCTTTATTGGGTTTGGGGAAGAGGGTCAGCCGAAATTTGAAAATAATGTCCAACACCTAGACATGGGTTTTTCCGCAAGAATAAGAAAATGTTGTCAGCAAGTCAAGTCGGTTTTAAATGCTCTTCAAGGACTAGAACAATAGAAGAGGAAAGTGCTGCGGATATAAAAGACGGAGGGAAGGAGATGTAATGGGAACAGATGGCGGAGACATCGGAGCATCTGCCTGCAGCAGGCCTGGACATCCTTGTGCCTTGAGGGTCACAAAGAAGCCAAGTTGTCAGGGCAACTTCTACCTATGTAAATTCCACAAGGCGCTGCTACTTCTCCATGTAAATGATATAAATAGGTCATAGGGGCCCTCATCTCTGCTTGGTATGCGGGTGCACGTAGGTATGTGCTCCGCTTGTGCACGTATGTGGGAGTTCATGGCTATCTACTTGCATATGCAAATATTTATTCAATTTTAAAGTTGATCTGCACCTGAATGCATCATCTCACATCTGTGCGAGTATTGGACACTGGGCCTTCTCCCATAGGAACAAGGATGCTGCAGTTCCAGGCCTATTTATGCCCACCTCACCCCCCCTCCCCTCCTGGCCACTCTTCCTGCCAGGGATTGGCTGAAGCGGTATGAATACGCAAGTGTGGGTCAGTTCTGTAGCTTTCCAAAAATCAGGGGAAAGCATTTGAGCTTGCACCAGCCGAACCCAGAATAGCAATTGAACAGAGCTCCACTGCTACAGAGGAGCTACAAATGAAATTTCCCTCAGCTGTTACCAACCTTGTTAAGAGGGTCATCAGGAAGTTCTAACAAAGAGGTCCTAACAGTCGCCATTAGTCCTGATGGCCGTGGTCACGGGGTTAGAAACCGATGAGAAATCCAAATTTTCATTGGTAAAACCAAAACAGGGAGTATTTTCCAAAGGGGGCCAGCAGAATTAAAGACCCACACTTGCATATTCATACCGCTTCAGCCAATCCCTGGCAGGAAGAGTGGCAAGGAGGGGGGGAGAGGTGAGCATAAATAGGCCTGGAACTGCAGCCTCCTTGATCCAATGGGAGAAGACCCAGTGTCAGGGGACCAATACTCGCACAGATGTGAGATGATGCACATGTACCAGCACACAGATGACCTCAGGCTAATTGTCAGGGTTCTCCCAGCACCAGACCTGGGCGCTTGCGTGCGCCTATGCGCCGGCGCGCCCCTGTTCAGACACAGCGGCAAGCTGCTGCTGTTGTTGGGCATCGGCGTGGCGTTCGGGCGCGTGCGGGTGCGTACGCGCGTTCGCGCGTGCGCGCGCACGGGCGCGCGCGTGTTCGTATTAGCGCCGGTTTGGCGCCATTTAGCATATAAAAGTCCCCCTGTTCCAGGGAACATTGCTGCTTCGTCTCAGCTTTGTGATTGAACCTGAACTTGTATCTGATTGCCTGCTATCTGATTTGACCCGACTTGTTGACCATCCGACCTGCTCCAATCCCGACCCGGCCTGCCTGACCACTCTGCTGTCTGTATCTGCCACCGTTGCCGACCCTGCCTGCTCACCGACTCTGCCTTGCCTGCTGTGATCTCCTTTGCCAGTTACCTGCCGACCCGGACCGTCTGACTCTGCTTGTGCCTGCCACTTAAATTGCTGTTGCACCTCCAGCTTCAGCTCCTGTGATCCTTCACCTCCAGAGTGTCAAGTCTGCTGCTGTTCCAGTCTCCACTTACCTACAGTCCTGCCATCCCTGGAGGGATCTCTGCCGCTACACCAGAGCCTACTCCAACAGGCACTCCTACCCCACTGCGCTCAGGAGACCACTGTCCCCAACTCCAGTGACTCCTGAACCAGCGTTGTATGAGAAGTCTCCTCCTACAGTCAGGCTCTCCTACCAGGTACCTAACAGTACGAAGCAGCCATGACTGAGCCTGCAGGAGATACTTCCCCCTTGAAAGAAATATGCACCCACCTTGCGGCCCTCACTCAAGCCGTACAATCCCTCCAGGACAATTACAACAGATTGGAGGGACAAGTCCAGAACCTTGCAGGACCTAACCCCTTGGCCTCCTCCTCAGCCGCAACCCCAGCACAGACGGTTCCTGGTCCTTCCGTTGTAATGCTTCCACCCGAACCAAAGGTTCCCACTCCTGATAGATTCCCCGGAGACCGGACCAAGTTCCGGGCCTTTCGCAATGCCTGCAAGCTCTTCTTCGCTTTACAGCCCCGAACCTTCTCACTGGAAGCTACTAAGGTGGGGTTCGTGATCTCCCTTCTACAAGGAGAACCTCAGACCTGGGCTCATCGTCTACTGGAGGAAGATTCAGCACTAACCCAGTCCTTATCCTCCTTCTTCGGAGCCATGGCGCAAATATATGAAGACCCTCAACAGACTGCTACAGCTGAATCAGCTCTGTTTATGCTTCAGCAAGGCCGCAGACCTGCAGAGGACTATATCACGGACTTTAGACGCTGGAGTGGAGACACCCAGTGGAATGATGCGGCCCTGCGTCACCAGTTCCGCTTGGGCCTGTCTGAAGGCTTAAAGGACGAACTTGCCCGAGTGGGTGTACCAGATACTCTTGAGGCTTTAATTAACCTAACTATTCAAATCGACCGACGTATTCGGGAACGTCGATCTGAACGATCTGCTTTACAATCCCGCCCGGTCTGGATGACAGCCAGAGCACCACTTCCGGCAACACGCTATGTACCCCCATCCAGTTCAAATCCAGCTAATACCACGCCTGACTCTGCAGAACCTATGCAACTAGGACTGATGCGATCTGCCTTATCACCTGAAGAACGGGCCCGACGCCGGCAACTCAATCTGTGCCTCTACTGCGGTGGGACTGGGCACTATGTCCTGAACTGTCCAGTTAAATTAAGTAAGTGCCCGTCTTCCGCATATTCCAGTCTTTCTGCTCTGTCTGCGAACTCTACTCACATCACCCTTCCTCTGTCTTTGCAGCTGCAAGAAAGGACTATAACAATCAACGCCATCATTGATTCCGGAGCATGCAGTTGCTTTATTGATTCAAACTTTGCCAGCCAGCATAACATCCCACTACGAACCAAGACCCATGGACTAGCTGTATTTTTAGCCGATGGATCCCGCATCAGATCGGGACAAGTAACCCAGGAAACCCTGCCTCTGCCTGCTTCTACTTCCTCCCAACACAAGGAATTACTGGTCCTTGATGCCATCTCCTCTCCTATGTTTCCCATCATCCTGGGTATTCCTTGGCTGCAGGCCCACAATCCATACATTCATTGGACTTCTGGAGAAGTGAAATTCTCATCTTCATACTGTCTTGAACACTGCTTCAAGGGAGATTCGGATTCCCCAGCCACTTTACTTTGTCTGGACACCGACCAGAAACTTTGTCAGGTCATACCTAAACAGTATCATGAATTCCTTGATGTTTTCAGCAAGAAGGGGGCGGACTCTCTTCCACCTCATCGTCCCTACGATTGCCCCATTGAATTGCTGCCAGGATCCGAAATACCATTCGGACGCATTTTTCCATTATCGGAAAAGGAACAGGAGGTACTAAAGACATATATTGATGAGAACCTGGCCAAGGGTTTTATACGCCACTCTACCTCTCCAGCTGGTGCCGGAATATTTTTTGTCACCAAGAAGGACAAGTCTCTCCGTCCATGTATTGACTATCGTGAACTAAACAAAATCACGGTCAAAAATCGGTATCCTCTGCCCTTGATACCTGAACTCTTCCAAAAATTAAGGACTGCCGTCATTTTCACTAAACTTGACCTTAGGGGGGCATATAATTTGGTCTGTATCCGAGCTGGGCATGAGTGGAAGACAGCATTCCGAACCCGATTCGGGCATTATGAATATTTGGTCATGCCCTTTGGACTCTGTAATGCCCCTGCGACCTTTCAACACTTGATTAACGATGTCCTCAGGGACTTCTTAGATGTGTTTGTAATCGCATACTTGGACGATATCCTGATCTTTTCGGAATCCCTAGAATTGCATCAAGAACATGTCCGCAGAGTGTTTGGTCGTCTCCGCTTACACAGTCTATACGCAAAAGTGGAGAAATGTGAGTTCGAACAGCAGAGTATTCAATTTCTGGGATTAATAATCTCCGCAACAGGCATTAAGATGGACCCACAAAAAGTCTCCGCTGTTCTGAACTGGCCAGTACCCTTGGACAAGAATGGAATTCAGCGGTTTGTGGGGTTTGCAAACTTTTATAGAAAATTCATTAAGGGGTTTTCAGCCATAATTGCACCCATTACACAGTTAACCAAGCAGAATACCCGTTTTTCCTGGAACCAATCTGCTCAAGACGCCTTAGAAAATCTCAAAAGTCTATTTACTTCAGCACCTATCCTCAGTCACCCTGAACCATCTTTACCGTTTATCTTAGAGGTTGATGCCTCCGAGATTGCGGTAGGTGCGATTCTTTCACAGCGAAAAGGTAGCAAAGAAATAATGCATCCTGTAGGGTTCTTCTCCCGTAAACTTTCTCCTGCAGAGAAGAATTATGACGTTGGTGACCGAGAGCTTCTCGCCATTAAGACTGCACTGGAAGAGTGGAGGTACCTGTTGGAAGGGGCTATGCATCCAGTTTTAATTTATACTGATCACAAGAACTTGGAGTATTTACGATCTGCCAAACGCCTGAAGCCTCGACAAGCCCGCTGGGCCCTGTTTTTCTCACGTTTCTCTTTCCATATCACCTATCGTCCAGGCTCAAAGAACATTAAACCGGATGCATTATCACGTTTGCATGACAATCCTAAGGACTTATCTTCTCCTGACACCATTTTACCCGCAAACAGCTTTTTACTGCTACAAACAGATTTACTTTCCCTGATTAAGGAAGCATCCTCTGAGTCAGCCAGGCCTACTGGGGTTTCTTTAGTAAGAAGAGATGGTCTGTTCTGGAAGGGAAGCCAAATTTTTGTTCCTGAAGATATTCGGGTCAAGGCCCTGGAACTAGTACAGCGTACATTCTGGTGGCCCAATCTGAAAGACTTTTGTGAAAAGTATGTCAGTTCCTGTCTGCATTCAGAACAAGTCATCTAGGAATCGTGCTTGGGGCCTATTAAAACCATTGCCTGTACCTGACAGACCATGGAAAATGATTTCTATGGATTTTATTGTGGAGCTTCCATGTTCTGAAGGGTGCTCAGCCATCTTTGTAGTAGTGGACCGTCTAACCAAAATGGCTCATTTTCTACCATTAAAGGGAACCCCATCTGCCACCGAAACTGCTCGCATATTTGTCAAGGAAATCATCAGACTTCATGGTGTACCTGTAAACATAGTTTCTGATAGAGGGGTTCAATTCACCTCACGCTTCTGGAGATCCCTGTGTGAGACCCTGAAGATTGAATTGGCCTTGTCCTCGGCCTATCATCCTCAAACGAATGGCCAGACAGAAAGGACTAATCAGACTCTGGAGCAATACATCAGATGTTTCACACAGGACGATTGGGTATCTCTGCTACCCTTAGCAGAATTTGCCTACAATAATGCCAAACATTCTGCCACCGGTCAATCTCCCTTTTTCGCCAATTATGGCTTTCACCTAACCTTTTTGCCTGATTTCCTTTCAGAGTCTTCGGTTCCAGCGGTACAAAGTACAGTGGAGTTCCTCAGTCGCAACAGCCGGTTGTTGCAGGAAACAGTGTCCAAGGCTCAGGGAGATGGTAAGAGAATCTTCGACCAGAAAAGAAGGGGGGAGCTGAATTTACAAATCGGCGACCAGGTCTGGCTTTCTACCGTTAATATCAAACTTGCATGTCCTACTAAGAAGTTGGCACCTAGATTCATGGGACCCTTTCCAGTTAGAAGTAAAATCAATGAAGTATCTTATGAACTGACTTTACCTGATTCATTCAAGATCCATCCAGTATTTCATGTTTCTCTGCTCAAACCTGCTGTACCTGACCCCTTTCCTGCTAGAGGGACAAGACCCCCTGAACCTGTTGTAATTAATGGCAGCGAGGAATTTGAGGTTGAGGCTATCCTTGATTGTAGAAGAAGGCAAGGGCAAAACCAATTCTTAATCAAGTGGAAGGGCTACGGTCCAGAAAGTAACTCGTGGGAACCGGACAGTAATGTGCATGCTAGGCGGATAGTACGCGCTTATTTCTCTGCTCATCCTGAGAAAAAGAGGCTGTTGGGCATCCGGAGGCTGCCCCTTGGGGGGGGGGGCAATTTCAGGGTTCTCCCAGCACCAGACCTGGGCGCTTGCGTGCGCCTATGCGCCGGCGCGCCCCTGTTCAGACACAGCGGCAAGCTGCTGCTGTTGTTGTTGGGCATCGGCGCGGTGTTCGGGCACGCGCGGGTGCGCGGCGCGTTCGCGTTAGTGCCGGTTTGGCACCATTTAGCATATAAAAGTCCCCCTGTTCCAGGGAACATTGCTGCTTCGTCTCAGCTTTGTGATTGAACCTGAACTTGTATCTGATTGCCTGCTATCTGATTTGACCCGGCTTGTTGACCATCCGACCTGCTCCAATCCCGACCCGGCCTGCCTGACCACTCTGCTGTCTGTATCTGCCACCGTTGCCGACCCTGCCTGCTCACCGACTCTGCCTTGCCTGCTGTGATCTCCTTTGCCAGTTACCTGCCGACCCGGACCGTCTGACTCTACTTGTGCCTGCCACTTAAATTGCTGTTGCACCTCCAGCTTCAGCACCTGTGATCCTTCACCTCCAGAGTGTCAAGTCTGCTGCTGTTCCAGTCTCCACTTACCTACAGTCCTGCCATCCCTGGAGGGATCTCTGCCGCTACACCAGAGCCTACTCCAACAGGCACTCCTACCCCACTGCGCTCAGGAGACCACTGTCCCCAACTCCAGTGACTCCTGAACCAGCGTTGTATGAGAAGTCTCCTCCTACAGTCAGGCTCTCCTACCAGGTACCTAACACTAATATTCAGTGTGCACTGACATGTAGGCGCACCTGTGTGCACCAGCGGGCATCAACGTGAGCGTCCACGCACATAGGCGCCAAGCTGCCTATTTAAAGGAAGCCCTGGTATGTGCTAATTGCTAAAAGTTCAGCTTTCCCGTGACCTGTGTTCTTGTGTTCCTACTTTTGCTGACTGATCTTCCGTTGCTGACGCGGCTCGTTCCTGACCTTGCTCTGTAGATTTTGGATACTGACCTTGTCTTGCCCCTGACTACTCTCTGCCTGCTTCTCTGGTACTGACCTTCGGGCTGCTGCTACTGGACCTTACTCTGCCTGTTTCTCTGACACTAACCTTGTCTTGCTACTGGACCTTGCTTTGCCTGCATTCGGGGTACCAACTTTAGCCTGCTGCCTCATCGTGTATGACCCTGGCTCACCTTGACTACGTCTCTGTTCATGGTAATCACCTGCTACCAGCTACCAGCCTCACGTAAGATGTTCCCAGTTTCCTATTGTCTTCTGCAGCATATCCCCAAAGTATCCTGTCCTTATCTTTGATGATATCAGGGGCCACATTTCAGACCCTCTTTAGCTCATGAGTTGACAACCACTGTTCTGTGATGTTGGGAAGATCACATTAAAGTCCATATTGCGCTGTGACATTACACCACCAGTAATTGTTAAACCAAACTTGATGTGTACCCGCTCCTCACAGTTTGGGCTCATCAACTACTTTTGCTTTTATCTGCCTTACTGATGTCTGAATGGTAAAGTACCTCTACAAAGGGCCACAAGTCCAACATACAGGTACCTTATTGGAACTGTCCCAAGAGGCACATACTTCCCCTGCCCCCCCCAACCGAGTCCTCTCCTGTAGCATCGCAAGGTAATGGATTTGTTGCACTGGAACCCTGGGGTTATCCTACTGATTATCCAATAGAATCGTGGTGGTTCTTGTTCCTGCCTGCAGGCAGGTGCAGTCTGCCATCTCCACTGCGGATGACGCTCAACTGCAGCGGCAATGCAGAGAGAGAGAGGATGTCATGGGGAACAGGGTTTCCTGAGTCACTAGGGCAGTGATCCAATTGGATGTGACTCTGGTGGCCATCTTAGGTGTGGCACAGTCTATTTAAGACCCTGGTCCCTGGGTTTGGCATGCTTTATGTGAGTGGGTAGTGTGGGTGTGAATTCTTGCCGCCGCACCGCGCTGCAGTCCACTTGCATGCTGACCAACCCCCACCCAACCTACCCGTCCTCTACTTCTCTCTTTCCCCTAAAATTCCTGTAGCCAAGCCCCACGTAGGGGTTGCTGAATGTTGTGGTTCACCTGTCACCCTGCCCAGCCCGGCATCCATCTCTCAGGCACTCAGAGACAAAGAACAGTCCATAAGTTTTGAAAAGTATGGGGAAGGTTTGGGACTTTATTTGTAGCATGCAGCCAGGGAGATGACATAACCAAAATGTGTCTGGTGGATATCAGGAAAAAAATAGAACCACATATGTTACATATACATAATACATGACAAAAAAGTAAAATACATAAAATTTATTTCATAAAGAATATAAAGTAACACGATAATAGGTAATATAGTAACATATTACTTCATATTATAAACCTTTATCAAAACACCAAACACGTTGTTGTGTGTCTCCACAATATAAAATATAATCTTGATTGAGTTGGTACATTCCAGTAATGCATAATCAATGTAATATTGGTAACAATCTTGAAATTGTATAATCAAGGAGTGCATCTAATATCTCGACGCGTTTCGTGGCTGTCGCCACTCTTCAGGAGCAGATGAAAAATAGGGGTCTATAAAGTTATTATATATTAATATAAATAGAGGATTGTAATAATGGATGTACCAATGAGAGGAGGGAGGAAAAATGATGGAAAAATATGAATAAACACCCACTCGTACTTACAGACCAGCAATGAATCTGGGTGCAAGCGTTAAGAGCTGGGAGCCACTAACCACACTAACTCAGCCAGGCCTTAGTGGATTGCCTTTTGCGAGCAGGGGCCTTGGGTCCCCATGGTGTAGAAATAGTTCAGGTGCTAACTGTCCTCTATTCCGCTACCAATCCCAGATAGCTCTCTTCAGGTCCTGCCAGCCAAACTGGCTGCAACGACCTCTCTCCACTGCCCTTCCCATGGTCCACTCTTCTGGTTCTGCACCCAACTCAAACTGCAATCTACCAGTCCTCCCAACTGTGCTTCACTCACCAGCCCACCAGTTGTTCTCCCTGGAGTCTCTTAGCAGTGTTCTCTCCCGCTGTCCTCTCCTTGCTCTCTCATGTGCCTCTCTCCCAAGATCTCATCTCTCTTCCTGGATGCACCCGAACCCCGGCCCAAAGTCACCCCCCCCCCCAGACTGGGGAGCTCCCTGTGGGCCCCGACAGCCTCCACACTCTCTCACTCCAGCACTTACACCCGACAATTCCTCCCCAGCTGGGCTGACCCTAGGTTTTTAAGGAGGCCTGGGCCCTGCCAATCCAAGTTGGGGATTGGTCAAGGCTCCTCAAAATACCCCAGGCAGCTCCACCTCTCCTCTCCTCCTCTATTTCTAGCACCTTCTAGCCACCCAGCCCTGCCCTGAGCCACTCCTAGCCCAGAATGAAAACAAACAAGCCTAGCCACCAGCCTACATTTTCCTACTCTGATAGAAAAATCCTCACTCTAGCACCTTCCTAACTAGAGGGTGCTACATTCCATTTTTCCCATCTCTCTTATTCCTTCCCCCTTTCCCCTTCCTTTCCTTGTTTGTCATCTCCACCCTTTTCTATGCCGCCCTTTGTTTATCTTACTCCCTTTCTGACCATTAGCTCCCTTTGATCTTCTATGATGTTGGGAAGATCACATGAAGGTCCATATCATTGCAGCGCCAGTGATTGTTAACCCACTCTTTATGTAAGCCCACGCTCGCCTGGCACAGAGTGGGTTAATCGATTACTTTTGTCTTTCATCTGCATTGTATTGATGGTAATCCAACTTTTACTGCACAGGATAATGTGTTCTATGTACAGTTAAAAGAAGAAAAAAAAACAATAAAAATGTATTGAAAAGAAACAATGAGCTTAGTATCAAAAGGAACTTTTTTTGTCTTATAAAGAATAACATAATGCATAATGGAGCAGGTAGAGCTGGAACATAGCCTTGAGCACTCTGCGGGGGGAGGCATTACCAGGGGCCAGCGGTTCTGCAGATGGCCGATCAGAGCCTGATAGAGACTGTGGAGAGGAGGATCTGATCGGCCATCCGCAGAACAGTTACTGTCCCCTCCCGCAGAGTGCTCAAGGCTATGTACTAAGCTGTTGTTTTACCTACTATATGTGAGTGCATTATGTTATTTATATTTGAATAGGTAAAACTTTTTGATACAGCTATGTGCTCTATCTCTGTACGGCTTCAGCTGCTACATGCCCAATGTTGTAATGCCCAGGAAAAGTGTGAGAGACACTCTCAGTGGTCATAGGAACAGGGCTGCCATTAGAAATCATGAGGCCCCAAACAGCCTACCTGACAGGCCCCTACCCTAACAGGGCAAAATAAATTGCGTGATATCCAACATTTATAGGACAAAATAAATTACAGGGGGACCCCCACATTATGGGATTGGTTATGGGGCATCACACTTCACTTTGAAACATTGACAGGACACTGCATAGGTAGCAGAATGATGGGTCAACCAGAGACAGATGCACAGCCTATCCATGAATTGCCACAGTGAACAGGCTGGCCATGAATGGCCATGGGGGGACAGGCTGGCCATTCATCACTGTGGGGGACAGGTTGGCCCGTGAATGGCCATGAGGACAGGATAGCCATGGTCATGGGGACAGGGTAGCAATCAATGGCCATGATGGACAGACCAATCATGAATGGCTATGGGAGACAGGCTAGCCACATATAGTCATGGGGGACAGTGTAGCAATCAATGGCCATGATGGTCACACTAGCCATGAATGCAAAGGGGCTAAAACTAGCTATGAATGGCCATGGTGGGCAGGCTAGCCATGAATTGCCATGGGGCTCAAACCAGCCATTAATGGCCATGGAAAACAGGCCGCACATGGATGGTCATGGAGGACAGGGTAGATATAAAAGGCTATGTTGGACTCACCAGTCATGAATGGCTATGAGAGACAGGCTGGCCATGAAAGGTCACGGGGGACAGTGTAGCAATCAATGGTCATTGTGGGCAGGCTAGCCATGAATTGCCATGGGGCTCAAACTAGCCATGAATGGCCATGGGGGATAGGCTAGCATTGAATGGGTCACATTGTTGCTGATGGTTTGGTCTTTCAGGTTCATCCCCCCCTTCTGACCTGATAGGGCCTGGGCCTGGTACAGGAGTACTGCCTGTACCCCCCTAACAGCAACCCTGCATAGGAAAACACTGCTCTAACACTCAGCTGTGACAGTTCCATGACTTTTGGTCTGACACAAGATGAATCTGGCCAGCCAAAGCCAAAGCCTCATGGACCTGCGACATTTCAGCATGACTGATCACATCTGTTGCAAAGTCCACCCTATGGTGCTTCTCTGCGCACAGCTGGGGAAGACTGGAAACCATTGGCCTGGGAGGCAAATACAACAAACTAGACCTTTTGTGATTGGAATAGATTTCTGTGGGTTGAAGAAAGTACACCATGGTGCTACAGTGATTGGTGGTCATAAGGAAAGGTTCAGGTTCCAAAAGGACAAGGTTTCAGACACATCTCATCCTCCAGCATTGGTTTTCTTTGTGGCCTTTGGCAGTTGCTCACATATCATCCCAGAGCTGCTAAAGAAGTTGGTGCTGAGAGATTTTCTTTTGCAAGATGCTGTGATCTGAATGGGGAGCAAGTAAATAATGCCCAGTATAAGTAAATGGCTACCTAACTGATTTCTGAATGGTGAAGTCCACTAGAAATAAACTAGAAATAAAACATTACTGGATCTACTGATTACCAACAATACAGACCTGATCACGGATGTGGAAATACGGGGCAATTTAGGTAACAGCGATCACAGGTCAATTAGTTTCAGTATAAATCACACGAATAGGAAACATAAGGGGACTACAAAGACACTGAATTTCAAAAGAGCCAACTTCCCTAAACTACAAACCTTGCTAGAGGATAAAAATTTGGATAAAATTTTAGGAACAAAGAACACGGAGGAGAGATGGGTTTGCTTTAAGAGTATATTAAATAAGGGCATTAGCCAATGTATCCCATTGGGTCATAAATTTAAAAGAGCGAACAAAAGTCCTGGATGGCTTAACTCCAATGTGAAAATGTATAAGGAGAAGGCCTTCAAAAAATACAAGGTTGAGGGATCATCATCAGCATTCAGACTTTATAAACATCCTATGTGCATGAAATCAGCCTCAGAACCTGTGTAATTCATATGTGTTCGGGTTCAAAGGGATGAGGTGGCAACCCTAGTCTTGTCCCAGAGTGGAGGAGTCCAGCCTGAGGAGGGCACCACTTGGAAGTCTGGAAGGAGGCATCCATCTGTCATTGGGCCTTGTGAGTACAGACATTGAAAATATTGTCAGGCTCTGAAAGCGGGCCGGGAGACTATATTTATTCTGAGAGCACACAGAGCTCTGGGTCTTGTCCCAGAGTGAGGGGGGGAGGGGGGGGCACGCTGCCCTCTCAGGCATAGGCTGCCATGTGGAGGCCTCAGGTGGGCGACCTGGGGGAGGAAAGCAGAGACCTGGTTGCTTGGAAGAAACTGACTGATGAGTAACATAACAATCTTACTATTTTTCCATTAAATTCTAAAAAAAGGGGGTATATTTATACTATTAAAATTGTCACTAATCAAATATTTGAATCATTAGTTATCGTTTTCATTATAAAAAAATTTGATTGTGTGTTCATGTTCCTTAACAATAAAGGAGACCCCAAAGGTGCCACGTGTAAATTTATGTATAAGGGTAATAATGAATATAATCAAAAATGATTATGTTTAATTAATGATAACAGAAACCCAATAGAGGGAATGTGATAACATGATGACAAAGTGAGATAATGTGAGTTAGTTTGTTAAAATAAAAAAAATCCCTAAAAACTGCTCGATGTTAACCCCCTTATGTCCTGTACCCGGAAATTCCGCCAGCAAAAGTCCGATAAGAGCTTTTGGTCCGAAAACGCGACCGTGTGTACGCTCCATCGGACTTTTGCTGGTGGAATTCCAGCCAGCAAAAGATTTGAGAGCAGGTTCTCAATTTTTCGGTCGGAAAAAGTTCCGATCTGAAATGTCTTGTACCAATTCCAACGCCTGCTCGGAAACAATTCGACGCACGCTCGGAAGCACTGAACGTCATTTTCTCAGCTCGTCGTATTGTTTGTACGTCACCGCGTTCTTGGCGGTCGAAAGTTCAGAGAACTTTTGTGTGACCGCGTGTATGCAAGGCAAGCTTGAGCGGAATCCCGTCAGAAAAACCATCCAAGATTTTTTCAGACGGAGATTCCGCTCGTGTGTACGCGGCATTAGCCTACTCCAAACAAAAGTAAAAACGAAAAGTTTTGGCGTTAACTATATATATGACGAAATCCGAAATCCAAGGCAGATGGCGGGAAAGGGTGAAGTTGGGTATTAAATTTTTTTAAAAAAGCTGAATTGTACATTTTGTGAGCTAATCGTCTATTCCCCGTCACGCTCGCACGTTGTCGGAATGATCGCAGTTCCATTTGCGCGTTCCGTGTTTTTTTTTTTCTTTTTTTCAGCAAACGGAAGGGAAATGAAGTTTTGTTAATGTAGGATTTGGAGCAGATGGTCCGTGTGTTGATGGAAGATAAACACTTTGTTTTGGTGAAGAATAAGCAGAGAATCCCGGGTGACTCAAACTGTTTTGTTTCCTCGGAATCCGGACTTAATTGTCTTTTTTTTTTTTTCTCAGCTTTGCTCTCTTATGAAATTACAGATTCTGCTGTAATTCACATTTATTGTCTAAACCTGTGACAGACTTCACAGGAAAGGGAAAAAAAATTGGGCTAAATTTACGATGGGCGAGGATCGGGGACGCAAAGAGGAAAATAAATTGTCACGTTAATCAAAAGATCACACAGTGTACGAGAAGATGAAGGTTTTCTTGTCATCGAGCACCAATGGTAACGGCACACACGGGGCAACTTGTACACAATCTATCCCTTTCACTGTCAGAGCATTCTTTTTGCACACATGTTTAACCCCTTCAATGCCGGCACTTATACACCTTCCTGACAATTTTCAGCTTTTAGCGCTGTCGCACTTTGAATGACAATTGCGCGGTCGTGCTACACTGTACCCAAACAAAACTTTTATCATTTTGTTCTCACAAATAGAACTTTCTTTTGGTGGTATTTCATCACCTCTGGGGTTTTTATTTTCTGCTAAACAAATAAAAATGACCGAAAATTTGGAAAAAAAAAATGTTTTTTTTTGTTTCTGTTACACAACTTTGTAAATAAGTACGTTTTCTCCTTCACTGATGGGCACTAATGGGGCTGCACTGACGGGCACTGATAAGGCAGCACTGATGGGCACCAATGAGGTGGCACTGATGAGGTGCACTAATATGCGGCACTGATGGGGCACTGATATGCATCACTAATGGGTACACATAGGTGGCAATGATGTGCTCTGAAAGGCAGCACTGATGGGCACTGAAAGGCGGTATGGATGGGCACTGATAGGTGGCATGGATGGGCATGGATTGGCACTGATAAGTGGTACTGATGTACACTAATGGATGGTATTGATGGGCATCACTGATTGGCAGGTTATCATTTGGCACTAATTGGCATCCATTGTGGGCACTGATTGGCATCCATTGAAGGCACTGATTGGCATCCCTGTTGGCCATGGGTGGCACACCTGGTGGTGACTAGTGGTGGGCATCCCTGGTGGTCCTGGCGGCATCCCTGGTGGTCCAGTGTGGGCATCCTCGGGGGGGCTGCGCTGATAATCAATCAGCACAGGCCCCCCCTGTCAGGAGAGCAGCCACCTGACAGACGCAAGTGAGGAAAAGCCGATCAATGGCTCTTCCTGTGATTGGACGCGGCTGATCACGTGGTAAAGAGTCTCCGTCAGAGGCTCTTTACCGAGATCGGAGTTGTGGTGTGTCAGACTGACAAACCGCAACAACAATCGCCCTGGGGGCGCACAGCGACTTGTTATCCTGAAAGACGTCATATAACGTCCGGTCAGGATAACACAACCCCTTTACCAGCGTCATTTTGCTATATGGCGGGCGGTAAGTGGTTAAAAAATCATTTTAGGCCTGAAGATTACAAAAAAAAACCCCAAACATGGTACATTTTCTGAAATCAGATACCCTAGAGCAGGGGTCTCCAAACTTTCCAAAGAAAGGGCCAGTTTCCTCTGCCCACCTTCCAACCCCCCCCCCCCCCCCTCACTGTAGAGTCCTTTGGCCCCTCTTTCCCCCAGTAGTGTCCGGTACCCCCCCCCGCCCCCCCCAAAGCAGTGACAGGTCCTCTTCATTGAGACATCCGTAGCTTAAAAGTCTCCTGATCTCTCAACTTTCCTCCGGTGAATGTAATGGAGCACAGATCCATACTGGAGGAAAGTGACGCCAGGACCTGGAAGTGACTTCTTACAAGTTGCTCGTGGGTCAGTAACAGGAAGGTGAGGTCAAACGTTTGAGAATTTTCCTCCCCTCTACCCAGCGGCACCCACTATGCTGGTCCTGGGTCCACCAATGGGTGCGCAGAACCTGGGAAACATGGCAGGGACATGCGTGCGGGGGGGGGAGGGGGAATCCACAGTTATTGGGGTGTGTGGAAACGCAGCCCCCGGATCGCTTCCATCTGACAGCCGACATTCCACTTGTTGGATTCACACACTTCTGGTGGCTGCAGCCCCTGGGAGGGTGTGTAAAGCCCCCCCCCCCCCCCCAATCCATTGCTGTAATATTTAAGGTGGTGGCAGTGAAAGGGTCAAATTGGCTTTTGACCACAGAAACAACCAAGACAGCTTATTTCCGAGAGTTTTTATCAGACATGGAAAGGGTTGGAGGTCAGGACTGGCTTACTGCCGGTGGCATTGCTAGTGCTGGGCAACCAGAGCATGTGCCCTGTACTCCCTGTGGGGTGCCCAGGGGCTCCAACTCCGCAAACTCCCGCCTCTGTAGCAGCTCTTCCCACCGGCTACCTGTCAGAAGGATGGAATTTATAACCGAGGGAAGCTCCCCCTAGGATCCTTCTCAGCTCTGATGTGTCACATGGTATGAAAGGAGGGGGAGCCGGGGAGGAAAAACATTCCCTGGCCCTCCGCCATGCTGCATCTGAGGTCTGCAGGTTCAGAAAGGTGGGGGGGGGATTATACTGGAGGGATCAATGAGCTGGTGGGGTGTAACAAAAAATGTGTGCCGGGAGGGGGATTTGGGAGAAGGGGGGAGAAGATGATTTGTGTTGGGAGGGGGGATTTGAGTGATTGACAAACATCTGTATGGCAGGTTCAGGAGACCGGGGAGATTTGTACTGTGAGAAAGAATTTTGGCATAGGGAATTTTTTCTGTGGGAATTTGTGCCTGGGGGGGAAAGAGCATTCAAATTAGTGCTGTTTTTTTTTTTGGGGGGGGGGGGGTTGTAGTTGAGAAGGGAAAGTGGGGGAAAAGATTGCTTGCTGACTCCTAGACTCTCTCGGTTTTCTGCTCCTGAGCCCTGCACACTGTGCGTTACTTACCCCTGTCCCCTGCACACTGTGCGTTACTTACCCCTGTCCCCTGCACACTGTGCATTACTTACCCCTGTCCCCTGCACACTGTGCATTACTTACCCCTGTCCCCTGCACACTGTGTATTACTTACCCCTGTCCCCTGCACACTGTGTATTACTTACCCCTGTCCCCTGCACACAGTGTATTACTTACCCCTGCCCCCGCACACTGTGCGTTACTTACCCCTGTCCCCTGCTCACTGTGCGTTACTTACCCCTGTCCCCTGCACACTGTGCATTACTTACCCCTGCCCCCGCACACTGTGCGTTACTTACCCCTGTACACTGGGCGTTACTTACCCCTGTCCCCTGCACACTGTGCATTACTTACCCCTGTCCCCTACACACTGTGCATTACTTACCCCTGTCCCCTGCACACTGTGCATTACTTACCCCTGCCCCCGCACACTGTGCGTTACTTACCCCTGTCCCCTGCACACTGTGCATTACTTACCCCTGTCCCCTGCACACTGTGCATTACTTACCCCTGCTCCCTGCACACTGTGCGTTACCTACCCCTGCATATTTGTGCATCAGGCAGTCCTGCCCCCTGCACACTGTGCGTTACTTACCCCTGTCCCCTGCACACTGTGCGTTACTTACCCCTGCCCCCTGCACACTGTGCGTTACTTATTCCTGTCCTCTGTACATTGTGCGTTACTTACCCCTGCATATTTGAGCATTAGAACTTCCTGTTGTACATCACATCTTGTAAAGAACTTACTGTATGCTCAGCTCTAAAAACCCATCTAACTGGTTTATTTAAATATCAGTGGACAGGAAGAGGTTGGGGGAGGGGAAGCCTAGTTTCTACTGCAGGCTATACAATGTCACAGGAACAGCAGAGGAACCAGCAGGAGACGTCACAGGGACAGCAGAGGAACCAACAGGAGATGTCACAGGAACAGCAGAGGAACCAACAAGAGACATCACAGGAACAGCAGAGGAACCAACAGGAGATGTCACAGGAACAGCAGAGGAACCAACAAGAGACATCACAGGAACAGCAGAGGAACCAACAGGAGACGTCACAGGAACAGCAGAGGAACCAACAAGAGACATCACAGGAACAGCAGAGGAACCAACAAGAGACATCACAGGAACAGCAGAGGAACCAACAGGAGATGTCACAGGAACAGCAGAGGAACCAACAGGAGACGTCACAGGAACAGCAGAGGAACCAACAAGAGACATCACAGGAACAGCAGAGGAACCAACAGGAGACGTCACAGGAACAGCAGAGGAACCAACAGGAGATGTCACAGGAGCAGCAGAGCAACCAACGTGAAATGTCACAGGAACAGCAGAGGAACCAACAGGGGATGTCACAGGAACAGCAGGGGAACCAACAGGGGATGTCACAGGGACAGCAGAGGAACCAACAGGAGATGTCACAGGAACAGCAGAGGAACCAACATGAGATGTCACAGGGACAGCAGAGGAACCAACATGAGATGTCACAGGGACAGCAGAGGAACCAACAGGAGATGTCACAGCGACAGCAGAGGAACCAACAGGAGATGTCACAGGAACAGCAGAGGAACCAACAGGAGATGTCACAGGGACAGCAGAGGAACCAACAGGAGATGTCACAGGGACAGCAGAGGAACCAACAGGAGATGTCACAGGAACAGCACTGTACTGTTACTGATGTTGGATGAGAAGACCTCATCCCAAAGGTGTTCAGTAGGGATGAAGTCAGGGCTCTTTGCAGGACACTTGGGTTCCTCCGCACCAAACCGGTCAAACCATGCCTTTATGTAGCTGGCTTTGTACACAGGAGACAGTCATGCTAGAACAGAAAGGGGTCTTCACCAAACTGTTACCACAAGGTTGGAAGAGCACAATTGTCTATAATGTCTTTGTATGATGGAGTATTACCAGAACCCCTCACTGGAGATACCCGAACTCTATTATTTGAAGTGAGGAGGGTTTCACATAATTTTAGCAAATTAGTGTATTTTCAGTATAGGTTTGCTTTAAATGAGAATCACTTGGTTCCAATAACATAAAACTGCTGTGTTTTGTCTTAGAGAAATGAAGTTTAATGTTCGGGTTCGGCGAGGGATGAGGAAACATTAAGCTGATATTACCTCCATGTCATTGTCATGGCTTCACCATACTATTAAGTACAACTTACACCACTGACATGTGTAGCAATATTGGCTGATTCTCAGGTATGCCGTCTGCATTTATCATGCATAAAAGGTTTAATGGGACTGAATGATCCACTGAATGTTAATGGAGGCAAGATAATAATATGGTGGATGGCGGGGTGGGCGGGAAGAAAGAATCCTAACCTGTCATATGTCAGGGGAATACTGATGATAATGTAACACGATTGAAGCATACTAACCAATTGAGGTAATTCTAAGGATACAAAGATCATTGCATAGGCGGCCTTAGCTATGCATGACCTGCATGGCAGGGTTCCATAGGAGCACTGCTGGACTTGCAGTACTTCTAAATAGAAAAAAATGATAATTTTATCATGTGCAGTACTCTGGATCATCTCTCTTGTGTATGAACACACCTATTGAGGATTTGCCAATCCGATCTCTGTCTGTGGGGTGTTCATTTTGAAGTTAGGTCATATGCTAGGCAGTTAGCTGTATCTTAGTCATTGGTTCAAGAGTTTTGCATCCTTTTTCCTGATTGGACACCCTCCTATTGGTTCCTCTGTTGCCCCATTTGACTTTTCCTGTTGGATCAATAGCTGCCTCTGTAATGTCTCCTGTTGGTTCCTCTGCTGTCCCTCTAATTATTCCTGTTGGTTCATCTGCTGTTTCTGTGACGTCTCTTTTTGGTTTCTCTGCTGTCCCTGTAATTATTCATTTTTGTTCCTCTGCTGTCCCTTTAATTGCTACTGTTGGTTTCTCTGCTCTCCCTGTGATGTCTCCTGCTGGTTCCTCTGCTGCTCCTGTGACATCTTCTGTTTGTTCCTCTGCTGCTCCTGTGACGTCTCCTGTTGGTTCCTCTGCTGCTCCTTTGACGTCTCCTGTTGGTTTTCCTGCTGTTCCTGTGACAGCTTATGTTGGTTCCTCTGCTGCTTCTGTGACATCTCCTGTTGGTTCCTCTGCTGTTCCTGTGACATCTCCTGTTGGTTCCTCTGCTGTCCCTGTGACGTCTCCTGTAGGTTCCTCTGCTGTCCCTGTGACGTCTCCTGTAGGTTCCTCTGCTGTCCCTGTGACGTCTCCTGTAGGTTCCTCTGCATCTCTGTGACGTCTCCTGTAGGTTCCTCTGCGTCCCTGGGACATCTCCTGTTGGTTCCTCTGCTGTTCCTGTGACATCAACTGTTGGTTCCTCTGCTGTTCTTGTGACATCTCCTGTTGGTTTCTTTGCTGTCCCTGTGACGTCTCCTGTAGGTTCCTCTGCATCCCTGTGACGTCTCCTGTAGGTTCCTCTGCGTCCCTGTGACATCTCTTGCTGGTTCCTCTGCTGTTCCTGTGACATCTCCTGTTGGTTCCTCTGCTATTCCTGTGACGTCTCCTGTTGGTTCCTCTGCTGTTCCTGTGACTTCTCCTGTTGGTTTTCCTGCTGTTCCTGTGACGTCTCCTATTGGTTCCTCTGCTGTTCCTGTGACATCTCCTGTTGGTTCCTCTGCTGCTCCTGTGACATCTACTGTTGGTTCCTCTGCTGTTCTTGTGACATCTCCTGTTGGTTCCTCTGCTGCTTCTGTGACATCTCCTGTTGGTTCCTCTGCTGTTCCTGTGACATCTCCTGTTGGTTTTCCTGCTGTTCCTGTGATGTCTCCTGTTGGTTCCTCTGCTGCTCCTGTGACGTCTCCTGTTGGTTCCTCTGCTGTCCCTGTGACTTCTCCTGTTGGTTCCTCTGCTGTCCCTGTGACGTCTCCTGTTGGTTCCTCTGCTGCTCCTGTGACGTCTCCTGTTGGTTCCTCTGCTGTTCCTGTGACGTCTCCTGTTGGTTCCTCTGCTCCTGTGACATCTCATGTTGGTTCCTCTGCTGTTCTTGTGACATCTCCTGTTGGTTCCTCTGCTGTTCCTGTGACGTCTCCTGTTGGTTCCTCTGCTCCTGTGACATCTCATGTTGGTTCCTCTGCTGTTCTTGTGACATCTCATGTTGGTTCCTCTGCTGTTCCTGTGACGTCTCCTGTTGGTTCCTCTGCTGCCCCTCACAGACATGGATAAACCTCAGCACAATTATTTTTTAAATTGAAACTTCCGTTACATAGGCTTTTCTGCACAGGGAATACAGACAGAAAGCTAATACTTGGTCTGAGCTTACCCCAAGGAAGAACTTCATTAACATTGTCAGGAACTGCTTAGCAATCAGTAAATGTTGAGACAATTCACATTTTGTTCAGACATATATATGTAATTTACAATAATATGTATATAGTCCAGGAAAGGCACAGAGTGCAGGGGTCCGGGGGTGAAATGCAAAGAGTACAACATTAGAAGTGCAAAGCACACCAGGGTGCAGGGGTCAGGACAGCCTAATGCTCAATGTTGGTTCCTCTGCTGCTCCTGTGACATCTCTTGTTGGTTCCTCTGCTGCTCCTGTGACATCTTCTGTTTGTTCCTCTGCTGCTCCTGTGACGTCTCCTGTTGGTTCCTCTGCTGCTCCTGTGACATCTTCTGTTTGTTCCTCTGCTGCTCCTGTGACGTCTCCTGTTTGTTCCTCTGCTGCTCCTGTGACGTCTCCTGTTGGTTCCTCTGCTGTTCCTGTGACGTCTCCTGTTGGTTCCTCTGCTGTCCCTGTGACGTCTCCTGTTGGTTCCTCTGCTGCTCCTGTGACATCTTCTGTTTGTTCCTCTGCTGCTCCTGTGAC
This sequence comes from Aquarana catesbeiana, assembly GCF_042186555.1. Lineage (NCBI taxonomy): Eukaryota > Metazoa > Chordata > Amphibia > Anura > Ranidae > Aquarana > Aquarana catesbeiana. The sequence goes on along the minus strand of NC_133328.1, from coordinate 1,476,982 downwards.
GTCTCCTGTTGGTTCCTCTGCTGCTCCTGTGACATCTTCTGTTTGTTCCTCTGCTGCTCCTGTGACGTCTCCTGTTGGTTCCTCTGCTGCTCCTGTGACGTCTCCTGTTGGTTCCTCTGCTGTTCCTGTGACGTCTCCTGTTGGTTCCTCTGCTGTCCCTGTGACGTCTCCTGTTGGTTCCTCTGCTGCTCCTGTGACATCTACTGTTGGTTCCTCTGCTGTTCTTGTGACATCTCCTGTTGGTTCCTCTGCTGCTTCTGTGACATCTCCTGTTGGTTCCTCTGCTGTTCCTGTGACATCTCCTGTTGGTTTTCCTGCTGTTCCTGTGATGTCTCTTGTTGGTTCCTCTGCTGCTCCTGTGATGTCTCCTGTTGGTTCCTCTGCTGTCCCTGTGACTTCTCCTGTTGGTTCCTCTGCTGTCCCTGTGACGTCTCCTGTTGGTTCCTCTGCTGCTCCTGTGACGTCTCCTGTTGGTTCCTCTGCTGTTCCTGTGACGTCTCCTGTTGGTTCCTCTGCTCCTGTGACATCTCATGTTGGTTCCTCTGCTGTTCTTGTGACATCTCCTGTTGGTTCCCCTGCTGTTCCTGTGACGTCTCCTGTTGGTTCCTCTGCTGCCCCTCACAGACATGGATAAACCTCAGCACAATTATTTTTTAAATTGAAACTTCCGTTACATAGGCTTTTCTGCACAGGGAATACAGACAGAGAGCTAATACTTGGTCTGAGCTTACCCCAAGGAAGAACTTCATTAACATTGTCAGGAACTGCTTAGCAATCAGTAAATGTTGAGACAATTCACATTTTGTTCAGACATATATATGTAATTTACAATAATATGTATATAGTCCAGGAAAGGCACAGAGTGCAGGGGTCCGGGGGTGAAATGCAAAGAGTACAACATTAGAAGTGCAAAGCACACCAGGGTGCAGGGGTCAGGACAGCCTAATGCTCAATGTTTGTTCCTCTGCTGCTCCTGTGACATCTCTTGTTGGTTCCTCTGCTGCTCCTGTGACATCTTCTGTTTGTTCCTCTGCTGCTCCTGTGACGTCTCCTGTTGGTTCCTCTGCTGCTCCTGTGACATCTTCTGTTTGTTCCTCTGCTGCTCCTGTGACGTCTCCTGTTGGTTCCTCTGCTGCTCCTGTGACGTCTCCTGTTGGTTCCTCTGCTGTTCCTGTGACGTCTCCTGTTGGTTCCTCTGCTGTCCCTGTGACGTCTCCTGTTGGTTCCTCTGCTGCTCCTGTGACATCTACTGTTGGTTCCTCTGCTGTTCTTGTGACATCTCCTGTTGGTTCCTCTGCTGCTTCTGTGACATCTCCTGTTGGTTCCTCTGCTGTTCCTGTGACATCTCCTGTTGGTTTTCCTGCTGTTCCTGTGATGTCTCTTGTTGGTTCCTCTGCTGCTCCTGTGATGTCTCCTGTTGGTTCCTCTGCTGTCCCTGTGACTTCTCCTGTTGGTTCCTCTGCTGTCCCTGTGACGTCTCCTGTTGGTTCCTCTGCTGCTCCTGTGACGTCTCCTGTTGGTTCCTCTGCTGTTCCTGTGACGTCTCCTGTTGGTTCCTCTGCTCCTGTGACATCTCATGTTGGTTCCTCTGCTGTTCTTGTGACATCTCCTGTTGGTTCCCCTGCTGTTCCTGTGACGTCTCCTGTTGGTTCCTCTGCTGCCCCTCACAGACATGGATAAACCTCAGCACAATTATTTTTTAAATTGAAACTTCCGTTACATAGGCTTTTCTGCACAGGGAATACAGACAGAGAGCTAATACTTGGTCTGAGCTTACCCCAAGGAAGAACTTCATTAACATTGTCAGGAACTGCTTAGCAATCAGTAAATGTTGAGACAATTCACATTTTGTTCAGACATATATATGTAATTTACAATAATATGTATATAGTCCAGGAAAGGCACAGAGTGCAGGGGTCCGGGGGGTGAAATGCAAAGAGTACAACATTAGAAGTGCAAAGCACACCAGGGTGCAGGGGTCAGGACAGCCTAATGCTCAATGTTGGTTCCTCTGCTGCTCCTGTGACATCTCCTGTTGGTTCCTCTGCTGCTCCTGTGACATCTCCTGTTGGTTCCTCTGCTCCTGTGACATCTCCTGTTTGTTCCTCTGCTGCTCCTGTGACATCTCCTGTTGGTTCCTCTGCTCCTGTGACATCTCCTGTTGGTTCCTCTGCTCCTGTGACATCTCCTGTTTGTTCCTCTGCTGCTCCTGTGACATCTCCTGTTGGTTTTCCTGCTGTTGTTTTTCCTGTTGTTTTGTTTATTCAGTTTTGTTTTGGGAACTATGAAATATCTCCCCCACATTTGTATCTAATTGTTTGCCTCATGTTCTAGTCTTCTCATTGTTTGTATGTAGTAACAAGAATATGTTTGAGCCTACCGTGACAGCCCTCTTGCATTTCGTGGCTGTTGTATTTTAGTAGCAACTTGAAAGTAATGCCCCGTACACACGGTCGGATTTTCCGACAACAAAACCGTGGATTTTTTTCCGAAGGTTGTGGGCTCAAACTTGTCTTACATACACACGGTCACACAAATGTTGGCCAAAAATTCAGAACGTGAGAACGCGGTGACGTACAACACGTTTGACAAGCCGAGAAAAAGGACGTTCAATAGCCAGTGCGGCTGCTTCTGCTTGATTCAGAGCATGCGTGAACTTTTGTGTGACGGACTTGTGTACACACGATCGGACTTTCCGCCAACAAGTTTTGTTGGCAGAAAATTGGAGAACCTGCTATCAATGTTGGCGGAAATTCCGACAGCAAATGTTCGATGGAGCGTACACACGGTCGGACTTTCCGACAACGAGCTCACATCGAACATTTCCCGTCGGAAAATCCGACCGTGTGTACGCGGCTTAAGGGTTACAGAGGGTTTAGTTATTGTTGGTTTTGAGGAATGTCAGTGACAATTTACTAATGTACATGAATGTTGTATTGTTTACCATTCTTTGCAGGTTAAATATGAAGGATAGAGTAATAACTTTTGTTTATAAGTATCTTTTCAGGTCCAAGGAGTTTCTGAAAGTGTATGTACATAGAAAGCAGGTGTATGTAGATATCTGTACACATGCATAAATACACACGCCTGAGAAGGTAAAAGTATCATAGGCTATTTCACTGTTTCATTGTTTTTTCTGCACCATTCTAAACCCTGCGTGTCTTCCTCCAGTTTGTAATGAGGAAGAAAAAGGGAGGATGATAGTGGTGAGAATGACAATTTTCAAACCAATAATACTAACCTCTCTAATTTTAGCCAAGTTTGTGACCTAGTAGGACCACTGTTTTTCTTTGATGGAATTTGAATCAGCAAGCAGCAGTCCGGTGAAGGAGGCTCCCACCCCAGATGCTAAGAACCTTTTTGTCAATGGTTCCAGGCAGGGGCGTCACTAGGGGGTGGCTTTGGGGGCTACAGCCCCGAATCTGGGGCCAATAGCCCCAAGTCTCTCTGCAGGGGTCCCCAAAGGGGAGGGGAGGCTCTCTGGGGACCCTTATGTAAGTGGGGGGCTCTCTGGGGACCCTGATGCAAGGGAGAGGCTCTCTGGGGTCCCTGATTTTAAGGCAGAGGCTCTCTAAGGACCCAGATTTAAGGGGGAGGCTCTCTTGGTGACCCTAATGTAAGGGGGCTCTCTGGGAACCCTGATGTAAATGGGGGGCCCTCTGGGTACCCTGATGAAAAGGGGAGGCTCTCTGATGACTCTGATGTAAGGAGGAGGCTCTCTGGGAACCCTGATGTAAGGGGGGACTCTCTGGGGACCCTGATGTAAGGGGGCTCTCTGGGGACCCTGATGTAAGGAGGCTCTCTGGGGACCCTGATGTAAGTGGGCGGCTCTCTGGGGATATATATACACACATATGTATATTACTGTATATACATGTGTATGCCCGCCCAAGCGTATGACTTTCTTTACTACGCTGCTATGGGCTCTAGCCCCAGATCTTTTGTAGACCTAACAACGCCCCTGGTTCCAGGTATTACACCCCAGATGGTAAGCCACACAGCGACCACAGTCATCGAGTTAGGTTTGAATGGAGGTGAACCAAAAACGGGGTTGTACTTTCCTCAGCAGCTGTCGACATTCTCAGCTGATGGGGTGGGTGCAGTCACTGTAACATAAACTTCAAAAGGTTCACCACAGGGTCCAGGAGTCCCTCCTGGACCCTGACACAATAAAAGGTTTACATTCTTTCCAACCAGGTGACTGGGTCATTGTAAAGAAGCTTCAGGGACGAGACAAGTGAGTCCACGCCAGCCACTGCAAGAAGCTGCTCAACTACACCAAAGGATGAGGAGTATCTTTGTTTATTTATATTTTTAAAGTGTATTTTCCAACTAGCTAAGAAAGCGAACAGGTCACATTGTTGGGTCTACTCTGAGTCTCCACCGAGCTCTAGTACCCCAGCTATGACAGTGGTACATGATATATAGGATGTTTATATTGGTATGAGGAGTTTTGACAAACTAGTAAAATCCAAACAGACACTTGTAAATAGAACTTAATGATACATTTCTAGAGGGTAAAATTAATTATAATTTTAACAATAGCTCTGGTAGCCCACAAGTGTGCTTCAACTTTAGTTTGGCATTAATGCAGATCTACAGCTTATAAGGTCATTCCTCTAATGCAAGAGGTTCATGTGTGCTAGTGAAACTCGCCCCAGCATCTTATGTTGCGGCCGATTGTGAGGATCTGAGAGAAGGTAAGAATGTCAGGGACAGCTAGAAGGGAATTGTTCACCAACCCCGACCAGGTCTGGGCATGGTTTCCTGCATGTACAAGGTGGGGGCTCGAGCTTATGATACGATTGAACAATTTCTCATCCATTGTGGATTGTGGAAGCCACGGGGAAGACCCCACAGGAACAACGGCAGACCAGACCTTTCTATTAGAAGATGGCCCATATGGATAAGTTTAGATACCTGCAAGGCAAAGCCAGAGCTATAGCTAGTGAAGATTGAAATCCTTTTAAGGGTTTGGGAGTCTTTGGGGTTTTTTTATTTTGCAGCGGATCATAGTTGAAGCAAGTAGGGGTATATATACTCATGTTGTTTTTGTTTCTATTCCTTCTATATGCCATGATGAGGTACTACTGTTGCCTGATTGGACGCGTGACCAGAGGCCGAGCAGATGACGACACCCTGAAGCCCAACCCAAGTACAAGAGGATCCCAGACCGACCGACCTTCATGTCCTCCTCTAAGTCATCCGTCCTGAATAACAGAGTCTACAAGTCAAGCCGTGTTTTCCTTTGTATGGACTTAAGGACTGATTAAGAAGAAGATCAAGATTCATCGAGGGACACATGGGAGCATATGACAAGAAGAGGAACTGTTGTGAAGTTTTATGAAGATGTATTTAGTATGTATTGTCACAGTGTCTCCCAGTGTTAGTTCACCCGCAACCCGCACTAAAGAGCTGACTGGGCAGACCGGCGCTGTTTGAGATCCGTTTGGTAGTGAAAAGCTCCTTGGGGATGTAGAGAAGTGTTTGCAGAGTGGGGATATGTCCGCCAGCGAAGGGGCAAATGTGCAATGCACAGAACGATCGTCTGGGGGGGGGGGTGTTCGCTCTGCAAAGACATTATCGGTTTAGTGGATGTACGCTCCTGTCACCCCTGTGTGCCTGATCAACATATTTAGGGTGCTATGGCGTACACCTGCAGATAATCTCCCATCCACTCTGGAAGGATTCACGAAAAATGGTAAAAACGGGAGCTTTTGAGCTGTTATGGTCAGGGACGGAGTTTATGTCTGTTAGCCATGTGGCTTTCTTTGTTTAATTGAAGAGCATGGCTTCCAGGTAAAACATACACACTGTCCCTGCCCAGACACACCCACAAGACTTCCCTAGTCTATAGTTATTGGTTGTTGTATAAACTCATCCTGTTGGAAGGATTTCCTGTGTTAACATTCATATCCTGTGAGGTCATATCCTGTGAGGTCATGAGGAAGCGATTGGCTGTTGGGGCCAGGACTTCCTGTTGGTCATTGCTTTTGTTGTCTTTGAATAAAAGAGCCAGCGCGGTGCTCAGCGAGGGCAATCGTGCTGAGATGAGGACCTAAGCTGTGGTCATGTCTGTTTTACTTGGGGATATGCGGAAAATACAGTTGTAGGTAAGATGTATTATACCATTAGACGAAATGGGCACTTATTAGCGCAGGTGAGATTGATTACGTTTAGCGTATAGCGAATTCTCCACGTCAGAATCAATAGAAGAAGTTATAGAGGCAGCTGAGGAACCCTTTGATGAAGTCATAGGGACAGTAAAGGAATCAATAGTCACGGGGTTAGCAGAGGAACCCATAGGAGAAATCACAGGAGCAGCAGGGAAACCAAAGGAGAACTCACAGGAACAGTGAAACAATATAACCTATAACAGAAGGCACAGGGGCAGAAGAGGAATTAATAGAAAAAGCCACAGGGGCAGCAGAGGGACCAACAGGGAAGGTCACAGGGGCAGCAGAGAAACCAACGAAGAAGTCACAGGTTCAGTGATTGAACCAATAGATAAAGCTACAGGGGCATTAGAGGGACCAATAGGAGAAATCACAGGGGTAGCAGAGAAACCAAAGGGGAGGTCATAAGAGTAGTAATGGAACCAACAGATAAAGGCACAGGGGCAGAAGAGGAATTAATAGAATATGTCACAACGGCAGCAGAGGGACCAATAGCGGAAGTCAAAGGGCAGCAGAGGAATTAATAGGAGAAGTCAATGGCAAAAGAGGAATTAATAGGAAAAGTCAAAGAGGCAGCAAAGGAACCAATCAGAGAAGGCACAGGGGAAGCAGAAGAACGAATCGGAAAAGCCACAGGGGCAGCAGAGGAACCAATAGTAGAAGTCACTGGGCAGTAGAGGAACCAATAGAAGTCACAGGCCAGTAGAGGAACCAATGAGAGAAGTCACAGGGGAAGTAGAGGAACCAATCAGAGAAGTCACAGGGACGACAGAGGAACCAATAGGAGAAGTCACGGGCCAGTAGAGAAACCAATAGGAGAAGTCATAGGGAAATCAGAGGAACCCATCGAAGTTGTCACTGGGCAGTAGAGGAACCAATTGGAGAAGTCACAGGGGCAACAGAGGAACCAATAGGAGAAGTCATAGGGGAAGCAGAGGAACCAATCGGAAAAGCCACAGGGGCAGCAGAGGAACCAATAGTAGAAGTCACTGAGCAGTAGAGGAACCAATAGAAGTCACAGGCCAGTAGAGGAACCAATAAGAGAAGTCACAGGGGAAGTAGAGGAGCCTATCAGAGAAGTCACAGGGACGACAGAGGAACCAATAGGAGATGTCTCGGGCCAGTAGAGGAACCAATAAGAGAAGTCACGGGCCAGTAGAGAAACCAATAGGAGAAGTCAAAGGGAAAGCAGAAGAACCTGTCGGAGTTGTCACTGGGCAGTAGAGAAACCAATTGGAGAAGTCACAGGGGCAACAGAGGAACCAATAGGAGAAGTCATAGGGGAAGCAGAGCAATATGTTGGGGATATCTTTGTGTCAGAGTCTAGAGGGACATAGGAAGCTAAGTCTGCATGAAGTTGGCCTTTAAAACCTGTTGGTACTTTGATAAAATACATCTGCAGGGAATTCACCGTTTGCATCAGACGGGTTTCACTTTACCATACGGTCATCGCACCATTTACAGTCAGATTTTGCACTCTGTTATTTTCTTTCTTTATACAAGTTTTCTGAAAGGCGGCACAAGTTTATTCCATAACTGTGTTGAAAAAATCCCCCCAGATTCCAGTTTAAAAGATTACAGAGGAAAGAAAACTGAAAACAATATCCTTCAACACGTCTGCGGCACAACGGTTTGCGTGTTTCGTAGATTGTATCCAATTACACACAGCGAGGGAGCGCTGGGAAGGGAACGCGGCGGACAATACGCCGTAACTGCTTTCTGAACAAGTCTTTCAAATTGTTCTTTTGTATCGTGTTCTCTGTATCCGGATAGACCGGTGTGGGCTCAAATATTCCTTGTCATGCAGCATGGGAGGCCGTCCAGATTAGGAAGGCCGAGAATTTAATCATCAACGCTCACAACGCCTTCCGAGTCCTTCTCACCAAAGCCTGAAATCTCCAGATATTCCTCACAAGCTGGGAATGGATGGAAGCCTCCAGCTACAAAGACATCAACTAAACTCAACTGGGCTCTCCATTAGGAAAGACAAGACTGATTATGGAGAATGTCTCTCATGGACTCCGCTCTACACTATGGACAACGATGCCTGCAGAACCCAAGTGAAAGCACCAGTGGTGGTCATATGGGTGGCAACAGTGCTTGTAGTGCCAGAAACACTTGCCAGGTCTATGTCATACACACCGTATTGTATAGAGTGCAGGGGTCAGGTGTATGTCATACACACCTTATTGTATAGAGTGCAGGGGTCAGGTCTATGTCATACACACCTTATTGTATAGAGTGCAGGGGTCAGGTCTATGTCATACACACCTTATTGTATAGAGTGCAGGGGTCAGGTCTATGTCATACACACCTTATTGTATAGAGTGCAGGGGTCAGGTCTATGTCATACACACCTTATTGTATAGAGTGCAGGGGTCAGGTCTATGTCATACACACCTTATTGTATAGAGTGCAGGGGTCAGGTCTATGTCATACACACCTTATTGTATAGAGTGCAGGGGTCAGGTCTATGTCATATACAACTTATTGTATAGAGTGCAGGGGTCAGGTGTATGTCATATACAACTTATTGTATAGAGTGCAGGGGTCAGGTCTATGTCATATACAACTTATTGTATAGAGTGCAGGGGTCAGGTGTATGTCATACACACCTTATTGTATAGAGTGCAGGGGTCAGGTGTATGTCATACACACCTTATTGTATAGAGCGCAGGGGTCAGGCCTATGCCGTACACAATTTATTGTATAGAGTGCAGGGGTCAGGCCTATGTCATACACACCTTATTGTATATTATTTGACATGCGTTTGCCCTTCCAGTGCTCCTTGCTGTAAAGACCAGTTATAGGTGGGGGCAGTGACCCTTTTTTTGTATTTTTCTATGTAAACACAGCACAGTGTATACAGCGCAGGGGTCAGTACTATATCACATACAATATAGCATATACCGTAGAGTGCAGGGGTCAGGTCTTTGTCACATACAACATAGTGTATAAAGTACAGGCATCAGGTCTATGTCATGCACAGCATAATGTATAGAGTGCAGGGGTCAGGTCTATGTCATATACAACTTATTGTATAGAGTGCAGGGGTCAGGTCTATGTCATATACAACTTATTGTATAGAGTGCAGGGGTCAGGTCTATGTCATACACACCGTATTGTATAGAGTGCAGGGGTCAGGTGTATGTCATACACACCGTATTGTATAGAGTGCAGGGGTCAGGTCTATGTCATACACACCTTATTGTATAGAGTGCAGGGGTCAGGTGTATGTCATATACAACTTATTGTATAGAGTGCAGGGGTCAGGTGTATGTCATATACAACTTATTGTATAGAGTGCAGGGGTCAGGTCTATGTCATATACAACTTATTGTATAGAGTGCAGGGGTCAGGTGTATGTCATATACAACTTATTGTATAGAGTGCAGGGGTCAGGTCTATGTCATACACACCGTATTGTATAGAGTGCAGGGGTCAGGTCTAGGTCATACACACCGTATTGTATAGAGTGCAGGGGTCAGGTGTATTTCATACACACCGTATTGTATAGAGTGCAGGGGTCAGGTGTATGTCATACACACTGTATTGTATAGAGTGCAGGAGTCAGGTCTAGGTCATACACACCATATTGTATAGAGTGCAGGAGTCAGGTCTATGTCATACACACCGTATTGTATAGAGTGCAGGGGTCAGGTCTATGTCATACACACCTTATTGTATAGAGTGCAGGAGTCAGGTCTAGGTCATACACACCATATTGTATAGAGTGCAGGAGTCAGGTCTATGTCATACACACCGTATTGTATAGAGTGCAGGAGTCAGGTCTAGGTCATACACACCATATTGTATAGAGTGCAGGAGTCAGGTCTAGGTCATACACACTGTATTGTATAGAGTGCAGGAGTCAGGTCTATGTCATACACACCGTATTGTATAGAGTGCAGGGGTCAGGTCTATGTCATACACACCTTATTGTATAGAGTGCAGGGGTCAGGTCTATGTCATACACACCTTATTGTATAGAGTGCAGGGGTCAGGTCTATGTCATACACACCTTATTGTATAGAGTGCAGGGGTCAGGTCTATGTCATACACACCGTATTGTATAGAGTGCAGGAGTCAGGTCTAGGTCATACACACCATATTGTATAGAGTGCAGGAGTCAGGTCTATGTCATACACACCGTATTGTATAGAGTGCAGGAGTCAGGTCTAGGTCATACACACCATATTGTATAGAGTGCAGGAGTCAGGTCTATGTCATACACACCGTATTGTATAGAGTGCAGGAGTCAGGTCTAGGTCATACACACCATATTGTATAGAGTGCAGGAGTCAGGTCTAGGTCATACACACTGTATTGTATAGAGTGCAGGAGTCAGGTCTATGTCATACACACCGTATTGTATAGAGTGCAGGGGTCAGGTCTATGTCATACACACCTTATTGTATAGAGTGCAGGGGTCAGGTCTATGTCATACACACCTTATTGTATAGAGTGCAGGGGTCAGGTCTATGTCATACACACCTTATTGTATAGAGTGCAGGGGTCAGGTCTATGTCATACACACTGTATTGTATAGAGTGCAGGGGTCAGGTCTATGTCATACACACCTTATTGTATAGAGTGCAGGGGTCAGGTCTAGGTCATACACACCGTATTGTATAGAGTGCAGGGGTCAGGTGTATGTCATACACACCGTATTGTATAGAGTGCAGGAGTCAGGTCTATGTCATACACACCGTATTGTATAGAGTGCAGGGGTCAGGTCTATGTCATATACACCTTATTGTATAGAGTGCAGGGGTCAGGTCTAGGTCATACACACCTTATTGTATAGAGTGCAGGGGTCAGGTCTAGGTCGTACACACCGTATTGTATAGAGTGCAGGGGTCAGGTGTATTTCATACACACCGTATTGTATAGAGTGCAGGGGTCAGGTCTATGTCATATACAGCAGAGGGCAGCAGTCAACACAATACAAGTGTAGCAGTAAGGAGTATGTATCAGATGGCCTTTTTCCCTTCCATTATCACTTGTCCTGGGGTGACAACGCTCAGTCACTGTATTGTATCTATGGAGGAGCAGCACTGACACCCTAAGAGAGTAAGTGTGTTGGGACTACAGAACACAACCTCTTCATAACATGGAGGAGGAATTGCTCTGTAGTCCTCTTCCTGATAACGTTATTTGAAATGAGGCTGAAGAGTGCGCAGGACATCGGACGTCACTAGTTTTCTGGCTTCCATCAGGAGTGTAACCTGTAAAAAAATGTTAAAGCGTCTCCTATGGAGATTTTTAAAGCGGAGTTCCAGGCTTTTTATGTTTATTCAAAATCAGCAGCTACAAAAAGTGTAACTGCTGACTTTTAATAAACAGACACTCACCTGTTCCACGGACAGCTTTCGACTTCACGGCCTGGGCACGCACGGCGCATGTGCGAGTCGCACTGCGCTCCCGGAGTGGACAGGCGATCTCCTGGGACCTGTCACGTGTCCCAGGAGATCGCCTAGAGGGAGGGGCCTCCTAAGGCGAGAGGAGGAGTCGCCTAGGCGGTCCCTGGGCGGAAGGAGGAAGTGGGACAGGAAGTACTCCTAACAAAGCCCCCACTCCCCCCCCCCAAAAAAAAATTACATGCCAAATGGGGCATGTAAGGGGGCAAGGAGTGCTTAAAGCGGAAATTCCAGTTTTGGGTGGAACTCCGCTTTAAGTACCAAAGTTTGGCGCCATTACACGAATGTGTGCACAGTTTTAAAGAGTGACATGTTTGGTATCTATTTACTCGGCGTAACATCATCTTTCACATTATACAAAAAAATTGGGATAACTTTACTGTTTTGTTTTCGCTTAATTCGTGAAACTGTTTTGTTTTTTTTTCCCAAAAAACGTGTTTGAAAAATTGCTGCGCAAATACCGCGTGACATAAAAAGTTGCAACGACCGCCATTTTATTCCCTAGAGTCCTTGCTAAAAAATATATATATATATATATATATAATGTTTGGGGGTTCTGAGTAATTTTCTAGCAAAGAAATGATGATTTTTACATGTAGGAGAGGAGTGTCGGAATAGGCCCCGGTATGGAAGGGGTTAAACTTCAGCCTCAAAGTGATAATAAAGTCTTACCGGCTCTCTGTAATGGTTTTGCACAGAGCGGCCCGATCCTCCTCTTCTCGGGTCCCTGGCTGGAACGCCTGGCTCCTCCCTCCTCTTGAGTACCCCCCATAGCAAGCAGCTTGTTATGGGGGCTCCCCAGCCGAGCCGCAGCTCTCTGTGTCCATTCAGACATGCAGCTGCGGATCGCCCCCCTCCCCCCTCTCTCTTCATTAGCTAACTGACTTTGATTGACAGCAGCGGGAGCCAATGGCGCCACTGCTGTGTCTCAGCCAATCAGGAGGGAGAGTCCTGGATGGCCGAGGCACTCGTGGACATCGCTGGATCAAGATGGGGCTCAGGTAAGTATTATGGGGGCTGCTGCACACAGAAGGTTTTTTATCGTAACCCTTTGCCGACCACCCGCCATCTTTATTCGGCGGGCTGTTTGTTATTGTTATGGCAGCAGATAGCTCCCATAACCCCAGTATCCTCTTCAGGAGCGGGCGGTCGGCTTTCAGATAAAAGTGGTCTCAGCAGCGGATTCACCGCAAGATCACTTTTATCGGGGGCGGGAGAGGGGCCCCCTCCCGCCGCGCTTTGGTCATCGATCATGTCATTTGGTCACGATCAGGGTCCTCTTCCCTCACAGGCTGGATGCCGAGTGAGGGAAAGATGGCCCCCAATCAGCTCCACACCATTGGATTGCGGAAGCGACGTCAAACATCACTTCTGCCCAATCGTCTTGAAGGGGAAATTCTTTTTTCTTTTTTTTTTTTTTGTAAAAAAAAAAAATGACATTATTTATTTATTTATTTTTCTTTTATTTATTTATTTTTATTGCATTTTAGTGTAAATGTGATATCTGAGGTCCCCCAGATCTCACAAGTAAGAGGTCCTGTCATGTTTTCTTCTTTTTTTTTTTTCTTTTTTTGTAATAGGAATAAAAGTGACCCAATTTTTTTTTTTTTAAAGACAGTGTAAAAATAAAAAAAAAAGTAAAATAAAAAAGAAAAGATAAAAATAAAACTTAAAGCTCCTCATCCCGCCTTCCTCGCATGCAGAAGCAAACGCATACGTAAGTCGCGTCCGCATATGAAAACGCTGTTCAAACCACACATGCGAGGTATCGCCGCGATTGTTAGAGCGAGAGCAAAAATTTCTAGTACTAGACCTCAAAACTGGTCACCTGTAGAAATTTTTAAACGTCCCCTATGCAGATTATTAAGGGCAAAGTTTGTCACCAAATCCACGAGCGGGATAACAATTTTGAAGCGTGACATGTTGGGTATCGATTTACTCGGCGTAACATTATCTTTCACAATATTAAAAAAAAAAAAAATTGGGCTAACTTTACTGTTGTCTTATTTTTTAATTAAAAAAAGTGTATTTTTTTCACAAAAAAATGTGCGCTTGTGAGACCGCTGCGCAAATACGGTGAGACATAAAGTTTTGCAACGACCGCCATTCTATTCTCTAGGGTGTCTGGAAAAAATATATATATAATGTTTGGGGTTCTAAGTAATTTTCTATAAAAAAAAAAAAAAAAAAACGGATTTTAACTTGTAAACACTCAAATCTCCATAGAACGCACCTTCTGCCTTTACAACCCCTTTAAATTTGGGTTTGCCGGTTGAATGGAGATACATTTTACAAGTGATAAGTACAAAGAAGCCACCGGCCGTTTCGTCTTGATCAGCCGCGTACCGTGACAAAATAAAAGGCGAATCCTCCAAATTACAACCGTCTCGCGCTAAGTCTCACAGCGCTAATAAAATTCCTTTAATCTGGCCTGCTATAGATTCCCGCATAAAAATGTAAAGCAAATCTATAATTAGAATCTGCATTCTTTATTCTGTGTTTGTGTCCCATGATTCTTGTTGTAACCGGCTTATTGTTTCTGCCATAAAAATGGAATTGCCGGGTATTTTATCATACGGACTTCAAAGACAATTTCATTAACCGCTGTGAACGCTGTCTCTTTATTCTGAGAGAGGAAGAAGAAAAAAAAGAAACATTGTTTCAAAGAACGTCTCACTTTTTATAGTTCTTATTAAGGATGAACGGACCGCCCCCCCACCCCCGAAGAAGAGTTTTGTTTTCAACCCGCGCGTTTTCACGGCGAGCGCTCAATTCGTCTGCGATAGCCAATCACCTCTGTTGTGAACCGGAACCTCTAGAACCCGTGTCAGTTAACTCTTTTACTGCCACCACCAGGGGGGGGGGGGGGTTTTACACACACTCCCGGCGACTGTCAGCTGGAAGTGATCCGGAGGCCGTGCAGCCGCTGGATCACTTCCACACAGCCCTGCTTGTGTCAGAGCCCCTCCCCCCCCCACCTGTGCCGCACCATGTTTCCCCGGCTCTGTGTGCCCATCACTTGCCCAGGACCAGCATGGCAGGTGCTTCCGGGAGAGGGAAGGAAATCAGCGAACAGACAGTCACTGGTCTCCCCTTCCTGTTAATGACCCAGAAGTGACATGTAAAATACCACCACTTAGAACTGGGGGGGGGGGTTCGGGGCACTTCAGGTTCAGGAGGCCCCTTGTACCTGTTGGTTTACATTCTCAATGACAGTCACACATTTTTAACCCCTTCAATACCGGCCACCCCCACTCCCTGCCCAGGCCAATTTTCAGCTTTCAGCGCTGTCACACTTTGAATGACAATTGCGCGGTCATGCAACGCTGTACCCAAACAAATTTGTTATTATTTTTTTGGGACAAATAGAGCTTTCTTTTGGTGGTATTTATTCACTAACTGGGTTTTTTATTTTTTGCTAAACAAATAAAAAAAGACCAAAAATGTTGAAAAAAAAAAGGGTTTTCTTTGTTTCTGTTATAAAGTTTTGCAAATTAGTCATTTTTCTCCTTCACTGATGGGCTCTGATAAGGTGGCACTGATGGGCTCTGATAAGGCGGCACTGATGGGCCCTGATGAGGCTGCACTGATGGGCACTGATGAGGTGACACTGACGGGCACTGATGAGGCTACACTGATGGGCTCTGATGAGGTGGCACTGATGGGCTCTGATGAGGTGGCACTGATGGGCTCTGATGAGGTGGCACTGATGGGCTCTGATGAGGCTGCACTGATGGGCCCTGATGAGGCTGCACTGATGGGCACTAATAGGCAGCACTGATGTGCTCTGTTGAGGCAACATTGATGGGCACTGAAAGGTGGCACTGATGGGCACTGATGAGGCTGCACTGATGGGCACTGATGAGGTGATACTGACGGGCACTGATGAGGCTACACTGATGGGCACTGATGAGGTGACACTGACGGGCACTGATGAGGCTGCACTGATGGGCACTGATGAGGTGACACTGACGGGCACTGATGAGGCTGCACTGATGGGCACTGATGAGGTGACACTGACGGGCACTGATGAGGTGGCACTGACGGGTACTGAATAGGTTGCTTTGATGGGCACTGATGAGGCTGCACTGATGGGCACTGATAGGTGGCACTGATATGCAACACTGATGAGCACTGATAGACAGCACTTATGGGCATTGATGGACGGCCTTTATGGGCACTGATAGGCAGCAAAGATGGGCACTGATAGGCAGCACTGATGGGTACTGATGAAGAGGCACTGATATGCAGCACTGAAGGACACAGATAGGCGGCACTGATAAGCAGCACTGATGGGCACTGATTGCGGCACTTATGGGCACTGATGGACAGCCTTTATGGGCACTGATAGGCGGCAATTATGGGCACTGATAGGCGGCACTGATGAAGAGGCACTAATATGCAGCACAGGAGGACACTGGTAGGCGGCACTGATATGCACTGATAGGCGGCAATGATGGGTACTGATAGGCGGCACCAATGGGCATTGATAAAAGGCACTGATAGGCAGCACTGATAGGCAGCACTGAATTCTATGCATGGAAGTAAAAAACCTTCAGCCTTTAGAACCACTTTAACTCTTTCCCCCAGCCTGGGCCAGCCACTGACTAAACTAACACACCCGAAGCCAACATCAGCCTACACTTGCCCTCCACTTTTAATGAGCCGGGCCGGCTACGACTAACCCCACAATAAATAGGGTTTCAGATGCTGGGAAGAGGGGCAGGGTTTTGTGATCAAATGGCTGCCATGATTGGCTGTCACAGCGGTCACATGATCGGAAAGCTTCTTGCAAATTGGGAGCTTTCCGTTCCGTAACTGTGCCGGAAGTGCGCAGGGTCTTGACACAGCTGGGTCTGCTACTTGGTACGCAAATGTGCGGCCTCTCAGCACCAAGGCCAGCCGTCAAATTATCTCTGAAGCCTAGAGAGTCTTGTAATTTTACCTCTTTGAGGGATTGGCCCTTGCGGGAGATATGCATCTGCATAGTGGCAAATCAGTGCCTGCAGTCCATCGCTTGGGGACCAAGGGGCAGATTGCTTTGGTGGCTCCTCAGGAACATGAGGCAGGTGTCTCCAATGGACTGCAAGATTTAGCAGCCCTACTGCATGTCTGCTCAGGGCTGAAAATCCCGTGCCCCCCCCCCCAGTCTTGCCCCTTTTTATATCACAGGTGGGTAGGCTGAATCCAAAAAGCCCAGGAATAGCAGCTCACAATTTAACTCTTTGCCCTCAGCCTGGGCCAGCCACTGACTAAACGAACGCACCCATAGTGGCAACCTGCCTACATGCCTCTGGCCCATGAAGTTTACACAAGGGGACCTGTATGTGTAAAGTCCAGCTCCATTTTTATTTTCATGTCTTTCTTCTTCCAGGCTAATTGGAATAACTCACAGAACGGTTGAAGACTCCTGGCTCCCAGAGTGTGCCCACGTACAAGGTCGCAGATGTTTGTTGCAGAGAAAATAGTATGCTAATACGGTAAACATTATTCAGCGAAATCGCCGCACTTGGCTGAAAGCAGCGCGGTTACTTATATACGTTTAATGGACGGGATAGAATGCGCTGCTATCGTCCTTCTGCAAAAGTCAAACTTATCTCCACTTACCAGTTACTGCAATAAAACAAAACTGTTTCATAATGGCCTCAATGCCTTCTATGTGGCACAAAGACAATAAGTCAGCTTTTGTAACATACAGATTTATTCAATAATGAAAAGAGCCATGGGCTTAAAAATAGCCGTAGGAGGGCCTAAAAATAGCCGTAGGAGCCAACGTGGCCGCTATGGGGCCTAAAATAAGAGGGGGGCCCCAACTGGGAGGCCATCGGGAAAAACTAAACTGTCAAGTTTCCAGTATAGAAGGGCTGAAGTCAGATCTCAGGACCTTTGCTAGTTACGAATCCCCCTCTGTGCAGTAAAAAAAAATCCAGATTTCTCCTGTGGCAACCCCGTTGTCAGAGGCGTCGAGAGAATTTAGCTTTCCTGGGTAGTAATCTGCTCAGGCCAGTTTATCACTCAGGTTCTCCCCTCTTTGCTGTTCCCTCAGGCTGATACTGGGTCTTACCTGCAATAGTCATGAGGTATTAACAATTTTGAGCTGTTAAGCATTGATGTCCATTTCTTGCAACCACTAGCAGATTCATGGCCAGTGATGCAAGCTGAGGAAGGCTATAAATGCTTGGGGAGTGTCCTATGAACTCCTTTACCCCAAGGCTGCGGCCTGGGGAGGGTGTGCCAGTAGAGGCTGGTGTTTATTTTTTGGGGGGGGCGGCTAACAACCACCCATCCCCCCGAGCAGCAGACACAACCGCGCCCACCCCCCCCAGCTGTTTGTTGGTCGGTCCGGTACTTACCCCATCGTGGAGGGTAGCAGGCAGTGTGGTGCAGCGGCTCGGCTCTGAGTGTCCTCTCCTCCATGGCGGCTTCCAGCTCCTCCTAGGTGTCCAATAGGATCGCCTGTCCTTTCAGCCAATCAGGTGACCAGTGTTAAAACCCGCTTCCTGATTGGCAGAGAGGAGGATCAGTGTTACAACAGCGAATATTGATTCGATGTTGTAACGCACCTGGGTGTGCTTGGAGTGCACTCTCTGGAACCCGAGCCCATCCTTTATTGAAGCCTATTAGAGCCTCTGGCTCTAAACTGTGCTTCAAAACCCCTGTGCATTGGAATTCATGCCCCGGTGTCCTGAAAGGGGCTTGGCGCATGGATAGGGGAGGCAGCGATGAATGGGGGGGGGGGCGTGCAACGCTTACTGGACGGGCCGCCCCTGGGTTTCAGATGGACCGGGAAGAGCCATTCATGGCTCAATTTTCTCTGGTTCAGTCGATTTCTCCATCCCCACTAAACAACATAAATGGATGAACCAGTAGGTTCACTGAACGTCCAGCAAACCAAACTTTGCCCAATTGGCTCATCCCTAGTTTTGAGAGATCTTCCCCATTGGTGAACTCATTCAGCCTTTTCTACAATTAAAGTGTTATTCTCCTGTACATATGATTACTCGTTTTGTTGGAAGTTATAGAATTAAAGGGGTTGTAAATGCTCATGCAACCTATGCATTAATGTGAAAAAACACCTGGCAGTCACCGCCCCCCCCCCCCAGCCGCCTGTCTTACTTACCTGAGCCCCTCATCTCTTCCCTTCATCTCTTCATCTCTTACCTGAGCCCCTCATCTCTTCCCTTCATCTCTTCATCTCTTACCTGAGCCCCTCATCTCTTCCATTCATCTCTTCATCTCTTACCTGAGCCCCTCATCTCTTCCCTTCATCTCTTCATCTCTTACCTGAGCCACTCATCTCTTCCCTTCATCTCTTCATCTCTTACCTGAGCCCCTCATCTCTTCCATTCATCTCTTCATCTCTTACCTGAGCCCCTCATCTCTTCCCTTCATCTCTTCATCTCTTACCTGAGCCCCTCATCTCTTCCCTTCATCTCTTCATCTCTTACCTGAGCCACTCATCTCTTCCATTCATCTCTTCATCTCTTACCTGAGCCCCTCATCTCTTCCCTTCATCTCTTCATCTCTTACCTGAGCCCCTCATCTCTTCCATTCATCTCTTCATCTCTTACCTGAGCCCCTCATCTCTTCCCTTCATCTCTTCATCTCTTACCTGAGCCCCTTCATCTCTTCCATTCATCTCTTCATTTCTTACCTGAGCCCCTCATCTCTTCCCTTCATCTCTTCATCTCTTACCTGAGCCCCTCATCTCTTCCCTTCATCTCTTCATCTCTTACCTGAGCCACTTATCTCTTCCCTTCATCTCTTCATCTCTTACCTGAGCCCCTCATCTCTTCCATTCATCTCTTCATCTCTTACCTGAGCCCCTCATCTCTTCCCTTCATCTCTTCATCTCTTACCTGAGCCCCTTCATCTCTTCCATTCATCTCTTCATCTCTTACCTGAGCCCCTCATCTCTTCCCTTCATCTCTTCATCTCTTACCTGAGCCCCTCATCTCTTCCCTTCATCTCTTCATTTCTTACCTGAGCCCCTCATCTCTTCCATTCATCTCTTCATCTCTTACCTGAGCCCCTCATCTCTTCCCTTCATCTCTTCATCTCTTACCTGAGCCCCTCATCTCTTCCCTTCATCTCTTCATCTCTTACCTGAGCCCCTCATCTCTTCCCTTCATCTCTTCATTTCTTACCTGAGCCCCTCATCTCTTCCATTCATCTCTTCATTTCTTACCTGAGCCCCTCATCTCTTCCCTTCATCTCTTCATCTCTTACCTGAGCCCCTCATCTCTTCCCTTCATCTCTTCATCTCTTACCTGAGCCCCTCATCTCTTCCCTTCATCTCTTCATCTCTTACCTGAGCCCCTCATCTCTTCCCTTCATCTCTTCATCTCTTACCTGAGCCCCTCATCTCTTCATCTCTTCCCTTCATCTCTTACCTGAGCCCCTCATCTCTTCCCTTCATCTCTTCATCTCTTACCTGAGCCCCTCATCTCTTCCATTCATCTCTTCATCTCTTACCTGAGCCCCTCATCTCTTCCCTTCATCTCTTACCTGAGCCCCTCATCTCTTCCATTCATCTCTTCATCTCTTACCTGAGCCCCTCATCTCTTCCATTCATCTCTTCATCTCTTACCTGAGCCCCTCATCTCTTCCATTCATCTCTTCATCTCTTACCTGAGCCCCTCATCTCTTCCATTCATCTCTTCATTTCTTACCTGAGCCACTCATCTCTTCATCTCTTCCCTTCATCTCTTACCTGAGCCCCTCATCTCTTCCCTTCATCTCTTCATCTCTTACCTGAGCCCCTCATCTCTTCCATTCATCTCTTCATCTCTTACCTGAGCCCCTCATCTCTTCCCTTCATCTCTTCATCTCTTACCTGAGCCACTCATCTCTTCCCTTCATCTCTTCATCTCTTACCTGAGCCCCTCATCTCTTCCCTTCATCTCTTACCTGAGCCCCTCATCTTACCTGAGCCCCTCATCTCTTCCCTTCATCTCTTCATCTCTTACCTGAGCCCCTCATCTCTTCCATTCATCTCTTCATCTCTTACCTGAGCCCCTCATCTCTTCCATTCATCTCTTCATCTCTTACCTGAGCCCCTCATCTCTTCCATTCATCTCTTCATCTCTTACCTGAGCCCTTCATCTCTTCCATTCATCTCTTCATCTCTTGCCTGAGCCCCTCATCTCTTCCATTCATCTCTTCATTTCTTACCGGAGCCACTCATCTCTTCATCTCTTCCCTTCATCTCTTACCTGAGCCCCTCATCTCTTCCCTTCATCTCTTCATCTCTTACCTGAGCCCCTCATCTCTTCCATTCATCTCTTCATCTCTTACCTGAGCCCCTCATCTCTTCCCTTCATCTCTTCATCTCTTACCTGAGCCACTCATCTCTTCCCTTCATCTCTTCATCTCTTACCTGAGCCCCTCATCTCTTCCCTTCATCTCTTCATCTCTTACCTGAGCCCCTCATCTCTTCCCTTCATCTCTTCATCTCTTACCTGAGCCCCTCATCTCTTCCCTTCATCTCTTACCTGAGCCCCTCATCTCTTCCCTTCATCTCTTCATCTCTTACCTGAGCCCCTCATCTCTTCCCTTCATCTCTTCATCTCTTACCTGAGCCACTCATCTCTTCCCTTCATCTCTTCATCTCTTACCTGAGCCCCTCATCTCTTCCCTTCATCTCTTCATCTCTTACCTGAGCCCCTTCATCTCTTCGCCGGGGTCGCGCTGTCCCTCTGACCATGGGTTCTCGGCTTTTGATTGGATAGATTGATAGCAGTGCAGCCATTGGCTCCCGCTGCTGTCAATCAAATCCAATGACGCGGGCGCCGGGGGGGGGGGCGAGTCCCGCAAGGTAACCCCCTCGGGGGAAGCTCTTCTCCTAGGGGGTTATCTGATGCGGGGAGGAGCCATGAGAGCTGCCGGGGGGACCCCAGAAGAGGATGTTCGGGGCCACTCTGTGCAAAACGAGCTGCACAGTGGAGGTAAGTATAACATGTTTGTTATTTATAAAAAAAATAAAAAAACAATCCTTTACAATAACTTTAAGTTACTTGTCTCTTTTCAGACATAATCAGCAGACAAGGTTATTTCATTTCTAAAACACAAGGTCGGTGTTAAAACAGCATTATGTATTGAAGGTTTGAACTGTTACCATGTACAACATATATTATTACTGTACCTTCAGAGTCACCGAAACTGAACCCAAGAAAACAAAACCAATTATTCCCTTCCTGTGTAGAGAATCTCAGCTCTAAACCAACCCCATTAAATTCTATGACTATTACGCTGCTCGTAAACAATATTACACAAAAACATACATTTTTAACCATTTACTCTACTAAACCTTTCTCCAATGGTTTGAAGTGATCCTGTGCCTTGCCCATGCAGCAGAACCTTATCCAAAAGTAAAAGATAGAAACTAATAACCTATTACAAGATTAAAAAAAAGTAAAAAACTATATATATATATATATATATATATATATATATATATATATATATATATATACACAGAGTACATAAAAATACATGATAAACACAGATAATAACAAACAAAATATCTTGACATCCAAAGACTACGCGTTTCGTGCATCCCTGTCCACTTCATCAGGAGTTTGATGCAAGCAGGTAAAATGTCAGCTCAGAGAGTAAGCCCAGCATCTAGGAGGGGGTTAGGGGTGTCAGACAACCATCTATCCCGGGGCTGTGGTGGAAAAAATCCATCCAGGCCAAGGGGAGCAGCCAGAGGGTAGGCCATGTTTTCAAGGTGCAGCCCATAGGATATATAATGAAGGCACATCTAGCCCTTGCCCTTGTAGTTTTTCACTCTTTATGCATATCTTCACTCCGTGGGGTACTGGGACCACGGTCCATTCCATGGAACAACACATACTGTATTAGTGTGGGCTAGATGTGCCTTCATTATATGTCCTATGGACTGCACCTTGAAAACCTGGCCTACCCTCTGGCTGCTCCCCTTGGCCTGGATGGCCAAGGGGACACACGCTGATCCACAAAGACACCTTATTTCGGAACATCTATTTGATGTTATTCTCTGAGGATCAACTTATTCATAACAAGGCTTTTCAACAATGGCATAAGGATCTAGATATCTCCCTCTCAACAGAAGAATGGGAACGTATATATTCCTCCACATACACAAAGACACGGTTAATGTATCTGCACAAGAAAATGGTTTTAAACTCTTGACACGCCGGTATAGAACCCCCTAATGACTTCATAAGATCTCACCCACTATCCTACCTACATGTTGCAGATAGATGCAACAACGATATAGGCTCCCTCCCACACATTTTGGTGGACGTGCCCATCACTTCAAACCTACTGGAAGGAAGTCCATCGTATGATTGCACAAATAAAAACATATACCTTGGATTTTTCTCCAGCCCAATTTCTGCTGCACCACATCTCTCTTTCACGATCAGCTTACCACTGGTCACTGTAATATGGCACTCTACCAACCCCCCCCCCCCCGGGGGAAAGGGTACGCCACTTGCCCCCATCTATAGCTGGCTATCACAGTAAGAAGCATTGGAAGGCTAACAGTTATAAACAAGGCCAAAGATAAATCCAGGGAAAAACCAAGCTTGACTTACCAACCAGCCCGCAGACAACCAAGTAAACCTGTCTAACAGTATGCGTTAAAAGCAGGGGTTTAGTCATAAATGCATGTGTAAGCCACAGAGCCTCGTCAAGGCACCCTGGTATCTGTGGTACCTAACACTAACTTATAAGTGTCCCCACAGGCAACACTTATAAGTTAATGTTAGGTAGCCAACATGGAGGAACTTGTCCACAAGGCAAGGGAGACACCTGCTAATTTCACAAAGACCTGAGCTGGCTGGTTTCATTTTGTGGAAACAGCAGAATGTGTACAAGCCATAAATCCCCAATGACTATGTCCATGGTGAGACATGGGGAAGGTGGATGGAGATTCCCCACCCCTCCCTTTTACCCTTCAACCAGTCATGTCTTTGTCCCTTTTTGTTCACTCTACTTCTCATCCCCCCCCCCCCCAACACACACACACACACATACCCCCTTTCCTCTCTTACCCCTTTCCTTTTTGCCATACTTTTCTTCCTTCTTCTCTTCTCACAGGCGAATTTATGATATGACACCTCTATACACTACTTTTGCCAAGCTAGCCTACCAAAGGATAGCCATGGCTTACAACGTCCATAGTCCAGATATAGCTTTTATCCCCACCATTGAGTCCTATAACACCTCACACATTTTCGCTAAAAATGTGGAGCCTGGAGTCAGGCTCGGAGACCAGTAGGTATAACAGTAGAGAGGCACCCACCGACCAGCTAGATAAGCAGATGACCCTGGAGAATGACGCGGGCTCACCTGAGGTGTGGGGTCTAAGCACTAACTGGTGTTCACTAGAGCTCCTGATGTATCATACATCAGGTGGCCTGGGCCCCCATGTTTCATGGGCCTCAGGTGGATCTTTGGGCTTCCCGAACTTCTATGTGGATAACAAAAGTAAAGCATGGGCCTGTGTGAGAGAACTCCAGGCAAGAAGGGGTTAATGTGCGCAGTGACCAGGAGGGTGAAGAGTAGCAGTCTAGGACATGCATCCAAGGGCTGGACACCATAAGAGCCTTCATGTAATAGTGGAGCCCAGTTGTCCATGTTGAAATAAGCTGGACCTCCCCTTACAAGGGTACCAACACAAATTTAGGAGTTTGAAAAAAAAAATCATAATTTGCTTGGCTTTCAGAATGATTGGTTCCCACCAGTAGGTGATACGATGTACTTTTTTCATAACTAAGAAATTTGTAAGGATTTCCTTTCTAGTCCTTTACAACGGATGTCATGTCCCATAAAAAAAATCTCTTCTATGACAGCAATACCGTCTTGTGAAAAAACCGCAATGGCCGCTCCTCGTATAGAACCTCGTATAGAACACGGAGACAAGAGCAATTATTTGTCTGCAGAAAAATCCAGACTCCTGGCACCATGGCTGTGATGTTGACAATGTTTGGAAATGTCCACATCTTCAAAGATAAATTATTTTTTTTAAGGAGATTAGACGTTTTATCTTCTTCAAAGCCTTGTTGATGTACAAGAAAGAAATCTCGGAGATGGAAGACCGTGGGGGTCCGGGGAAATCAATAAGTTGAATTTTAAGAACTATCATTTCAGACGCTGAGTGGCATATCAAAATACGACCACCCCGGCTTATCCGAGGAAGCGAACGATTTATCCTCGCCGGAGACAAATAAACACGGTGTTGGTCTGCGGGCTGTGGAGGGGCAGCTGAATTCCGCCAGATTAAGTCATTTCTATCTTTTGTAGATTTATTGTATTTATTTTCTTACCAGCCCTGGGCTATACAGGATGAGCGGGCTTCAGGGATAAAAGACAGAACTTCATATCATAACGTATCCAAAACCCAAACACACATTTCTACTGCGGTGCGTTGTGGTAACATGCACATTTCCTGCAATGCATGGTCATCCACAATATGTGAGTTCATGTTGTGGTGCCATTTATTACACCACTCCGGATTGAATGACAGCCAGCATCACCTGGAGGTCACGGCTCCCGGACTGACAGGTTAATATTGCAGAGGGCGGCACCACATCACAGAGGCACCACTCCGCCCAGGAGGAATAAGTAAATTCATTCTAAATGGCTCTCCAACACACTAAGGCAAGGCAGCTCCTGCATACCTGCATTGAAACACGCCACAACGCATGATAACCCACTACTTATTGTTATAGGGAACTGCATTGACACAGTGGTCCAACGTCTGGTGTTTATAGACATTTTAATGCAGGTCTTGGGGAGTGCTGGGGTAGGCTGAGCTTCCCCATATTTCAGTTATACCCCCCAAGACCAGTTATGTCCCTATCTATCGGAGGTGGAGGGGCCAGGGGGCAGCACGCTGCCTTGGTGATGTCCCATATCTGTCGCGCCTCATCATTTGTTTCCATGGGACAGGGGTGCAGACCAGGGTGCACGGCATCATATTTTTCCATGAGGCAGGGGTGCAGACCGGGGTGCACAGCATCATATTTTTCCATGGGGCAGGGGTGCAGACCGGGGTGCACAGCATCATATTTTTCCATGGGGCAGGGGTGCAGACCGGGGTGCACGGCATCATTTGTTTCCATGGGACAGGGGTGCAGACCAGGGTGCATGACATCATATTTTTTCATGGGGCAGGGGTGCAGACCAAGGTGCACAGCATCATATTTTTCCATGGGGCAGGGGTGCAGACCAGGGTGCATGGCATCATTTGTTTCCATGGGACAGGGGTAGAGACCAGGGTGCACAGCATCCTATTTTTCCATGGGGCAGGGGTGCAGACCAGGGTGCATGATGGCATCATTTGTTTCCATGGGGCAGGGGTGCAGACCAGGGTGCATGGCATCATTTGTTTTCATGGGACAGGTGTTCAGATCATGGATTCACGGCATAATTTGTTTCCATGGGGCAGGAGTGCAGACCAGGCAGCACAGCATTATTTGTTTCCATGGGCAGGGGTGCAGACCAGGGTGCGCAGCATCATATGTTTCCATGGGACAGGGGTTCAGACCAGGGAGCATGGCATCATTTGTTTTCATGGGCAGGGGTGCAGACCAGGGTGCATGGCATCATTTGTTTCCAAGGGGCAGGGGTGCAGACCAGGGTGCATGGCATCATTTGTTTCCAAGGGGCAGGAGTGCAGACCAGGGAGCATGGCATCATGTGTTGCTATGGTGCTGACGGCTAGCCTACCTGCACCACAGAAATGAATAATGTTGATCAAGGGCGAGGTTTAGGAAAAAGGAAGAAGTCTTGCTTGCATCCTGACCTGCTCCTCCTCCATCCCCTGCCATGATGCTGCAACCATAGTGAGAATTAGAAGGTAGGACTATTTTTTGTGAAGGAAGACTGAGGACTCTGTTGTGAAGGGGCTGACTTTGATGTAATAGGGCCTGACTCTAGTAATGTGATGTGATGGGGTGCAACTCCCAACATCAGCGTCATTGGATCAATTAGTAACCCCCAACATTGGTGTCAGTGGATGCAATAATAACCCCAAACATTGGTGTCAGTGAATGCAACGATAACCCCCAACATTGGTATCAGTCGACAAAATAATAATCCCTAACATCTTTGTCAGTGAATGCAGTATTATCTCCCAATATCGGTGTCAGTGAACACAACAATAGCCCCCAGCACTGGTGTCAGTAGTATTAACCTCCTTTACACACACATTGGTGGTTACTGGTGGAGAAATGTAACCCCCTCCTCTGCATTGGTGGTCACTGGCAGTGAATGCTGACCCCCCAACCCCCCTTCATTGGAGGTCATGGCAGTGAAAGTTAACAGCCCCTCCCAACTGCATTAGTGGCCCTGGCAGAAAAAGTTAACCCCCCTCATTGGTAGTCATGGCAGTGAAATGAACTCCCCCTTCACCACACTAGTGATTACTTACCCATAGTTGCCAACTGTCCGAATTTCCCGGACATTCCCGGGATTTAGACCCTTTTCCCGATTTTAGCGTTTCCAGGGAAATGTCCCTGGAATTTGGTTTGCCCAATTTTATGCCTCCGAGGTCCGCGCCGCAGGCCGCTAGAGGTCCTCGGCCGGCCGCCATTTTCAAGAAGACCAGAAGAAGTGGCTGGCCGGGTGCTACAATAGAAATTGAGCTGCGGCACCGCCCACCCCCAGCTCCACCCAGCTGCCAGTCACTGTGACCTGTTTTAAAAAGGGACAGGGGATGGGTGGCACTGCAGCTCAATTTCTATTGTAACCACGCGGCGGCTCCACCTCTAATTTGCTCCCCCTTGGCCTCTCTTCTGTAATGGCGGCGGAGACACCGCTGCTCTGGGATACCTGATAGATGTAAGGAGGGGCTCGCTGGGGACACTGGATGTAAGGAGGGGCTCCGCTGGGGACACTGGATGTAAGGAGGGGGCTCTGCTGGGGACACCTGATGTAAAGAGGGGCTCTGCTGGGGACACTGGATGTAAGGAGGGGCTCTGCTGGGGACAACCTGATGTGAGGAGGGGCTCTGCTGGGACGCCTGATGTAAAGAGGGGCTCCTCTGGGGACACTGGATGTAAGGAGGGCCTCCGCTGGGGACACTGGATGTAAGGAGGGGCTCCGCTGAGGACACTGGATGTAAGGAGGGGCTCCGCTGGGGACACTGGATGTAAAGAGGGGCTCTGCTGGAGACAATGGATGTAAGTAGGGGCTCTGCTGGGGACGCCTAATGGAAGGAGGGCCTCGCTGGGGACACTGGATGTAAGGAGGGGCTCTGCTGGGGACACTGGATGTAAGGAGGGGCTCCGCTGGGGACGCCTGATGTAAGGAGGGGCTCCGCTGGGGACACTGGATGTAAGGAGGGGCTCCACTGGGGCCAGTGGATATAAGGAGGGGCTCTGCTGGGGTCACTGGATGTAAGGAGGGGCTCTGCTGGGGACGCCTGATGTAAGAAAGGGCTCTGCTGGAATGCCTGATGTAAGAAGGGGCTCTGCTGGGGACACTGGATGTAAGGAGGGGCTCCGCTCGGGACACTAGATGTAAGAAGGGGCTCTGCTGGGAACACCTGATGTAAGAAGGGGCTCTGCTGGGGACACCTGATGTAAGGAGGGGCTCTGCTGGGGACATTAGCTTGTAAGGAAGGGCTCTGCTGGGGGCACCCGATGCAAGGACGGACTCTGCTGGGGGAACCTGCTGGCATCTGGTGGCAGGCGACGTGGCAGGTGACGCCCTCAGGGATCCCACTGATTCTGGAATATGGTGAGTTGAATGATTTCATTCTATATTACAATGTAATAATAGTAATAATGCGCTTCAACCATCCTGACACCACAACAACCATGGTGCTGGGATGAGAAAAATTTAAAATCGCGCTACCCAAAACTAAACCAAAATCTATATAGTGATTAATGAATGTGAACCAAAAGCAATATAAAGACAATTGGTAAGATTAATAAACAGTGCAGATAATACGAACGTCAAAATAAAATACATTTTTGACATCATCGAATACTCAGTAATCAATGCACAATGTAATATGCTATACACCGATGAGTAATAAATTAAAGTCTATCAATGAGTGAACAAACTGTGAATGAATTCTTGTCTCCGAATGTTGAGTGAAATCCACCAAATGGTGCTGGGATGATTGAAGCGCTAACACCAGGTATTTGGAGTATCTTTATCTGCTGATTTGTTAAACTCTGGAATACACATTTCTATTGTGGTGAAGAATCTGGGCCTGCTGTCCCTCCATCCCTCTTTCCTTCCTTCTCTCTCCTTCCCTTTTTCTTTCTTTCTTTCCTTCTTTCTTTCTCCCTCCCTCTTTTCCCCTTTCTTTCTCCATCTCTCATTCATCTCAGACTCTAACCACACCCCTATTTGAACCATGCCCATATAAGCCACGCCCATGATTTCACGTAAACCACGCCCATTTTTCGGCGCTGAGCATGGCGCATTTTCCTTTTTTGCTATGTCACGCCTACAAACACATGCCCCTGCCCTCTAATTATAATAAGACTCAGCCTACAGCCAAAAAAGTGTCCCTATAATTTTTTTTACAATGTTGGCAACTATGCTTACCTATCACACGCTCCTCCACTCCTCTCATTCCTCTCCCTAGGCTGGGAATTTGCTTGTACTCGGAGAGGCGATAACGCCTCCCATTATACAGTCTATTTCAGACAGACACGCTCTGTGTTCCAGCACCCCGCATCCCACCACAGGAAAAATCAAAAGTGCCCATTTTATTTATTTGTTATTTCTTTTATTTCAGGTACTTATATAGCGCCGTCAATTTACGCAGCGCTTTACATATACATTGTACATTCACATCAGTCCCTACCCTCAAGGAGCTTACAATCTGAGGTCCCTAACTCACATTCATACATTTTGATGGCTTACATGCAAGTAATTGGCCATAAAAGGGGTATGGGGGTGCGGGTACTGCCCTGGGGGACATGTATCAATGCAAACATTTTTTTTTAAATTGTATTGACTTTAATAATGCTTAAAGTACAGCAATAAAAACAAAAAATTATTTATTATAGTGCCTGGGGGGGGGGGGGTCCCCTTAGTCTGCCTGTAAAGTGGCACATCCGTACCATGTATAGAAACTGCTGCAGCAAAACTGGCATTTCTAAAGTCAAATCATATTTGAATTGACTAGCGGTTACAATTGCCAGTATTGGCTATTAAAAAAAAATGTTAAATAGTAGGCGGCCCCCAAAATACATAGCAGACCCTTATCTGAGCAAACAACTTGGCAAGTCAGGAAAAGGGTGGGCAAGCGAGCGCCCCCCCCCCCCCTTCCTGAACCATACCAGGCCCTCCCCCACCCCAAAGCACCTTGTTCCCATGTTGATGGGGACAAGGGTCTTTTCCCCACAACCCTGGCCAGTGGTTGTGGGAGTATGCGGGTAGGGGGCTTATTGGAATCTTGAAACTCCCTTTAACAAGGGGGCCCCCAAATCCCGGCCCCCCCCTATGTGAATGAGTATTGCCTGCCCAATTCACAAAAAAAATGTTGAAAAATAATACAAACACAGAGACAGTTTTTGACAATTCCTTTATTAAAAAAATATAAAAACAGTGTCCCCCGATGTAAAATCCATTGTCAATCACGCCGCCCACTGCAACCGAAAAATAAAAAACAAAAATGCTCCCGCCATCCATGAAGGCTGGCCGCCTACTGCAGACTTCTCTGTTTGACAGGTCTTATATAGGTAAAGGGTGGGGCCACCTGGCAACGTCACCTGGTGGCACCGCCCCCTCCCCTTTGTGAAGTCACAGACCGGTGCATGGTGGGTCGGTGATGTCACAAGGTGGGCGGTTACACTAGGTGACGTTGCCAGGTGGCCCCGCCCATTACCTATATAAGAACTATGTACCCCATTCATTTACATGGGGGGGCGGGATCTGGGGGCCCCCTTGTTAAAGGGGGCTTTCAGATTCTGATAAGCCCCCTGCATATCCCCACAACCACCGTCAGTGGCGTTGCTAGACGGGGGCGGGGGGTGCAGTCCGCACCGGGTGCCACCCACTAGAGGGGTGACACCATCCCGAGGGTAATGAAAGCCCTGGCTCCCTTTGGCAGGTTTTTTTTTCCTTCAGCCGGGACACACCTCCAGCGCCGCGGCCGTGCCTGCCATGTGTTCTCCTCCTCCTCTGACTTCTGCCCAAGCCTGTCTCGATGTGCAGCTGCTCTCCACCCGGGCGGCGCGGCTGCACTCTGTCTGTCTCTCTCCTCTCCTCCCGGGTGTTCTGTGCACCTGAGCCGCCCGATCTGGTGCGGTAACGGGTGGGGGGTGTCGGCTTGAGAAGGGGGGGATGTCCTCCGCTGCCTGAGGTGAGATGTGGTGGGGTGGGGGGGGCGGGGCTTGCTGATGAGGTTGGTTTATGCTGCTGGTTACAGCTATATCATATGGAAGGGGGTGGTTTGTTCTGGGGGGGTCTGTACTTATGTAGGGGGGTGGTTTGTTCTGGGGGGGCTGTACCAATGGAGGGGGGGTGGTTTGTTCTGGGGGGGTCTGTACTAATGGTGGGGGGGGTGGTTTGTTCTGGGGGGGTCTGTACTAATGGTGGGGGGGTTTGTTCTGGGGGGTCTATACTAATGGAGGGGGGTGGTCTGTACTAATGGAGGGGGGTGGTTTGTTCTGGGGGGGGTCTGTACTAATGGTGGGGGGGTGGTTTGTTCTGGGGGGGTCTGTACTAATGGTGGGGGGGGGTTTGTTCTGGGGGGTCTATACTAATGGAGGGGGGTGATCTGTACTAATGGAGGGGGGTGGTTTGTTCTAGGGGGGTCTGTACTAATGGAGGGGGGTGGTCTGTACTAATGGAGGGGGGTGGTTTGTTCTGGCGGGTCTGTACTAATGGAGGGGGGGTGGTTTGTTTTGGAGGGTTCTGTACTAATCTAGGGGGGTGGTCTGTACTAATGGAGGGGGGTGGTTTGTTCTGGGGGGGTCTGTACTAATGGAGGGGGGGTGGTCTGTACTAATGGAGGGGGGTGGTTTGTTTTGAGGGGTTCTGTACTAATGGAGGGGGCTGGTTTGTACTAATGGAGGAGGGGGGTGGTTTGTTCTGGGGGGGAGTCGGTACTAATGGTGGGGGTGGTTTGTTCTGGGGGGGTCTGTACTAATGGAGGGGGAGGTCTATACTGTGGGAGGGGGGTCTGTACCGAGGGGGGTGGTCTATACTGATGGAGGGGGTTTATACTTCGTAGAGGGTCTGTACTGACGGGAGGGTCTTTACTTAGTGGAGGGGGTCTGTACTGGGGGGCGACTATAGTTGGAGTGGGGGGGTGACACCATGTTTTATCGCACCGGGTGACACCGACCCTAGTGATGCCACTGACCACCGTCCAGAGTTGTGTGGATGAGGCCCTTGTCCACATCAACATGAAGACAATGTGCAGAGCCCCCCCGCCTCAAAGCACCCACCCCCCCATGTTGAGGAAATGTGGCATGGTATGGTTCAGGAGGGGGAGAGCGCTAGTTTCCCCCCCTCCTTTCCTGACCTGCCAGGCTGCATGTTCAGGTAAGGGTCTGGTATGGATTTGGGGGGGTCCTCACGCCATTTTTTTTTTACGTTTTTTACCGCCAATTATTTTTTTTAGCATTCAGCTGTCAGCAGGGAAACCCATTGACAGCTGAAAACTCATTGGTTGTCAAGGACGCTGCGGCCGGCTTCACGGCCCCGCTCCTTAACAACCAGCATATACTGCACCCTGATTGGGCAAAGCTTTGCCCAATCAGGGCGCAGAATGCACTGTGCAGCGCACAGTTTAATGCAGTGCGTTCAGCGGGGCAAACACCCACCAAACAACCTGGGAAAGGAGTGACAGATTCCATCGCCTTCTCGTCGTTAGGGCAGCTGTGTCAGTTTAATTCCAGGACACTGTATTTTCCCGGAATGAAGGTGCCCGGGACAGACCTGCAAAATGCAGGATTGCCCTGGGCAATCCGGGACACGTGGTTCCCCTACTTGGGCACCAGGGCCCTAGGTCATAGGTATAGAACCCTCCCTCCCCCCTGCTCATCTCCATAACATGGGGGGGTATTCTGTAGTCCACAGAGATTGCTGGGAACAATGTACCAAAGGACACGGCAACTGAAATGATCAGCTCACCGGATTTCCGAAAGGATCAACAAGTATTTTTACAATATTAAACCGATGCTATGTAATGTGCTTCATAAATTGTTGTCGCTATATAAAAGACCCATAATAAATAATATTAATAATGATAATGTAATAAAACGCTTTCAGTTTTATATTGATAGGGGAATAAATAGGAGGCGTTCATTGATTCGGGGGTTCCATGTACTGGGCACAGTAGAAGCTCTGTGATGTTTCCATTTGTTGGATCTCTCTGAGTCTGGCTGGTTTCTTCAGCTCTGTATTTCCTCTGGCGGACGTGTTTTTATCCCTCCTATCATTGCATTGTCTTGTTATTGTTTTTCCCTCTCTCTGTTCTTCATGGCTTGCGGCGATGATAGCCGCTGGAGATGGCCGGACGGGTTTGGTATGTGACAGTCCGATAGCCATGAAGCAAAAAATTTCAGCAAAGCGATAAAAGCCTTGCGAAGCATCATATCTCGCGAACATGACAAGTGTCGCCTCTGGGGGTTACTTACCACTTCATCATCACTTTTGGCTGGAAGCGGGTAAGTGGCGTTTTGTGTCACAGAGCGGAGATACCGAGGGGAGTTCAGCTCATGTCATCGGCAAACAAACGCCGGTATCAGTGCAGGAGTAATCCCCCATGACGTGTCAATCAGCGCCGCCTTTCTTTTCCCATTTCTTTGTTTAGCACATCATGCAAAAATGATGAATTTTCTATATTTAGCGCATTCTCAGGATCCGAGTTATTTATTATTCCTGCATAGTGATATACGGGTTTATTTTTCCCAGCTGGACAAAAATATAAATAATCCTGATAAGAAAAATCACAGAGAGGGATATTGAAGTGTCAACAACCCCTTGCACCCCCCCCCCCCCCAAAAAAAAATAACATTGCTGCAATAAATTAATACATTTGTATCACATCGTTGCTTTTTTCTTTTCTTTTTTTTTTACTTTGAATTTAAATAAAATTATCCATTGATCCTGCCAGTGACTTTCTCTTGTTTGTTAGTGGTGACAATGATCTGCAGACTGTGTTTGCTCACTGCAGCGCATGCACACTCTGGTTCATTTAAAAAAACAAAGCCATGTTTATAGCTTAGAGCAGGGGTGTCAGACTCATTTTCAGTGTGGGCTACATCATCAGTTTGGTTGCCCTCAAGGGGCCAGGGTTACATAGTTACATAGTTAATCAGGTTGAAAAAAGACACAAGTCCATCTAGTTCAACTACGTACAGAGTGCAGGGTTCAGGAGTGTGTTACATACAGAGTGCAGAGTTTAGGAGTGTGCTGTGTACAGAATGTAGGGTTCAGGGGTGTGCTATGTACAGAGTGCATAGTTCAGAGGTGTGCTATGTACAGAGTGCAGAGTTCAGAGGTGTGCTATGTACAGAGTGCAGAGTTCAGGGGTGTGCTATGTACAGAGTGCAGAGTTCAGAGGTGTGCTATGTACAGAATGTAGGGTTCAGGGGTGTGCTATGTACAGAGTGCAGAGTTTAGAGGTGTGCTATGTACAGAATGTAGGGTTCAGGGGTGTGCTATGTACAGAGTGCAGAGTTTAGAGGTGTGCTATGTACAGAATGCAGAGTTACGAGGTGTGCTATGTACAGAATGCAGAGTTCCGAGGTGTGCTATGTACAGAGTGCAGAGTTCAGAGGTGTGCTATGTACAGAATGTAGGGTTCAGGGGTGTGCTATGTACAGACTGCAGAGTTTAGAGGTGTGCTATGTACAGACTGCAGAGTTTAGAGGTGTGCTATGTACAGTTCGTAGGGTTCAGGGGTGTGCTATGTACAGAGTGCAGGGTTCAGAGGTGTGGTATGTACAGAGTGCAGAGTTTAGAGGTGTGCTATGTACAGAACGTAGGGTTCAGGAGTGCGCTATGTACAGAATGCAGAGTTCAGAGGTGTGCTATGTACAGAGTGCAGAGTTCAGAGGTGTGCTATTGTCACGTACCTGATGGCGAGCCTGACGTGTAGAGGAAGGCCTCCCGTACAACTCCGGCTCAAGGGCCGCTGATAGTGGAACAGCTGGCGCTGGAGCACGGTGAGGTAAGAGTGCCTATGGAAGTCCCGAAGTCTGAGCAGGAAGTTGCCGGAACACACAGGTGGACGCTGGACTTGACTGAAAGCAGACAGGAGAGTCGCTGGATCACTGGCAGGTCTCGGCAGCAGAGAGACAGATCAGATGACTTGGCTGGCAGGAACGTGGTCAGGTCACAGGCAGATTCGGCAACAGGTAGGCAGATCAGGTACAAACAGCAGGCAGGAGAGAGGTCAGGTCACAGGCAGGTTCGGCAGCAGGTAGGCAGATCAGGTACAAACAGCAGGCAGGAGAGAGGTCAGGTCACAGGCAGGTTCGGCAGCAGGTAGGCAGATCAGGTACAAACAGCAGGCAGGAGAGAGGTCAGGTCACAGGCAGGTTCGGCAGCAGGTAAGCAGATCAGGTACAAACAGCAGGCAGGAGAGAGGTCAGGTCGCAGGCAGGTTCGATAATCGGAAGTCAACACAGGTAGCAAGAATTCAGGTACACGCTGTAGACCAAGCAGCAACCAGCCAGTACTAAGTCCGTGTTTAAATAGGCCGTCTGGCGCCAGTTCTGATGACAGGCGTGCGCGGACGCGCGCGCGCGCGCACGCGCGATCGCGAACGCGCGCACTCGCGAACGTGCGATCGCGCATGCGCGATCGCGTATTCGCCGATGCGCCCGTAGTTGTTCTGAGAATCCCTTGCTGGCGCCTGCGCACAGGCGTATGCTTGCAAGCATTAGCTGTATTCTGCGGATGACTTCCCTGACATTGCCCCCCCCTTACGGGCAGCCTCCGGATGCCCAGTTGGTTCCTCTTCAGGGGATGACTGCGGAAGAAGGCACGTATTAAGTCCATAGCATGTACATTCCGCTCTGGTTCCCAGGAGTTCTCCTCCGGTCCATAACCTCTCCACTTGATCAGATATTGTAATTGACCCCTTCTCCTTCTACAGTCCATAATCGCTTCCACCTCGAACTCCTCATCTCCACTGACCATCACCGGTTCGGGTGGTCTAGACTCTCGATTAGGAAAGGGGTCAGGCAATGCGGGTTTTAACAAAGATACATGAAATACCGGATGTATGCTGAGGGATTCTGGTAGGGATAGCTCGTAAGAAACATCATTAATCCTTCTCCTCACAGGAAATGGCCCAAGGAATTTAGGGGCCAACTTCTTTGACGGGCAGGCCAGTCTCAGATTTGTTGTTGCCAACCAAACCCGGTCTCCTGGTTGCAGAATGAGTTCCCCTCTCCTCTTCCTATCGAAAGCTCTTTTATTATCCTGTTGAGCCTTGGTTACGGTTTCCTTCAACAGCTTGTTATTGCGATTGAAGAAGTCTACAGTGCTTTGGACAGCCGGTACTGAAGATTCAGGGACAAGGTCAGGCAAAAAGGTGGGATGGAAGCCATAATTAGAGAAGAATGGGGATTGCTTGGTGGCTGCATGACAGGAGTTGTTATATGCAAACTCGGCCAAGGGTAAGAGAGACACCCAATCATCCTGCACAAACGAAGTGAAACAGCGGATGTACTGTTCCAGCGTCTGATTGGTCCGTTCAGTCTGACCGTTAGACTGCGGATGATATGCGGATGACATGGAAAGTTTAATTCTTAAAGCTTCACACAGTGCCCTCCAAAACCTTGAAGTAAATTGGGTTCCGCGGTCAGAGACAATGTCGATGGGTACCCCATGGAGTCTAACGATTTCCTTAATAAATACTCGAGCAGTCTCAGCAGCAGAGGGTGTACCCTTCAAGGGTAGGAAATGAGCCATCTTAGTTAGCCGGTCTACTATGACGAAAATGGCTGTACAGTCTTCAGAGGGAGGTAGCTCAACTATAAAATCCATGGAGATCATGGTCCACGGCCTGTCAGGCACGGGTAAAGGTCTGAGCAAACCCCACGCCTTATTTCGGATGTTCTTACTCCGGATGCAAGTAATGCAGGTGTCTATATATTCTTTGCAGTCCTTCTCCAAATTAGGCCACCAAAATGTGCGTTGCATTAAGTTTATTGTTTTGCGAATGCCAAAGTGACCTGCTAGAGGGTGATCATGGCAGAGTCCTAGAACTGATAAACGGACTGCTTCTGGGACGAAGACCTTGTTCCCTTTCCAAAGAAGTCCATCTCTTGCCTGTAGCGTCTCCCCGACAGGATCAGGGGAGACTGCGGACGCCTGCTTCAACTGGGACATGAGATCGGACTGTAGTAACAGAAAATTTCCTGCTGGTAGGATGGTGTCAGGTACTGGTAAGACCTTTGGATCCTCGAACATGCGTGATAGCGCATCAGGCTTGACGTTCTTTGATCCGGGTCTATAGGTGATGTGGAACAAGAACCTTGAAAAAAAAAGTGCCCATCGGGCCTGTCGAGGTCTTAGTCTTTTGGCAGTCCTTAAATATTCAAGGTTCTTGTGGTCTGTATAAATCAAAATTGGATGAGCGGCTCCTTCTAACAAATACCTCCACTCTTCCAGGGCGGCCTTTATGGCAAGAAGCTCCCGGTCTCCCACGTCGTAGTTTCTTTCTGCTGGGGCAAGTTTTCTGGAAAAGAAAGCTACAGGGTGGACTAGATCCTTGGGACCTTGGCGCTGAGACAGAACTCCCCCGACTGCATTTTCGGAAGCATCTACCTCCAGAATGTAAGGTAGTGCCGGATCTGGGTGGCTTAGTACAGGGGCAGTTGTAAACAGTCCTTTAAGAGTTTCAAAGGCAGCCTGGGCCTCGGGAGACCAGCGGAAATGAGCACCCTGTTTGGTAAGTTGGGTAATTGGTGAGATGATAGCTGAAAAGTTCTTGATAAATCTGCGGTAAAAGTTAGCAAACCCAATGAACCGCTGGATCCCCTTCTTATCAGTGGGCGCAGGCCAGGTCAGGATTGCAGACACCTTTTGAGGGTCCATTTCAATTCCTCCGGTAGAAATGATCAAGCCCAAGAACTGGATACTCTGCCGCTCGAACTCACATTTCTCGGGTTTGGCATAGAGTCCATGTAAGCGGAGACGGCAGAGAACATTCTTGACATGCTCCCGATGGTCAGCAAGGGAGGTAGAGAACACCAGGATATCATCTAAATAAACAATAACGAAAATGTCCAGGTAGTCTTTGAAGACGTCATTGATGAAGTGTTGGAAGGTGGCCGGGGCGTTACACAAGCCGAAGGGCATGACGAGATACTCGTAGTGGCCAAAACGAGTACGGAAGGCGGTTTTCCACTCATCCCCCTGGCGTATGCGGATGAGGTTGTAGGCTCCCCTCAGATCAAGTTTAGTAAAAATAGTAGCAGAACGAAGTCTTTGGAAAAGCTCAGGAACCAAGGGAAGAGGATAACGGTTCTTCACCGTAATCTTGTTCAGGTCCCGGTAATCTACACATGGCCGTAGTGAATGGTCCTTCTTCTCCACGAAGAATATTCCCGCCCCGGCAGGTGAGGTAGAAGGGCGAATGAAGCCTTTCTGGAGGCTCTCATCAATATATTCCTTTAGAGCTGCTAATTCTTTCTCAGACAGTGGGAAAATCCGACCAAATGGAATAGCAGCCCCAGAAAGGAGCTCAATGGGGCAGTCGTACGCCCTGTGTGGAGGTAATGTGTCTGCTCCCCGCTTGCTGAAGACATCAAGGAACTCGTGATAGGCCTCAGGCACCTTTTGGCAGAGCTCAGCATCAACGTCCATACACAACAGGGTGGTGGGTGCAGCAGTGGGATTGGACAGGCAGTGCTTCTGGCAGTAAGATGATTGATACTTGATACTGCCTGATTTCCAGTCCACCGCCGGATTATGGGCCTGTAGCCATGGTAGACCAAGAATGACGGGGTACAGAGGTGAAGAAATGGCATCTAGCCGCAAAAGTTCCTTATGACCAGTAGAGGTCGTAGTTAACAGTGGGGGGGTCTCCTGGTTCACCAATCCGGACTTTATACGGGAGCCGTCAGCCAGAAATACGGTAAGTCCCTGCTCTTTGGATTGAAGAGGGATACCTTGTTTGACAGCAAATGCC
Source organism: Aquarana catesbeiana (assembly GCF_042186555.1). NCBI lineage: Eukaryota > Metazoa > Chordata > Amphibia > Anura > Ranidae > Aquarana > Aquarana catesbeiana. The sequence goes on along the minus strand of NC_133328.1, from coordinate 1,438,268 downwards.
AGATCAATAAAGCAACTGCACGCCCCCGAGTCCACAATTGCAGTAGCTGACACACTTCTCCCTGGGAGCTGAAAGGTAACAGGAAGTGCCAATTGAGCAGAAGTTGCTGGAGGAACCGCCTGACTTGCTGGAGAAGCCGGGAAGGATCCGCGTCCCTTAGCAGGACAAGTCCGTACATAGTGACCCGCTCTGCCGCAGTAGAGGCAGAAGTTGCCTTGAAGACGTCGTGTCCGTTCCTCAGGGGACAGCGACGGGCGAATCAAGCCTAGCCGTGTGGGTGTTACGGTTCCTAATGCGGGAGAGGCCGGCCTGACAGATGTTGGCTGAACAGGAACTGCTGACTTCTCCCGTCTGCGCTCTCGCAGACGACGGTCGATCTGGATAGATAATGTGATTAAGTCCTCCAGGGTACTTGGAGCACCCACACGAGCTAACTCGTCTTTTAAGTCCTCCGATAACCCCAGGCGAAACTGATGTCGCAGAGCAGCGTTATTCCAGTGGGTATCTGCACTCCAGCACCTAAAGTCTCTTATATAGTCCTCGACCGCTCTGCGGCCTTGTCGGAGTGCATGGAGAGAGGACTCGGCAGTAGTGGTTAGTAGAGGGTCCTCGTATATCTTGGACATTGCTTGGAAAAAAGAGGGCATAGTATTTAGTTGGGAGTCCTTCTTTTCCAACAGACGATGAGCCCAGGCTTGGGGTTCACCTTGAAGTAGGGATATGATGAACCCCACCTTTGTAGTCTCTGCAGAAAAAGTCCGTGGCTGAAGTGAAAAGTACAGCTGACAGGCATTGCGGAATGCTCTGAACTGGGTCCGATCTCCAGAAAATCTGTCAGGATTAGGTACTCGTGGTTCTGGGGATGTCATCATTGCAGCGGGAATGGCTGAAGAGAGCTGGACTTGCACGTGCTCCACCAGACGCACATATTTCTCCTGCAGGGACTTGACCGCTTGAGTAAGGCCTGTGAGACATTGGCAGACTTCATGTAGGGGAGAGATTCCTCCTGCAGGCTCAGTCATGGCTGCTTGGTACTGTCACGTACCTGATGGCGAGCCTGACGTGTAGAGGAAGGCCTCCCGTACAACTCCGGCTCAAGGGCCGCTGATAGTGGAACAGCTGGCGCTGGAGCACGGTGAGGTAAGAGTGCCTATGGAAGTCCCGAAGTCTGAGCAGGAAGTTGCCGGAACACACAGGTGGACGCTGGACTTGACTGAAAGCAGACAGGAGAGTCGCTGGATCACTGGCAGGTCTCGGCAGCAGAGAGACAGATCAGATGACTTGGCTGGCAGGAACGTGGTCAGGTCACAGGCAGATTCGGCAACAGGTAGGCAGATCAGGTACAAACAGCAGGCAGGAGAGAGGTCAGGTCACAGGCAGGTTCGGCAGCAGGTAGGCAGATCAGGTACAAACAGCAGGCAGGAGAGAGGTCAGGTCACAGGCAGGTTCGGCAGCAGGTAGGCAGATCAGGTACAAACAGCAGGCAGGAGAGAGGTCAGGTCACAGGCAGGTTCGGCAGCAGGTAAGCAGATCAGGTACAAACAGCAGGCAGGAGAGAGGTCAGGTCGCAGGCAGGTTCGATAATCGGAAGTCAACACAGGTAGCAAGAATTCAGGTACACGCTGTAGACCAAGCAGCAACCAGCCAGTACTAAGTCCGTGTTTAAATAGGCCGTCTGGCGCCAGTTCTGATGACAGGCGTGCGCGGACGCGCGCGCACGCGGACGCGCGCACGCGCGGACGCGCGATCGCGAACGTGCGATCGCGCAAACGTGCGATCGCGCATGCGCGATCGCGTGTTCGCCGATGCGCCCGTAGTTGTTCTGAGAATCCCTTGCTGGCGCCTGCGCACAGGCGTATGCTTGCAAGCATTAGCTGTATTCTGCGGATGACTTCCCTGACAGCTATGTATAGAATGCAGGGTTCAGGGGTGTGCTATGTACAGAATGCAGGGTTCAGGGGTATGCTATGTACAGAATGCAGAGTTTAGAGGTGTGCTATGTACAGAATGTAGGGTTCAGGGGTGTGATATGTACAGAGTGCAGAGTTCAGAGGTGTGCTATGTACAGAATGCAGAGTTCAGAGGTGTGCTATGTACAGAGTGCAGGGTTCAGGGGTGTGATATGTACAGAGTGAAGAGTTCAGAGGTGTGCTATGTACAGAATGCAGGGTTCAGGCGTGTGCTATGTACAGAATGCAGGGTCCTTTATGTTTGCTACCCTCTCCAAATATGGATTTAACGGCCCCTTTATAGCAGCGCTGCACGCCCTGTACTCCCGACCTTCCTCCCAAGTTCAGCTCTCCTCCTTTCTGTTGCCATCGTTCCCTTTGAGTAATGGCACCAGACAAGGATGCCCGTTATCCCCCTTGCTCTTTATTCTAGTTTTGGAACCCTTAGCCAAAGCCATCCGCACTCATCCTGATATTCTTGGGGTCTCGCTGCAACAAAGAGAGTATAAACTTTCTTTGCTTGCAGACGACATCCTACTGACACTAACCAACCCCCATACCTCCCTCCTGAATCTCCATGACTTGTTAAAAAAATTTGGCTCAATTTCTGGGTACAAAACCAATACGAGCAAAATGGAAGTCCTACCACTCCACATCCCCCCCTCTGCTCTTGGTACACTACAACAGAATTACCCCTACCATTGGTGGCCACACGCTCTTAAATACCTAGGGATAAATTTAACCTCCTTATACCTCTGCCCTCTACCAGGCCAATCCCCCCCCCCCCACTCTTCCATGACATTCACTGACTTTTGCACCAGTGGGACACTTTCCCCCTCTCTCTCTCTCTCTCTCTCTCTCTCTCTCTCTCTCTCTCTCTCTCGGATCAATGTCCTTAAGATGTCTATCTTACCAAGGCCTTCTTACCAATGCCAGTCCCCATTCCTATGTCACGGCCACACAGAGGTTATTCCTTAATTTCATTTGGCATAATAAATCATATAGTCAGCTCAATGATGCTAGCTCCTCGCTCTAGAGGTGGTATGGGAGCCTCGGACCTTATCAAGTATTACTTTGCCACTCATCTTAAACCGATTATTACATGGTCCGCTAGAATGGCATCTAGTATTTGGTCAGAGATAGAAATGAGTATAACATGCCCGGTTCATCCCTGCTCCATGATTTGGTCAACCCTAGAGACCTCTATTGCCCAACTACGGGGCCTTTGTCTGCACCCAATGTTATTTACACTCTCTATATGGAAAAGATGTTCCCGCCAGTTCTCTCTCTCTTCTCCATGTCCACCTTTACTAAACGTGCTTTTCAATCCCAACATCCCGGATAGTTTATCCTACACCCGAATGTACTCCTGGTCACAAGCTGGAATTTTCCAGCTTCGAAATATAGTACATCCACTCACTCGTAACCTTTTATCCTTTGCAGAAATTCAACGAACCCACCAGATCCCTAAACAACTTTTCTACTCTTATCTCCAATTTAAACATTACTTCCCCTCTAAGTCACAAACCCTGACCTTAGATAAGCCCACCCCATTTGAACTCTTATATGCCCAGGGTCCGCACCAGACCCACCTTATTTCGGACATCCATCATTTTCTCCACAATGCCCTCCCACTGACTAACACACAATATCCATACATGCAGAAATGGTCCCAGGTCACCCAACAACCTATTTCTCTCCCTCAATGGCAGAAGATTTGGGAGGCTGTTTCCAAGTCATCAAGGTGAGTGGAGCAGAGAGAGACGGCTTATAAGATATTGTTCTTTTGGTATAGAACCCCTGAGATTCTACATAGATATGATCCTAAGGTTCCTCAGGTGTGCTGGAGGTGATTGGGTGACATTGGCTCACACTTCCATATATTTTGCGAATGCCCCATTATCCAACCATTCTGGTCCTCCATCCAAGCCCACTTACAAGGCCTTTTTTAAATAAATCTGCCCCTGGACCAATTCATTACCTATTGGGCCTACCATTCCCTGGCATCTCCAGACACACCCAAAAATTAGCTGCCTTCATCCTCCTGGCAGCCAAAGGGGCTATACCCTTGAGATGGTTATCTCCCTCCCCACCTACTCTCTCTCAAGTTTTACAGATATTGGAGCAGATCCGTAGAATGGAACACCTTACAGCATTTATGGGATCATTCTGAGCCTAACCCTGGCGCCATATCATTACATCCCATATGATCACCACCCTTCCATGTTACTTTGCCAACATTGTCTTCTCAGACTTCCTAATTCGTTATATCATCTTTCCATGGTGTCTCCCCCTCCCCCCTTTTTTTTCCCTTAAAGCAGCTGCTGACTTTTAAAATAAGGGCACTTACCTGTCCTGGGGTCCAGCGATGTCGGCACCCGAGAACGAACCATCCCTCGGTCCTCGAGTGCTGCCGCCGCCATTCTCGCTGGGGGAATCAGGAAGTGAAGCGTTGCGGCTTCACTGCCAGGTTCCCTACTGCGCATGTGCGAGTCGCGCTGCGTGTCTACACTGGTTCCCGTTGTGTTGTGGGAACTGTGTATTTCCCACAACACAATGGGGGTGGGCGGGGGTTTTGCGGCTAGCTGCGGCTAGCTATTCCATATTATACAGGTATCTGCACCCCCCTCCCCCCTGAAAGGTGCCAATTGTGACACCAGAGGGGGGAGGAATCCGATGAGCGGAAGTTCCACTTTAGGGTAGAACTCCGCTGTAAGTTAAGTTTCCTCAGAGTGCCTTGGTCTCTCAGTTTTGGGTACTCTTGGAACCTTACTGATAGTTGATCCGGAGAGTAACAATTTTTGTTTGTGTGATATATTGATGCTTGTTTGTTACACCTGCTTGGTTCTATAATTCTTTATATATGTATTATTGTATGTCCAATTTTATATCTTCTGTATACCACTTATGTCAATTTTGATGATTGCAATTCCCACAATCTACTTTCTGTTTTTCTTTTCCTGTATTTCCGTGAAAAACATAATAAATTACAATTAAAAAAAATCCTTTTTACAGGTGTATTAGAAACAATAGTCCTTTATATATAGTATCTCACAAAAGTAAGTGCACCCCTCACATTTTTGTAAATATTTTCTTTTCTTTTCATGTGACAACACTGAAGAAATGACACTTGTCTACAATGTAAAGTAGTGAGTGTACAGCTTGTATAACAGTGTAAATTTGCTGTCCCCTCAAAATAATGCAACACACAGCCATTAATGTCTAAACCGCTGGCAACAAAAGTCAGTACACCCCTAAGTGAAAATCTCCAAATTGGGCACAATTAGCCATTTTCCCTCCCCGGTGTCATGTGACCCATTAGTGTTTCAAGGTCTCAGGTGTGAATGGGGAGCAGGTGTGTTAAATTTGGTGTTATCGCTCTCACTCTCTCATACTGGTCACTGGAAGTACAACATGGCACCTCATGGCAAAGAACTCTCTGAGGATCTGAAAAAAAGAATTGTTGCTCTACATAAAGATGGCCTAGGCTATAAGAAGATTGCCAAGACCCTGAAACTGAGCTGCAGCACGGTGGCCAAGACCATACAGCGGTATAACAGGACAGGTTCTACTCAGAACAGGCCTCACCATGGTCAACCAAAGAAGTTGAGGTCACGTGCTCAGCGTCATATCCAGAGGTTGTCTTTGGGAAATAGACGTATGAGTGCTGCCAGCATTGCTGCAGAGGTTGTAGGGGTGGGGGGTCAGCCTGTCAATGCTCAGACCATACGCCGCACACTGCATCAAATTGGTCTGCATGGCTGTCATCCCAGAAGGAAGCCTCTTCTAAAGATGATGTACAAGAAAGTCCGCAAACAGTTTGCTGAAGACAAGCAGACTAAGGACATGGATTACTGGAACCATGTCCTGTGGTCTGATGAGACCAAGATAAACATATTTGGTTCAGATGGTGACAAGCGTGTGTGGGGGCAACCAGGTGAGGAGGACAAAGACAAGTGTGTCTTGTCTACAGTCAAGCATGGTGGTGGGAGTGTCATGGTCTGGGGCTTCATGAATGCTGCTGGCACTGGGGGGCTACAGATCATTGAGGGGACCATGAATGCCAACATGTACTGTGACATACTGAAGCAGAGCATGATCCCCTCCCTTCAGAGACTGGGCCGCAGGGCAGTATTCCAACATGATAACCACCCCAAACACACCTCCAAGACCACCACTGCCTTGCTAAAGAAGCTGAGGGTAAAGGTGATGGACTGGCCAAGCATGTCTCCAGACCTAAACCCTATTGATCATCTGTGGGGCCTCCTCAAACGGAAGGTGGAGGAGCGCAAGGTTTCTAACATCCACCAGCTCCGTGATGTCATCATGGAGGAGGGGAAGAGGACTCCAGTGACAACCTGTGAAGCTCTGGTGACCTCCATGCCCAAGAGGGTTAAGGCAGTGCTGGAAAATAATGGAGGCCACACAAAATATTGACACTTTGGGCCCAATTTGGAGATTTTCACTTAGGGGTGTACTGACTTTTGTTGCCAGCGGTTTAGACATTAATGGCTGTGTGTTGAGTTATTTTGAGGGGACAGCAAATTTACACTGTTATACAAGCTGTACACTCACTACTTTACATTGTAGACAAGTGTCATTTCTTCAGTGTTGTCACATGAAAAGATAGAAGAAAAGATTTACACAAATGTGAGGGGTGTACTTACTTTTGTGAGATACTGTATATCATGCTTCTTTAATTAACAGTATCAATCTCCAGTGAATCACTCCACCACCATGCCTTCACCTTCACTCAGGAGAACTCAACAAAAGACCATGACCCCCCAATTAAGAGTAGGTTAATATGCACCTTATCCCCTCAGGTATCAACCATCCAGAGCTCCTGTCCTCCAATACATCCAGTTATACAGGGTGACCAACAGGAGTCAGACATTTCTGGAACAGATAGTACATGGTAAGTGGTAATGGGAGGGGGGCAAGCTCCCCCCACCCTACTGGAATGCCAATTCAGTTACAATGAAGCAGTGGACGTTACAACATCGTTTGTTTGCTTACAACAGCTTTGTTTGAAGTGGTGAGTCTGTCAAAGTAACGTAACGGCTATTTCGTTGAGAATTTAATGTTGGTCAACACGGGGCTGTTCTCGTTCCTGGCAACACGTTCCTCACTTGGGTTGTCATCATGTGATTTCTTCCTAATGGGGGTACCCGAAGAGCTGTGTGTACGCTCACAAACCCCGTAATTTGAGTGAATTGAAGGATGGAATCTGTCAAGAAATGTTCATGACTGATCAACAGCTGTTGGCTCGAGTGATGGACAATTTCAAGCGAAGGATTGAAAGCTGCATTCAAGAGGATGGTCATCATTTAAATGACATTATTTTTCATAACTGAATAAGTGACACAAATGGCATGTCTTGACCTTCAGTTTTTGTAAAAATAAATCAATTTTGAGATGAAAATCCATGGAGTACTGTTTTTTTCAAAATTGTCCGACTCCCGTCGATCACCCTGCATATGGACCAAATAGAAACCAAAAGAAACAAGAAAGCTTCAATAGTGTAAGGACTTTTATTAAAAACGTTCACACCACTAAACTAACAATCTATATTATTACATTAAAATGTTCATTCTGCCCTGCACTCGGGTATACACGCCTTGTAGCAATCTCGGCTCTGCTGTTTCTAGTGCCAGCTTGGCAGCTTGCCCATACAGCTCGGGTGCATCTCACTACTTCGGGGTTCCGCTGGAATGACGTCACTTCCTGTTACCCCGCCTTGACTGGATTGTTGATTCCTGAGGGGATAAGCCACATACTGACCTGGGGGGGTCCTGGTCTTTTGGTGAGTTCTGCTGAGTGAAGTTGGAGGCACGGTGATGGAGTGATTCGATGAAGATCGATACTGTTAATTTAAGAAGCACATTTTGCACAAGCACTTTGATATACAGTATGCAGGTGCATCTCATAAAATTAGAATATCATCAAAAAGTTATTTTATTTCAGTAATTCAATTCAAAAAGTGAAACTCGTATATTTTAAAGAGAGGCGTTACACACAGAGTGATATATTTCAAGCATTTCTTTCTTTTCATTTTGATGATTATGGCTTACAGCGAGTGACAACCCAAAATTCAGTATCTCAGAAAATTAGAATATTACATAAGACCAATAAAAAAAAGGATTATTGATACAGAAATGTTGGCTTAGTGAAAAGTCTGTCCATGTACAGTATAGGACGCACTCAATACTTGGACGGGGCTCCTTTCGCATGAATTATGGCACCAATGAGGCGTGGCATGGAGGTGATCAGCCGGTGGCACTGCTGAGGTGTTATGGAAGCCCAGGTTTCTCTGATAGCGGCCTTCAGCTTGTCTGCATTGTTGGGTCTGGTGTCTCTCATCTTCCTCTTGACAATCCCCCACAGATTCTCTGTGGGGTTTAGGTGAGGCGAGTTTGCTGACCAATCAAGCGCAGTGATCCCATGATCATGTGACCAGGTATTGGTAGTTTTGGCAGTGTGGGAGGTGCCAAGTCCTGCTGTAAAATGAAATCAGCATCTCCATAAAGCTGGTCAGCAGAGGGAAGCATGAAGAGCTCTAGAATTTCCTGGTAGAGGGCTGTGCTGACTTTGGACTCGATAAAACACAGGAGGACCAACACCAGCAGATGACATCGCGCCCCAAATCATCACTGACTGTGGAAACTTCACACTGGACCTCATGCAGCTTCGATTCTGTGACTCTCCACTCCTCCTCCAGACCCTGAGACCGCGATTTCCAAATGAAATGCAACATTTTCCACAGTCCAGCATGGACATGAGATATAAATCTGACAGTTTTTGTTACCAACTTGTGGACTTTAAGGGAAAACGAGTGTGGCACTTCGTACTACACACTCTTTCTTTCCTCATGTTGATCGGTCCTCACTATAGTCACGAGAATATTTACCATTGTTAGACTTTGCATGAAGGAAACTATCCAAAGTATGTATGTACACCTCGATGTGTATCTTCACCCAACATAAGAGGATGACATGGATTTCAGAGGGGGTGGGGGTGGATTCCGCTCTCTGCAGAGCTGACCTTGTGTCTCGTTTCTCCTGCATGTCTACCTGAACACCCCCTTCTATGGTATCTCCTGTCTCTGTGATATGTTTTGAGCACAATTGTGGTCAACCACAGACATTGTATCCCTATTAAAGACTAAACCGAGCATCTTATGCAGACTTTTAAATCTGAAGTGTTTTGAGAAAGAAAATGTTGTAATGGATTTCCAAGTTTTGTGGTTTTCGGTTTGTTAGAACAGAGTTGCTAAAAGTGAGACTTTCCCTAACTAACTTTAATGCTGCAGATACACGTGTCAGATTATTGTTAGAGTTCATCTGATGGGTTCATATGGGTCACAGACAAGTGGCTGAGAAAAGCAAGAACTGGCAAAGAGCTGCAGATATTTTTATTTTTAATACTTCATTTAAATAAGTTCTGGATTAATTAAGGGGTCCTTCACACGATAACACTGTACAAAAGACGGGGGGGAAAGAGATTCCCAAAGAATTCTTCAGGGAGGAACTAGCCGACATTAAAGGTAAAAAATATCTTTATTTGAAAACTCCACATAATACTAACAATTTATAAATATATAATAATACCAAACCTCCACCACGTACATCTAAAATTAGACAATTGTCTTAACCCCTTCAATACCGGGGGGCACTGACACCCCTTTCCTGCCCAGACCAGTTTTCAGCTTTCAGCGCTGTCGCACTTTGAATGACAATTGCGCGGTCGTGCTACACTGTACACAAACAAAACTTTTATAATTTTGTTCCCACAAATAGAGCTTTCTTTTGGTGGTATTTTATCATCTCTGGGATTTTTATTTACTGCTAAACAAATTTTAAAAACCCCGAAAATTTTGAAAAAAAAAATGTTTTTTTTTGTTTCTGTTACAAAACGTTGTAAATAAGTAAGTTTTCTCCTTCACTGATGGGCACTGATAAGGTGGCATTGATGGGCACTGATGAGGTGGCACCAATGAAGTGGCACTGATTAGGTGGCACTGATGGGCACTGATGATGGGCACTAATATGTGGCACCGATGGGGCACTGATAGGCGGCACTGATAGGTGGCACTGATATGCAGCACAGATGGGTACACATAGGTGGCACTGATGGGCACTAAAAGGCGGCACAGATGGGCACTGATAAGCGGCATGAATGGGCACTGATAGGTGGCACGGATGGGCACTAATAGGTGGCACAGATGGGCACTGATAGGTGGCACTGATGTACAGTAATTGATGTCATGGATGGATGCCAATCAGTGCCAAACAATAATGCCTGCCAATCAGTGATGCCCATTGTGGACACTGATTGGCATCCATTGTGGGCACTGATTGCATCTCTGGTGGTCTAGGGTGGCATACCTGGTGGTGACATCCCTGGTGGTCTGGTGGCGTCCCTGGTGGTCCAGTGCGGGTATCCTCGGGGGGCTGCGCTGATAATCAGCACAGACCTCCCTCTCAGAGGAGCAGCCGATCGGCTCTCCTCTATTCGCGTCTGACAGACGCGAGTGAGGAAAAGCCGATCAACGGCTCTTCCTGTTTACACTGTGATTGAACACGGCTGATCACGTGGTAAAGAGCCTCCGTCAGAGACTCTTTACCAAGATCGGTGTAGCGGTGTGTCAGACTGACACACCGCACCACCGATCGCCTCGATGCGTGCCCCTACCACACCACCGATCGACGCGATGCGTGCCCCTACCGCACCACCGATCACCGCGATGCGCACTGTTATCCTTCTGGACGTCATATGACGTCCGGTCAGGATATTGAAACCACTTTGCCGCCGTCATTTTGCTATGTGGCAGGCGGCAAGTGGTTAAGGACACAGGTGGCAATCAGACATACAGGCCTCTCAGACATCAAACACTGCTAATTCTTTATGTTGGGTCCTAATTCAATCATAATTGATGGGGAGCAACACTCGATAGTTCACTCAGTAATCCAAAGATAGATATGTAGGCAGCCCACTTGACGCTGATCATCGGAGGAAGGTATCCCCCTACTCTCTGCAGCTTGGACTGAGACAGCCACTGACAGACAAATTTGAAACGAAATTCCAATACTTATAATTTAATAGTTAGTTATTATTAGTTAGTTAGTTAGTTAGTTAATTAGTTATTATTTAGAATTTTTAGGAATTTTATTCTTTCAAATTTTCGAATTTACGAATTTGCGATTTTACAAATTTATGTTTTTACAAATTTTCGAATTTACGAATTTTTCGAATTTACGAATTGCGATAATAACAAATGACCCGAAAAACGAAAAAAACAAAAAAAAAAGGACGAATGAAACGAAAGCGAAAACGAACACATTTTTTTGGCAGTGCACATGTCTAGAAAGCGCCACCGCCTAAGTGTAGTTTATTAAATTGGATGGCGCCACCAGTGCAATTATTTTAAATCTGCCTTAATCCAATTTAATAATCTACACTTAGGTGGTGCCGCTTTCAGCTTTTTTTTCCTTTTAATACAAGCCATGTATATTCCCACTTACAGTGATTCAGTTTTTTTTCCACCGGCACATAAACACAAAAGAAAAATGTAATAAAGAATGTAGAACAACGTAAAACACAGAAGCAGAGCCGTCACCGGAGCCAACGACCCGGGCCAAGGCGATTTTCTTTTCAAACGAGTCGGGAAAGATCAATTTACCTTCTACAAAAGATAATTGCAGAAAGCTCTGATCTGTTTATTTTTTTTTTTTTTTGCCGTTTTCACTAAACATAATTAAATCCTGCGCTTGGAGCCAAGGGCCGGTAAAGCGGGACTCCATTGTCTTTTTGGCCGTCATTCTCCAGAAAGAGGTCCCGTCACAAAGACTTCACCTTCCCGTTGTGAACTAGAAGATCGCACTTCTTTCAGCATTGCCAGAGAAACGTCAGGAAATCGCAGGATGATTTCTACTGTATCTAGTTTGTGCCGTTCCAGCTGACGCCGAAAATATCCATTGGCAGCCCTTCCCTAAGAATGTGATCACGTGCGTTTTGGCAGTCGCTGTCGAGGGCTTTGGAACGGACTGTAGGTGCGGGAACCGGCTCCCTCTCCATTAGATTACAGTCTCAGCTAATGACTTCACATCCAACATTGGAAACGTCAGAGGACGCCCAAGAGAGACACGTTATCAGCCACTGAAATCCCAGGCGCCGTTGAGTTCCGGCCAGAACAGCAGCTATTTGTTCTACAAATGGGGCCAGGAGGATTCCCATTGGCCAGCGCAGCGGCGGCTGGACTGTGGACCCGTCCACCAGTCTCGGAGCCGGAAACCATTTGAAGAGCATACGCGTGTTGGCGGAAGTGCTGCTGTCCAGGGCTCCGAGGGCCGTCTTCTGCATGGCTGCCTTGAGCTGTGTCGGGCTTTATATCCCAGAAGTCCAACACAAAGGAGTCCACTGAAAGGACTGCATGCTGCTGCAGGGGAGCAGGCCACAATGGCTGCAGGCTGGGGAGCTGCGTCATGCGCTGAGAAGCCCCAGAGGCCATTTGCATTTCTCAGACTGTTGAGAGATCAAGAGGTGCAGGCTCGAGAGGCAAATCCCAAACCCCGGCAGACTACTTTTCCCCTGCTTCCACTCAGGAGCTGGACCTAATATTGATCTACACCAATCAATTGTAACACTATGACCACCCACCCAATATTGAGCAGGTCCCCATTTTGCCGGCAAAACAGCCTTGACCCAACAAGTCATGGACTCCACTAGACAAAGTGTCTCACTGCCTCCACCGGCTTGCCTTCTTCCCATACTTTATCCTGGTGTCCAGAGGTGTAACTAGAACCTTAAGGGTCCCAGTACAAGAAACCATGAAGGGCCCCCCTAACCTTTGGTGCCGGGGCCCTTCCCTCCGAGCCCGGGGTCCTTCCCACTGATCACAGGGCCCTTTACTCCCATCGCAGGGCCCTTCATTATGATCTCGCAGTGGGACCCTTCCACATGTTCTGAAGTGGGCCCCTTTCCTGCCGTCTTGGGTAGGGTTGCCTCCTTTTCTTCAAGCCAAACCCCAACACTTCAGCACATTCTTTTTGTAGTATACACTATACATATATTTTGTGACTTAAATACAATTTTTAATCACATGGATTTAATCACCAGAGTCTGCATCAGAGTCCACAGAGTTCCCCCTTTATATCTGAATCCACAACGTTCCCCTTTACATCTGAATCCACAGAGTACCCCTTTACATCTGAATCCACAGAGTTCCCCTTTACATCTGAATCCACAGAGTACCCCTTTATATCTGAATCCACAGAGTTCCCCTTTACATCTGAATCCATAAAGTTCCCCTTTATATCTGAATCCACAGAGTACCCCTTTATATCTGAATCCACAGAGTTCCCCTTTACATCTGAATCCATAGAGTTCCCCTCTATATCTGAATCCACAGAGTTCCCCCTTTACATCTGAACTCACAGAGTTACCCTATACATCTGAATCCACAGAGTTCCCCCTTTACATCTGAACTCACAGAGTTCCCCTTTACATCTGAATTCACAGAGTTCCCCTTTACATCTGAATCCACAGAGTTTCCCCTTTACATCTGAATCCACAGAGTTCCCCCTTTACATCTGAATCCACAGAGTACCCCTTTACATCTGAATCCACAGAGTTCCCCTTTACATCTGAATCCACAGAGTTCCCCTTTACATCTGAATCCACAGAGTTCCCCTTTACATCTGAATCCACAGAGTTCCCCTTTACATCTGAATTCACAGAGTTTCCCCTTTACATCTGAATCCACAGAGTTCCCCTTTACATCTGAATCCACAGAGTTCCCCATTACATCTGAATCCACAGAGTTCCCCCTTTACATCTGAATCCACAGAGTTCCCCTTTACATCTGAATCCACAGCATTCCCCTTTAAATCTGAATCCACAGAGTTCCCCTTTATATCTGAATCCAGAGAGTTCCCCTTTACATCTGAATCCATAGAGTTCCCCTTTACATCTGAATCCACAGAGTTCCCCTTTACATCTGAATCTGCAGAGTTCCCCTTTACATCTGAATCCACAGAGTTCCCCCTTTACATCTGAATCCACAGAGTACCCCTTTACATCTGAATCCACAGAGTTCCCCTTTACATCTGAATCCACAGAGTTCCCCTTTACATCTGAATCCACAGAGTTCCCCTTTACATCTGAATCTGCAGAGTTCCCCTTTACATCTGAATCCACAGAGTTCCCCTTTATATCTGAATCCACAGAGTTCCCCTTTACATCTGAACTTGTGACAAGAAGACAAGCCGGGGGAGGCAGTGTGATGCTTTGGGAAATGTTCTGCTGGGAAACCTTGGCTCCCGCCATTCATGTGGATGTTACTTGACACATTCCACCTACCTAAACATTGTTGGTGACCAAGTCCACCCCTTCATGAGAACGGTCTTCCTGATGGCCGTGGTCTCTCTTGCACTTTAAGGATCTGCTACTGACGGCTTGGTGCCAGACACCACAGCGTACCTTCAGAGGTCCAGTGGAGTCCATGCCTGGACGGGTCAGGAAAGGGGGACCTACTCAATATTATATTAGGTGGGTCATCATAACCTTATGACTGATTGGTGTAAATCTTCTACTGAACTAAACCCCTTTTATGTCCCGAAGAACAAAACGATAAATCACTCTTTAGTTCCAGGTTCCCATCTGGTTAATATTGCATTTAGGGTGATATTTTTGCAGTTTTTTTTTTTTGTTTTGATTTGTTGTTCATGTGCCAAGCAGAGGCCGAGCTCCACGAATGTTACCAACCGTCCCGGGTAATTGCAGAACAATCATCTACAATGCCATAAATTAAAGACATTATTATTTTTTGCTGGAGCAAATTATTTGTTGTATGTCTACACGCTCGGCCTTGCTGTGTAATGGGGTTATGTAAAGACGTGTGATGTGTAATAAATTCAAAACAAAGCAATTATAGGAAAACATGTAATTGTGACGTGAAGGAGCCGCCGGTGACTTGGCGGTAAAGAGATGGAAAAATGGGTTTTTATTTATTTATGTATTTCGTTTATTTCTCTTATTCCTTATTGAGCTTCTTGTTTTATATTGTTTTCACGATTCACTTGCACTCATTTCATTGGGTGTAGCTCTTCATTAACGCAAAGGCCAAAACTCAACCCTCCGTCTACAACTCAATGTATTGGTCCTGCAGATACGGTCAAGAGGTTTCGTTTACAAGTCCGTGTGAATAAACTTCTGACTTGTCACAATAATCAGCAACACTATGATCTATCCATAAAGCTCCATCTTATAGAAATAAAATGTTGTCCTCACGATCCAATCCAGTGACTTGGCCTAGGCTGAGATGATGTCATCAGTCTGCTGCAGGCAGGAGGAAGCATTTCCTCATTCTCCCTTCCCCCAGTGACTTTGCCTAGGTTGAGATGATGTAATCAGCCTGCTGCAGGCAGGAGGAAGCAGCTCCTCATTCTCCCCTTTCTCTGCCACTGACCACCAATGAAGGGAGTTATCATCTCTGCCACTGACCACCAATGGAGGGGCTTAATGTCTCTGCCACTGACCACCAATGGAGGGGCTTAATGTCTCTGCCACTGACCACCAATGGAGGGGCTTAATGTCTCTGCCACTGACCACCAATGGAGGGGCTTTTTGTCTCTGCCACTGACCACCAATGCAGGGGGAATGCATACACTGACCACCAATGAAGGGAGTTATAATCTCTGCCACTAACCACCAATGGAGCGGCTTAATGTCTCTGCCACTGACCACCAATGGAGAGACTTTAGTTCTCTACCACTGACCACCAATGCAGGGGGAATGCATACACTGACCACCAATGGAGGTAGTTGACATCTCTGCCACTGACCACCAATTGAGGGGGAATACATTTCACTGCCACTAACCACAAATGGGGGTTCAATTACCCTGCTTTTACCACCAATGGGGGGGGGGTATTAAATATCACTGCTGCTTATCATTAATGGAGGGGAGTAAATATCACTACCACCAATGCCGGCAGGAGATAAATAGTGATTCCACTAACACCAGTGCTGGGGGTAATATTGGGACCACCAATGAAGGGGGATAATGTCTCTGCCACTGACCACCAATGCAGGGGAAATACATTTTGCTGCCACTGTCCACAAATTGGGGGATTAAATTTCACTGCTTTTACCACCAATTGGGGGGGATTACATTTCACTGCTACTTATCATCAATGGTGGGGGGTACATATTACTACCACTAACCACCAATGCCTGCAGAAGTTAAATAGTAAAGCCACTGACACCAGTGCTGGGGTTTATTTTGTGGCCACTGGCACCAATGTGGGGGGGGGGGGATTGAGGCCAGTGACACCGATGTGGGGGGGTTTATTGCAGCCACAGATACTAATGCTGGAAGCTATTATGGCTTCCACTGACACCAATGCTGGTGTAGGCAGAGCCAAGATCCTTGGGTACCACTAACAGGCCTCCTGCCCAATGTCTAAGTTAGTGTCGGCCCCCTAAACCAGTTCACCAACACATGTGCAGTACCTGAACAGAACACTTGACCCGCTCCCCATTTCCAACCCCCCCCCAATCGTACCAGTTTTTGGGGTAGGCCAACCACAAAATTAGAAATGAGTCCAGATGATTTTAAATGCTTCACCAGTAAAATGACAAGGCATACTACTTCTTCCAGAATCAGCGGTGGCAGCTGCCAGAACTTTCCCCCAAGATGGACATCTTTAGTCCTGTCCCCTCTTAAGTCCTTCTGGGGCATCAGTACTCCTCAGCTGGGGAAAAGCCAATTGCTTGCATGATCACTCCATCTCTGAATAGGGCCCCACCTAGTCCCACAGGGACCAGCTACATGGCTATCTCTTCTCCAAATGTCCCACTGGACTGACTCACTCTTCAACCCAACTCCATTTTTAAAACTTCGGGAAGGCCTAGTGACCAAACTAGGAACTGGTGTAACACTACCTTACATTAGGGGTAATTATTCCTCCCACTGACAACAGGGATGGGGCTTATTTAACCACCAATTTCACTTCAGTGTACCCCCAAGCCCTATTTTATCTAAAATATAGCAAAGGGAGGAATGTGCAGCACTGCAAGCCCTGACCAAAGGCCACTGACCATGCCCACAAGTGTTCAGGAAAGGGGGGGTGAGTACCTGTGTGTAGCACCCTCTACATTGGTATGTTCTAGAGGTATGTTCAGAGCAGGTAAATTTAGACAGGCCTAGCTGGAAGCTAGGCCTGTTTGTTTTGATCTGTGTGGGCTGGGAGTGACTCAGAGTAGGCTGGTGACTCACAGATAACATCATCTTTCGGTTACCTCCCTCTGGCTTTTAGATGATTCTAGAAGAGAGAAGGGGAAGAGAGGTGGAGCTGTCTGAGGTATCTCGGGGAGCTCTGACCAATCCTCAACTAGGATTGGCAGGGGGCAGGCCTCCTTGATATACCCAGGGTCAGCCCAGCTGGGGAGGAGTTGTCGGGTGGAAGAAGCTTAAGATGGAGCACTAGGTTGTTGGGGCCTTGGAAGCACTCTCCAGTCTGGGGGGGTGACCTTGGGCCTGTGGGGTTTAGGTGCATGTCAGAGCTTTTCTGAGTAACGAAGGAGGATCTGGACAAGAGGCACAGAGAGGGACAGAGAAGGACACCGGGATCTAGTGTTGCCGGGCAAGTCTCCAGGAGGGATCCACCGGAGTGCAGCCAGGAGGGCTGGTAAGTGACAGGCACAGTTGGGAAGCTGGGGAGGCATGCCGGAGCGGACTGGGAGTGTGCAGTCTGAGATGGATGTGGAGCCAGCAAGAGAGACTGTGGTGTCACGGGCAGTGGAGTCGGGCAGCTGCAGCCAGCAGGGCTGGCAGGGCCTGAGGAGGACTGACTGGGAGCAGTAGTCCACCAAAGGTCAGCTAGCACTAAAAGACTTTCCTATTTTCGTTCCTATATCAAAGGGGCCCGTAGGTCCCTGCCTGAAAATGGCAGTTGCTAAGACCTGACAGAGTCAAAGTTGGGCCTACCATGTACTAGTTGTACCAGGAACCAAGTATGGTACAGGAGAGAAAGGAACAGTCTACAAATAAGCGTTGTGCTGGAGAAGGCTGGAGCTCTAGAAGAGTAAATAGAGGTTCCAACTGATCAGTCAATTAATTCTACTATTGATTCTGGGCATCCCATAACTTCCCTTACCCTATCCAAGTTCGAAATCCCTCAATAAAATACAAAACAAACATACAGACTGTTCATTGTCTCTAAGGTGAATGAGAAGTGGATGCCGGGCTGGGCAGAGGTGACAGGTGGGACCACAATATCCAGTAGCCCCTACGGGGGGGGTACCGCTACATATGTCTATTACCTGATTACACGTATCATCTCACATCACTTAGAGAATAATTCCAATGATCATTGCTCCATCTGCCCTGGTCTCTTTTTTTTTTCCGGAGGTAACACAATTGACTCTTCTTACGAGATTTGTTAATCCAGCCTCCGAAAGTTCAGCCACGAACCTCGTTCTTCTCAAGAATATGAAATCTCTCCAACATTGGAAGAGGTGACAATGTTCCTGAGAGCAACATTTCATCATCAACCACAACAGTGTGAACATAACAGGAGTCCTCTGCCAACCGTGGGTGTGAAATATGAAACACAGAGCTGGCGTCTACATCCATCGCATCATGGAAAGCCATGGACCAGGATTCCAGCGCTTGGCTCCGTACTATGGAACAGAATGAGGTTTGCATCATTAGGGTTCTTCATTATTTTTGATTTTTTCGTTTCAGATATATAAATATCGTTTATTTGTGTCTAGAAACAGACGTCTGGTGGGCAGAGCAGTGTTTCCCCAACTAATACAATGTGTGCTTTCTGCTTGGCAGTGCCACATACTGTGTGTCAGCGGCTTGTAATAAGATCTGTACAACGTCTGGAATAAGTGGAAAGAGAGCCGCTCGGTCCAACAAAGGAATTCAGCTTCTGATATCGATGTGAAAGATTTCTTCATGGCATCGTCAGGGTTTAAAGTAGAACTCCAAGTTGGAGAGCCCTGGGCAACATTTGGATAGATTGAGGAAAGGTTAAAACCTCTGCCAGGTTTGTATTGATATCAGTGCCCCCTACTAGAGATATGAAAGGCCCCTTTGCACTTTCCTAGCGTGGGTTAAAATGCAGTATTTAACGTTGCCACTAGATGTCCCCATATTCCTGGCGATAGTTGTGGACCTTCTTGAGGGAGATCCACCCAGGAGGTTCTAGGCAGCCGTCACTCTGGGTTGTTTAGTATTAATGGTAAGGTGGGAGGAGCCCTGAGAGATTTGCTGATGGGAAGATAAGGGCACCTAACTTACCCACAGAGAAATGGGAGCTGGACTATTCTCCCAAGTTGGCACCCCCTGGATAGCTGGAAGCTATTGCTGTTAAAGTAATGCCCTTGGGCAAGTGGGCCAGGCATGTACTATGGAACTAGGAATCTGGATTTGGCCGGCCATGTACTATGGAACTAAGTTATCCATGGACCGATACTGTCACATGGCATGTTTACATTCATTATAGACCCCAGATCTCTCCATAAAGAGGACCTGTCACCTCCTATTACTGTCACATGGGATGTTTACATTCATTATAGACCCCAGATCTCTCCATAAAGAGGACCTGTCACCTCCTATTACTGTCACATGGGATGTTTACATTCATTATAGACCCCAGATCTCTCCATAAAGAGGACCTGTCACCTCCTATTACTGTCACATGGGATGTTTACATTCATTATAGACCCCAGATCTCTCCATAAAGAGTACCTGTCACCTCCTATTACTGTCACATGGGATGTTTACATTCATTATAGACCCCAGATCTCTCCATAAAGAGGACCTGTCACCTCCTATTACTGTCACATGGGATGTTTACATTCATTATAGACCCCAGATCTCTCCATAAAGAGGACCTGTCAACTCCTATTACTGTCACATGGGATGTTTACATTCATTATAGACCCCAGATCTCTCCATAAAGAGGACCCGTCACTGTCTATTACTGTCACATGGGATGTTTACATTCATTATAGACCCCCGATCTCTCCATAAAGAGGACCTGTCAACTCCTATTACTGTCACATGGGATGTTTACATTCATTATAGAACCCAGATCTCTCCATAAAGAGGACCTGTCACCCCCTATTACTGTCACATGTCATGTTTACATTCATTATAGACCCCAGATCTCTCCATAAAGAGGACCTGTCACCCCCTATTACTGTCACATGGGATGTTTACATTCATTATAGACCCCAGATCTCTCCATAAAGAGGACCTGTCACCACCTATTACTGTCACATGGGATGTTTACATTCATTATAGACCACCGATCTCTCCATAAAGAGGACCTGTCACCTCCTGTTACTGTCACATGGGATGTTTACATTCATTATAGACCCCAGATCTCTCCATAAAGAGGACCTGTCACCTCCTATTACTGTCACATAGGATGTTTACATTCATTATAGACCCCAGAACTCTCCATAAAGAGGACCTGTCACCTCCTATTACTGTCACATAGGATGTTTACATTCATTATAGACCCCAGATCTCTCCATAAAGAGGACCTGTCACCTCCTATTACTGTCACATGGGATGTTTACATTCATTATAGACCCCAGATCTCTCCATAAAGAGGACCTGTCACCTCCTATTACTGTCACATGGGATGTTTACATTCATTATAGACCCCAGATCTCTCCATAAAGAGGACCTGTCAACTCCTATTACTGTCACATGGGATGTTTACATTCATTATAGACCCCAGATCTCTCCATAAAGAGGACCTGTCACCGCCTATTACTGTCACATGGGATGTTTACATTCATTATAGACCCCAGATCTCTCCATAAAGAGGACCCGTCACTGTCTATTACTGTCACATGGGATGTTTACATTCATTATAGACCCCCGATCTCTCCATAAAGAGGACCTGTCAACTCCTATTACTGTCACATGGGATGTTTACATTTATTATAGACCCCAGATCTCTCCATAAAGAGGACCCCTCACCACTTATTACTGTCACATGGGATGTTTACATTTATTATAGACCCCAGATCTCTCCATAAAGAGGACCTGTCACCTCCTATTACTGTCACATGTAATGTTTACATTCATTATAGACCCCAGATCCCTCCATAAAGAGGACCTGTCACCTCCTATTACTGTCACAAGGGATGTTTACATTCATTATAGACCCCAGATCTCTCCATAAAGAGGACCTGTCACCTCCTATTACTGTCACATGGGATGTTTACATTCATTATAGACCCCAGATCTCTCCATAAAGAGTACCTGTCACTGCCTATTACTGTCACAGGGGATGTTTACATTCCTTGTGACAGCAATAAAAGTGATCAGAATTTTTCTTCAAAGGCACAGAGTAAAAATAAACATTTTTTTAAATCGCCCCATACCTCCGCTTTTACACAGCTGGGGGAGGGGGGCTGTGTAATATGCAGGAGGATCTGTATGATGTGCAGCGGGGCTGTGTAATGTAAAGGGGTCCAGAGGTACGGGGGCTGTGTAATGTAAAGGGGTCCAGAGGTGCGGGGGCTGTGTAATGTAAAGGGGGCCAGAGGTGTGGGGGCTGTGTAATATGCAGGCGGGCTGTATGATGTGCAGAGGTGGGCTGTGTAATATGCAGGGGCGGCTGTGTAATGTAAAGGGGTCCAGAGGCACAGGGGCTGTGTAATGTAAAGGGGTCCAGAGGTGTGGGAGGCTGTGTAATGTAAAGGGGCCAGAGGTGCGGGAGCTGTGTAATGTAAAGGGGGCCAGAGGTGCAAGGGCTGTGGAATGTAAAGGGGTCCAGAGGTGCGGGGGGCTGTATGATGTGCAGGGGGCTGTGTAATGTAAAGGGGTCCAGAGGTATAGGGGCTGTGTAATGTAAAGGGGTCCAGAGGTGCGGGGGCTGTGTAATGTAAAGTCGGCCTGAGGTGTGGGGGCAGTAATCTTATCTTCGATTATTAGCAGGTGAATGTGGCCCTCCATGCATTCACATACATTGAATCCGGCCCTCAAGTGGAAAAAGGTTGCTGACCCCTGCTGTAGCTGATAACTTTTAATAAAAGTTCTTGTCTGGGCTGGTTCTACGTGGGTCTTTGGGGCACCGGCATGCTACCTGTGGAAAGCAGGCTGTGGCTGTGGCTGTGGATTTTCAGTTGGCTTCCCACTGCACATGCGTGACCTACGCTACGCTTTGTGACTGGTCCCGTAGACTTCTGGGACCTGTAACGTGTCCTAGAAGGTCGCAGGCCGGGGAACTTTGAGTGAAATGACCCAGGCGATCCGACTGGAAGTGGGAGTGGGTACCTGTCAAAACCAGGTATCAGCTCCCCCGACCCCCCCACCACCCCCAAAAAAAAGGTCCAAAAGAAGAGAGGAGGACATAAAACTGAACTTTCCCTTTAGGGTGAAGTTCCGCTTTAATAGAAATCAGAAAGAGGGATTGCAAACTGACCGCATAGCCCTCTAGTGGTGAATGTACAAATATCAATATTTAAAAGAAAATAACAAAACTTCGTATAAATATGGAAGTTGTAGCAAAAGTGACCAAGATAAACACTGCAATAAAAAAAATGAGAATGTGTTTTTGTTGACTGATAGGACTTTATACTTTCCCTTCGCTCACCGATGTACCTCGGCTCCAGATTTGGCCGATTAATCCCCACGCCTTCCCCCTTTATCATGGAAAACGCTTACACCCACAAAACGTTTGTTCTCGATAGGGCTCTGCGAGTGTGATGATACTTCTAAACCAGAATAAAGTTTACACCTCGACTGAGCGTGAAAATATATCACAAAAAAACAAGACGTGAAAACACCTCGGATCAGGAAGACGAATTACAAGTGGAAGTGAAGACTGCCGAAAATCAGAGCTTCAATCAGCAGAATGAATCCGAGAGCTTCAGAATATCCGATTGTGTCCGCTCATCATCCGCGAGACCTTCAAAACTCTTTTTTTTTTTTTTTTTTTTTTTTATTATTCCTTTATTGATTTATCCACAAATACAGCAGAGGAAGCGTCGAAGGTTTCAAAGAGATCCAGAATTCCGTTTTGTTGGATAGACATCAAATTCTGCTGAGCAATAAAGTGCAAACAGAAATATGGAACAAAAAACAATACAAACACCAAATCAGTCCTCAGTCGACAATGAAGAGCTCCCTGTGCTCATTGTTAAACCTCTGGTTCCATGTTCATTAACCCCTTCAGCTCCAGAAGTTTTACCCCTCCTTCCTGACCAGGCCTTTTTTTGCGATACGGCACCTTAACCACTTAAGGACCGAGCCTCTTTCTGAGATTTGTTGCTAGAAAATTACTTAGACCTCCCAAACATTATATATATTTTTTTAACACCCTAGAGAATAAAATGGCGGTCGTTGCAATACTTTCTGTCACACCGTATTTGCGCAGCAGTCTTACAAGCGCACTTTTTTTGGAAAAAATAAATTTTTGAATTAAAAGATAAGACAACTGTAAAGTTAGCTCAATTTTTTTTTATATTGTGAAAGATAATGTTACGCCGAGTAAATTGATACCCAACATGTCACGCTTCAAAATTCGCTCGTGGAATGGCGACAAAACTTTTACCCTTAAAAATCTTCATAGGCGACGTTTAAAAAAAATCTACAGGTTGCATGTTTTAAGTTACAGAGGCGGTCTAGGGCTAGACTTATTGCTCTCGCTCTAACAATCGCGGCGATACCTCACATGTGTGGTTTGAACACCATTTTCATATGCGGGCGCTACTCACGTATGCGTTCGCTTCTGCACGAGAGCTCGGCAGGCGCGGTTTAAAAATGTTTTTTTTTTTCTTATTTATTTTACCTTTTATTTTTTATTTTTACACTGTTTAAAAAAAAAAAAAATTGTCACTTTTATTCATATTACAAGGAATGTAAACATCCCTTGTAATAGAAAAAAAGCATGACAGGACCTCTTATATATGAGATCTGGGGGGTCAAAAAGACTTCACATTCTCATACTAAAATGCAAAAAAAAAAAAAAAAAAAAGAAAATTGTCATTTAAAAAAAAAATCATTTAAAAAGAATGTCCCTTTAAGAGATGTGGGCGGAAGTGATGTTTTGACGTCACTTCCGCCCTATAATGGTATGGAGATGGGTGGGGGGTCATCTTCCCCTCACTCGTCTCCACACACAGCAAGTGATAAGAAGCGATCGCCTCTACTGCTGCCGACGCGTCCGGTAAGCGGCGGAGGGCACCAGATTGCGGCGGAAAGGGGGGGCCTCTCTCGCCGCCGATAAAAGTGTTCTTGCGGCAAATCCGCCACAGAGACCACTTTTATCTAGTAGCAGACCGCCCGCTGAAGAAGAGGATACCGGGGCTATGGTAGCTGCTGCCATAACAACGATATCCTCCTTCAAACTGCGGCGGGCGGTCCGTAAGTGGTTAACTGACAATTGCGCGGTGGTGCGACGCTGTACCCAAATAAGATGCTTGTTCTTTTTTTCCCCAAAAATAGAGATCTCTTTTGGTGGTATTTGATCACCTCTGCATGTTTGGGGTTTTTTTTTTGCGCTATAAACGAAAAAAGAACGACAATTTAAAAAAAAAATATATATATAATTTTTCATTTCTGCTATAAAATACTTCTAATAAAAAAAATGCATTAGGGGTTAATAAATAAGGGGTGCATAGTATAGGGGTGATAGAAGGGGCATGCATTAGGGGGTTAATAAATAAGGGGTGCATAGTATAGGGGTGATAGAAGGGGCATGCATTAGGGGTTAATAAATAAGGGGTACATAGTATAGGGGTGATAGAAGGGGCATGCATTAGGGGTTAATAAATAAGGGGTACATAGTATAGGGGTGATAGAAGGGGCATGCATTAGGGGGTTAGTAAATAAGGGGTACATAGTATAGGGGTGATAGAAGGGGCACGCATTAGGGGGTTAATAAATAAGGGGTGCATAGTATAGGGGTGATAGAAGGGACATGCATTAGGGGTTAATAAATAAGGGGTACATAGTATAGGGGTGATAGAAGGGGCATGCATTAGGGGTTAATAAATAAGGGGTACATAGTATAGGGGTGATAGAAGGGGCATGCATTAGGGGGTTAGTAAATAAGGGGTACATAGTATAGGGGTGATAGAAGGGGCACGCATTAGGGGGTTAATAAATAAGGGGTGCATAGTATAGGGGTGATAGAAGGGACATGCATTAGGGGTTAATAAATAAGGGGTACATAGTATAGGGGTGATAGAAGGGGCACGCATTAGGGGTTAATAAATAAGGGGTACATAGTGTAGGGGTGATAGAAAGGGCACGCATTAGGGGGTTAGTAAATAAGGGGTGCATAGTATAGGGGTGATAGAAGGGGCAGGCATTAGGGGGTTAATAAATAAGGGGTGCATAGTATAGAGGTAATAGAAGGGGCATGCATTAGGGGTTAATAAATAAGGGGTACATAGTATAGGGGTGATAGAAGGGGCACGCATTAGGGGGTTAATAAATAAGGGGTACATAGTATAGGGGTGATAGAAGGGACATGCATTAGGGGTTAGTAAATAAGGGGTACATAGTATAGGGGTGATAGAAAGGGCACGCATTAGGGGGTTAGTAAATAAGGGGTACATAGTATAGAGGTAATAGAAGGGGGCATGCATTAGGGGGTTGGTATATAGGGGGTGCATAGTATAGGGGTGATAGAAGGGGGCGTGCATTAGGGGGTTAATAAATAAGGGGTACATAGTATAGGGGTGATAGAAGGGGCATGCATTAGGGGGTTAATAAATAAGGGGTGCATAGTATGGAGGTGATAGAAGGGGCATGCATTAGGGGTTAATAAATAAGGAGTGCATAGTATAGGGGTGATAGAAGGGGCACGCATTAGGGGGTTAGTAAATAAGGGGTGCATAGTATAGAGGTAATAGAAGGGGGCATGCATTAGGGGTTAGTAAATGGAGAGTGCATTAAGGGTCAGTAAATGGGTAGTACATACAATGGGGGTGATAGAAGGGGGCATGCATTAGGGGGTTGGTATATAGGGGGTGCATAGTATTGAGGTGATAGAAGGGGCATGCATTAGGGGGTTGGTATATAGGGGGTGCATAGTATTGAGGTGATAGAAGGGGCATGCATTAGGGGGTTGGTAAACTAGAGTGCACATAGTATTGGGGTAATAAAAGCGGTGCATGCGATAAGGGGTACAGAAAAGGGGGGGTGCACATAGTATGGAACTAGCTGGAAGAGTTCATGCAATAAAGGGTAAGGAAATTGGGGGGGGGGGTATAATATGGGGGCTATAAAGGGGGGGGGGTGTACTAAGGGATCAGTAAATGTGGGAATGCGAATTCGGGGGAGCAATAGAAGGGGGCATCCAATAATGGGGGACCTGGCTAAGACTTTGCACTGGGGTCCCCTAACTATGTAGCTGTGACATTGAAGGAGACCCTCACACCACAAGCAGGTCAGTCAGTGAGAAGATCCGATGTGAATCGTCATCTTTTCTGCCAAACCAAAGCCAAGCCGGGGGAAGAGGGAAGTCATTCTTCTTGTTCCTCTCCTGTGTGGGAATTCAGTTCTCGGCATTCTCTGGTTGGGATGACAATGAAATCCACAACAAAACTCATCCAGGAGAAGACAAGAGACGGGGAGCTTCTCGCAGGCAAATTAATCTCTGGGTGAGATATTCCATTATAGGAAATCACATCACTTGCTTGTAGTTTTAATTTCAGCTGTCATTTTTTTCTTTTTTTTTTTTTTTAGGCAATTTGCGAGATTAAAGCCTTAGCGTGTACAAGCAGAGCTCAAGCCCTTCACCGGGGGTGTCAGCCGACATCTCCTCCACAGATCCATCAATTTCCACATTGGAGACCAAAGGACATCAGCAATGCCAAAGTGGAAGCCGGAGAACACGACGTTTTCATGGCACACGGGGAGAAGAGCTGCAAATGGGAACTGCGGTGCACCGAGACCGAATTATCATCGCAGAGATCATTTTAAGGCCCTTTCTACAATAATGCCCCGTACACACGGTCGGGTTTTCCGATGGAAAATGTCCGATCGGAGCGTGTTGTCGGAAATTCTGACCGTGTGTGGGCTCCATTGGACATTTTCCATCGGATTTTCCGACACACAAAGTTTGAGAGCAGGAGATAAAATTTTCCGACAACAAAATCCGTTGTCGGAAATTCCGATCGTGTGTACACAAATCCGATGCACACAGTGCCACGCATGCTCAGAATAAATAAAGAGATGAAAGCTATTGGCTACTGCCCCGTTTGTAGTCCCGACGTACGTGTTTTACGTCACCGCGTTCAGAACGATCGGATTTTCCGAAAACTTTGTGTGACCGTGTGTATGCAAGACAAGTTTGAGCCAACATCCGTCGGAAAAAATCCTAGGATTATGTTGTCGGAATGTCCGAACAAAGTCCGACCGTGTGTACGGGACATTACACACTAAATTCCCAAAAGTATTGGGACGCCTGCCTTTACACGCACATGAACTTTAATGACATCCCAGTCTTAGTCCGGAGGGTTCAATATTGAGTTGGCTCCGCCCTTTGCAGCTATAACAGCTTCAACTCTTCTGGGAAGGCCGTCCACAAGGTTTAGGAGGGTGTCTATGGGAATGTTTGACCATTCTTCCAGAAGTGCATTTGTGAGGTCAGGCACTGATGTTGAACGAGAAGGCCTGGCTCACAGTCTCCACTCTAATTGATCCCAAAGGTGTTCTATGGGGTTGAGGTCAGGACTCTGTGCAGGCCAGTCAAGTTCCTCCACCCCAAACTCGCTCATCCATATCTTTATAGACCTTGCTTTGTGCACTGGTCCAAATCAATTGGTGGAGGGGGGGTTATGGTGTGGGGAGGGGGGATTATGGTGTGGGGGTTGTTTTTCAGGGGTTGGGCTTGGCCCTCTAGTTCCAGTGAAGGGAACTCAAATGCCGCGTACCCACGATCAGAATTTCTGACAACAAATGTTTGATGGGAGCTTGTTGTCGGAAATTCCGATCATGTGTAGGCTCCATCGGATATTTGCTGTCGGAATTCCCGACAACAAAAATTTGAGAGCTGGATCTCAAGTTTTCCGACAACAAAATCCATTGTCGTAAATTCCGAGCGCGTGTACACAATTCCAACGCATAAAATTCCACGCATGCTTGGAATCTATCTATTGAATTTCATTTTTCTCAGCTCGTCGTACGTGTTGTACGTCACCATATTCTTGACGTTTGGAATTTCCGACAAGATTTGTGTCGCCATGTGTATGCAAGACAAGTTTGAGCCAACATCCGTCGGAAAAAATCCATGGATTTTGTTGTCGGATTGTCCTATCAATGTCCGATCGTGTGTACGCGGCATTAAGGCGTCAGCATACCAAGACCTTTTGGACAATTTCATGCTCCCAACTTTGTGGGAACAGTTTGGGGACGGCCCCTTCCTGTTCCAACATGACTGCCCACCAGTGCACAAAGCAAGGTCCATAAAGACATGAATGGGCGAGTTTGGGGTGGAGGAACTTGACTGGCCTGCACAGAGTCCTGACCTCAACCCCATAGAACACCTTTGGGATGAATTAGAGCGGAGACTGCGAGCCAGGCCTTCTCATCCAACATCAGTGTCTGACCTCACAAATGCTCTTCTGGAAGAATGGTCAAACATTAACATAGACACCCTCCTAAACCTTGTGGACGGCCTTTCCAGAAGAGTTGAAGCTGTTATAGCTGCAAAGGGCGGAGCCAACTCAATGTTGAACCCTCTGGACTAAGACTGGGAGGTCATTAAAGGTCATGTGTGTGTAAAGGCAGGCGTCCCAATACTTTTGGTAATATAGTGTACTTGGGATGTGGAACCACTTTCTCAGCCCGATATACTTATCCTCCTTCAAGCCGATCTGCCGGATTGTCTGAAATGTCTGAAATGTTCACTTTGTAGCGTTGTACTGAAAGTTTTTCTTTGAACAGTTTCCAGCCGTAGGAAGTGGCGCAGACGGGGGGAAAAAGTACGGAGAGACGGCGCAGGCAATCCACTTACCCAGCATACCGGTGAGAATTCTCCGGAAAGCTCCATCTCTCAGCTGTATAAAAAAGACAGAAACATTTAGAGCTCATTAGAAGTATTGAAGACGGCACCGGAGCACACACTGTCTTCTGCTATTACAGAAACCTCCTGGATCTGCGTCCTCGGGGGACCCAAAGACAGCACTATCGATTTCCCCGCTCCGTACACGGCGGGTGGAAGACTTCAGAATGGAGCCAAAAGAAAAACAAACTTCTTTTTCTTTTCTTTTTTGGGCTCCAAAATTCGATTCCTTGTAGTACAAAACACAAAAAGGGATTTTGTAAACTCCCTGGAAACCGTCAAAGCTTTCAAGCTGATTTAATACAGCGAAGAGAAAAATGGTGTAACTAACGAGGAGTGAAGTGATGAAATCGGCGCTCCGGCCAAGAATCGACAAGGTCCATTTTGCTGCACCAGATCTTCATCATTGGAAATGGGTTTTTGTTTTTTTACCAATAAAGCTGAATCCCCCGGAGTAAGCAAATCTCCTCTAATGCCCCGTACACACGATCGAAAATGCCGCCAGCAAAACTCCGATTGAGAGCAGGTTCTCTATTTTTCGGTCGGAAAAAGTTCCTATCCGAAAATGCGATCTTCTGTATGCAATTCCGATGCGCAAAAAGCCATGCATGCTCAGAAACAATTCGACGCATGCTCGGAAGCATTGAGCTTCATTTTCTCGGCTCGTCGTAGTGTTTGTACGTCACCACGTTCTTGATGGTCGAAAGTTCAGAGAACCTTTGTGTGACCTGTGTGTATGCAAGGCAAGCTTGAGCGGAATTCCGTCGGAAAAATCTTGGAAGTTTTTTTCCGACGGAATTCCGCTCAAGCTTGCCTTGCATATATCGCTATCATATCTCCTCTCCAGCGTCACTTCTCCAGGGAAAATAAATCTAGCGCTTGTAGTCCTCCAGTCCCCATATTTAGTTGCCCTTCTCTGGACTCTCTCCAGCTCCAGCACCTCCTTTGGGAGGATTAGTGACCAGAACTGGACAGAATACTTCAGGTGAGGCCAGACCAGAGTTCCCTAAAGTGGCAGAATAATCGTCTTATCTACTGGCTTTGGTAGCCGCAGCTTGACAAGAATGCTATTGCTCAGTCTGTCTTCTACCAGGACTTCCAGATCCTTCTCCATCCTGGAAGCCCCCAGAGCTTCTCCCTAGGAAGTAACCGGCATTTATTTCTTTAACCCCCAAGTGCATTACTTTACATTTTTCAATGTCAAACTTCATTTGCCATCTAGTTGCCCACTCCATTCATTTATTTAGGTCCTCTTGTAAAGTTTCTACATCCTGCTGTGTTGTTATTGCCCTGCATATTTTTGTGTCGTCAGCAAAACCTGAGATTAAGCTATTTATCCCACCTAACCTATCCTCTATATCATCTATAAATAAATGAAACAGAATTGTTCCCAGGACAGAGCCTTGGGGTACCCCACTAACTAGACATGTGCACTGCCGAAAAATTTGTTTGTTAAAGTTTTCGTTTCATTTGTTTTTTTTGTTTTTCAGGTCATTCGTTATTATCGAAATTCATAAATTCGTGAATTCAAAAATTCGTAGATTTGAAAATTAGTAGATTAGAAAATTCGTAGATTTGAAAATCAGTAAATTCGTAAATTCAAAAATAAGTACACTCAAAAATTAGTACATTCGAAAAAATTAGTACATTCGAGAATTAGTAGATTCGAAAATTAGTAAATTTTAAATTAGAAAATTCATAAACTCGAAAATTCCGAAAATTTCGAAAATCCAAAAATTCGAAAATCCAAAAAGTCGAAAATCCAAAAATTTGAAAATCTGAAAATAAGAAATAAAATCCGAAAATTCGAAAGAATGAAAATCCGAAAATTCTAAGTAATAGCTAACTTACTAACTAACTAATAATAACTAACTATTAAATTATAGGTATTGGAAATTCCTTTCAAATTTGGTTGTTAGTCAAGGTAATGAATACGAATTTATCCGAAGTTACGAATTCTGCATCTAAACAAGTGGAATGTAATGAATTAATAATAATAGTAATAAAAAGTTTTTATTGTTATTATTGTTATCTATTCTTTTTACTTCGTTACGTCCGTTAGTTTAGATATGACATTCGTTATTTCGGATAATTCGTAACTTCAGATAAATACGTATTCGTTACATTAACTAACAGCCAAATTTGAAAGCAAATTTCAATACCTATAATTTAATAGTTAGTAATAGTTAAGTTATTATTAGTTAGTTATTATTTCAAATTTTCAAATTTTCATTCTAATTTTTTGAATTTCCAAAATTCAGAATTTTCGAATTTTCAAATTTTGAATTTCAGATTTTCCGAATTTTCGAATAAAAAAATTTATGAATTTTCAAATATTCGAATTTATGAATTTTGGAATATTCTAATTTACGAATATTTGAATGTACGCATATTGGGAAAAATTTGTTAAACAGGTTTTCAGTAATTCAGAAATTTCCAAATTAACGAATTTGTCGAAATTTGTTAAAAAATGAATTCGGAACCAAACGAATTGCACATGTCCACCACTAACCGCTCTAGACCAGTCTGAGTACACATTTCTTTAACACCCCCCCCCCTTTGGACGAGCCCCCCCATAGCCAGTTTTCTATCCAAGAGCAACCCCTCTATGGTCCATTACTACAGACCTCAGATTATAGATTAAACGTTTGTGGGGGGGGGGGGGACTGTATCAAATAAATATCAAATAAATATATACAAAATTAATACATATAAACTGCAATCGATTCACATATCATATTGATACATTTTAAAAAATGACTATTATAATTTTATAATAGTCATTTCATATAAAAAAATAAAGAAAAGATAAAAACAAGAATCCTTCATATATGTAATCAATACTAAAAACTAAAAGACAAGTCACAGATAGTTAAAACGTGATTCTGTATAATGGAGGAATACACACAGGATTTGGCCTCCCACCAACATGAATCTTATAATAAAAGACTTTGATTAGAGAAATGATTGGAGTGATTATAATTATTGATTAATTCGGTGCTCCGATCTCCATCTTCAGGGAGGAGAGTCGGGGGACTCTGCAGAGAGAGGAGGGTCTCATCCACTTTATCAGTTCGATGTATTATAAGGAAACGATTCCGGACCAGCGGCACTTCCAAAAATCCTTTTATTGAAGCTTCATATGAC
This sequence comes from Aquarana catesbeiana, assembly GCF_042186555.1. NCBI lineage: Eukaryota > Metazoa > Chordata > Amphibia > Anura > Ranidae > Aquarana > Aquarana catesbeiana. The sequence continues at coordinate 1,406,120 of NC_133328.1, read as the reverse complement.
AAGTAGTGGAGAGATGGAGCCGGGGACAAAGAGGTTGACGCGTTTCACTCAAATGTTAGCGCTTAGTCATTACCAAGTTCGATGTTTTCTCTGCTGCCTAAACGTCCAAGGGGGAAATATAACTTGAACCTCGTACACACGATCCGATTTTCAGCAGACAAAGCGTCAGGGAACAAACGGCACACAATTGTCAGCCAACAAACACGAACTACGTGGAATTTCAGCTCTTGAGCGCCACCCTTTGGGCACCTTCTGCTAATGTCGTGTTTGGTGAGCATCGATTCCGAGCATGCGTGTTTGTACTTTGGACTCTTGTGTGACGGACTTGTGCACACGCGATAGGAAAATCTGACAACAGACCGTTGTCCGCCGAAAATTTACTAGCCTGCCATCCAACATTTGTTGGCCGAAAGTTGGACAACAATGGTCTGATGGAGCCCAACGGTTGGGTTTTAGGCAGTCCGGCTTCAGATGCCCACACTTAAGATGGCCACGGCCTGCTGTAAGTTTATAAAATAACAAACTACTGCTATAAACTAACAAAACAGACCTTAGTTTACAGACTCACTTTACTAGAATACAATAAGCTTGTGTATTATAGGGGTATTTTTATTTTAAAAGTATAATTTCAGCTGGAACACCACTTTAAATAGGGTTAGATAAACAGTTGTGCTGATAAGTTTACATACCCTGGCAGAATTTATGATTTCCTGGCCATTTTTCTGAGAATATGAATGATAACACAAAAACTTTTCTTTCACTCATGGTTAGTGTTTGGCTGAAGCCATTTATTATAAATCAACTGTGTTTACTCTTTTTTATATCATAATGACAACCGATCAAAAGTTTACATGACTTTTTTTCCTTTAGAAATGTCATTTTGCTCTCGGACTGTTGTAAACATGGGAAACACGCGCCCCTTTAAAGGCATACTATAGACACCCCCCAGGTATGAAATTGAAAGTAATATTTCACTTTTATTGTTTGACTTTAAGAATTATTAAAATCACTGCTCCCGAAGAAACGGCCATTTTTAAAACTTTTTTTGCATTGATACATGTCCCCTGGGGAGGGACCCAGGTCCCCAAACACTTTTGATGACAATAACTTGCATATAAGCCTTTAAAATGAGCACTTTTGATTTCTCCCATAGACTTTTAAAGGGTGTTCAGCGGCTTTCGAATTTGCCGCGAACACCCCAAATTGTTCGCTATTCGGCGAACAGGTGAACACCCGATGTTCAAGTCGAACTTATGTTCAACTCGAACATCGGGACCATCCCTAGTTGCCAACCCACCAGTTTGAAATTTACTGACACAACACCCAAAATATACTGGCACAGCCAAGTTTTTACTGGCATTTCCAAAACTACAGTTTTAAGCACCAATTTCTGTATTTAGGCTACAAACAAGTACAATACAAAATTAGCAATGTGATTTAAAGGGGTTGTAAAGGTTCATTTTAAAAACAAACAAACAAACATGTCATACTTACCTCCTCTGCGCAGTTGGTTATGCACAGAGTGGCCCCGATCCTCCTCTTCTGGGGTCCCCCCACGATGCTCCTGGCTCTTCCTCTTCTCGAGTGTCCCGTCAGAGAAGCTCTCTCCTACAGGACACCCATGCGGGCGCGCTCCCGTGTCCTGCTGCTGCGTCTGTTGACACAGACAGCAGGACTCGACCCCGCCCCCAGGCGCCCACGTCATTGGATTTGATTGACAGCAGCGGGAGCCAATGGCTGCGCTGCTATCTATCTATCCAATCAGGACATGAGACACCGGCCAGAGCTGGTGTGCTCGTTCCCGTTGCGGGAATTACGGGGCTCAGGTAAGTATAAGGGGGGCTCGGGGGGGGCGCTGCTGCAGTAAAGAAGGTTTTTCACCTTAATGCATGTAATGCATTAAGGTGAAAAACGCTGAGGGTTTACAACCCCTTTAAGATAGATATTAAGGCAAAAAACATATTTCTTATAGTAAGTCACAGCCATATTTTTTACTGGCAACCTTTTCCTGTCACTGGCATTTACTGGCCGGAGAAAAGTGGCCATTTTTTACTGGCTGCCAGTAAAAATACTGGTGGTTGGCAACACTGAGCCTCTTCCACAAATACCACAAAAGACTTCAAGCTGTCATTGATGTTAAAGGGGGCAATACACGGTATTAAGAACTGGGGTGTGTAAACTTTTGATCAGGGTCATTTGGGTAGTTTCTGATTATGATTTAAAAAGAGTAAACCCAGTTGATTGATATTAAATGGCTTCAGCCAAACACTAACCATGGGTAAAAGAAAAGTTTTTGTGTTATTATTCATATTCTCTGAAAAATGGCCAAGAATTCATCAATTCTGCCAGGGTATGTAAACTTATGAGCGCAACTGTATTTCACAAAAAGAAACAGAATGGATTTTCCACATGGACACATTACCCATTAAAGGTTTAAACATTGAGCCGCGTATCTATTGCTTTATTAGTATTTTGTAATATATTAGTAAGCCTCTATGGGTGTTAGGCATTGTAAGGAAAGGCCTTCTGTGCACAGTCTAAACATGTTCCCTTTCGTGCTAGCAAGAATTGGGTACTGGCTAATGCATATGCGCATTCTGCTGTGTGAAGACTCTTGTGTTCACCTGTGACAGATTTTGGCTATTGAAACTGGCTATTTCAACTTGGCCAGTGCTCAGGATCAGTGCTGCTTTGTCTTCAGCCTCCTGTGTAGCCTGTGACCCTGTGAATCTGTACCCTGCTTCCAGTTGTTGACCTAGCTTGTCTTGACCATTCTCTGAACTCCACCTGCATCGACCTTGGCTTGTCCCCTAACCTCCGCTTCCATCTGCTCCATTGGCCCCTGCTTTACTGATCGGTTCCAGACCTGGCTTGTCTCCTGACCTCCTGACCTCCTCTTCTGTATGGCTTCTCATTGGCCCCTGCTTTACTGATCAGGTCCAGATCTGGCTTGTCTCCTGACCTCCTCTTCTGTATGGCTTCTCATTGGCCCCTGCTTTACTGATCAGTTCCAGATCTGGCTTGTCTCCTGACCTCTGCTTCCATCTGCTCCATTGGCCCCTGCTTTACTGATCGAGTCCAAACCTGGCTTATCTCCTGACCTTGCTCCTGCCTGTGCCCTGTACCCGATCCATCCTGTCTGTGTATGGCTTGGCCTGTCTGACTCTGCTACTCTGCCTGCTGTCACCAGTACCAGCTGCCCACCTGCTTGGTGGAGCCATCTGACGACTTCTCCTGTCCAGCATGGACACCTGCCCTGTTGCTAGCAAGACGTACAGGCACTTTGTACTCCTGCGCCACCTGTCTACACTGTCAGGGGCTCTAAGTCAGAGGTGTAAGAGAGGCCTCCCTCATCATATCAGGCTTTGCTACCAGGTATATTACCAGGATATTTATGGGGTTTTGGATTTCGATTTATATACCCCCTTGTTTTCAGGGTCGCCTGTAACTATTCTCTTTGGGTTACAGTGCCTAGAATGGATTTACACATTATCAATCTGGGATCTGAAGTGAAACCGCAAACGGAATAAGTAAGCTGTGTCCCTGGAAGTGTTCTTTGCCTTTCTTGGAAAAGGCTTAAAGATCTGGTGAGTGAGGTGGGTGCACTGGTGGAAGGGGAGCCCAGTGGACTTTTGTCATGAAGTGAACAAGCACTGCTTGATAGTTATTTGTTGATGCTAAGAAGTCTATATGGACAGTTTATATACACGTCGACACTGAAAACCGTCTGTTCATTTATTATGCCATAGCAACAAAACGTATTGGGGGTGGAGCAACAGTACAAGCACTATTTAAGATGTTTAATTTTGAATTTATTTATCACAGATATTTCAATTGTAATTATCTTCATCACTGAGACCCCTTTCACACTGGAGACGTTTTTCAGGTGCTTTAGCGCTAAAAATTGCGACTGTAAAGTGCCTGAAAAAAAAGCCTCATCTGCTTTCACACCATGGCGCTGTTCTGGCAGGACGTCAAGAAAAGTCCTGCAAGCAACTTCTTTGAGGTGCTTTAGGAGCGGTGAATACACCAGAGTTCATTTCAAGTGTGGTATTTGCATTTGGAATCTGTTGCTGTCAACTCTCAATATAAGATCCAAAGAGCTGTCACTATCAGTGAAGCAAGCCATGATTAGGCTGAAAAAACAAAACAAACCCATCAGACAGATAGCAAAAACATTAGGTGTGGCCAAATCAACTGTTTGGAACATCCTTAAAAAGAAAGAGCGCACCGGTGAGCTCACCAAAAGACCTAGAAGACCACGGAAAACAATTGTGGTGGATGACCGAATAATTCTTTCCCTGATGAAGAAAACACCCTTCACAACAGTTGGCCAGATCAAGAACACTCTCCAGGAGGTAGGTGTATGTGTGTCAAAGTCAACAGTCAAGAGAAGACTTCACCAGAGTGAATACAGAGGGTTCTCCACAAGATGTAAACCATTGGTGAGCCTCAAAAACAGGAAGGCCAGATTAGAGTTTGCCAAACAACATCTAAAAAAGCTTTCACAGTTCTGGAACAACATCCTATGGACAGATGAGACCAAGATCAACTTGTACCAGAGTGATGGGAAGAGAAGAGTATGGAGAAGGAAAGGAACTGCTCATGATCCAAAGCATACCACCTCATCAGTGAAGCATGGTGGTGGTAGTGTCATGGCGTGGGCATGTATGGCTGCCAATGGAACTGGTTCTCTTGTATTTATTGATGATGTGACTGCTGACAAAAGCAGCAGGATGAATTCTGAAGTGTTTCGGGCAATATTATCTGCTCATATTCAGCAAAATGCTTCAGAACTCATTGGACGGCGCTTCACAGTGCAGATGGACAATGACCCGAAGCATACTGCGAAAGACACCAAAGAGTTTTTTAAGGGAAAGAAGTGGAATGTTATGCAATGGCCAAGTCAATCACCTGACCTGAATCCGATTGAGCATGCATTTCACTTGCTGAAGACAAAACTGAAGGGAAAATGCCCCAAGAACAAGCAGGAACTGAAGGCAGTTGCAGTAGAGGCCTGGCAGAGCATCACCAGGGATGAAACCCAGCGTCTGGTGATGTCTATGCGTTCCAGACTTCAGGCTGTAATTGATTGCAAAGGATTTGGAGCCAAGTATTAAAAAGTGAAAGTTTGATTCATGATTGTTTATCTGTCCCATTACTTTTGGTCCCTTAAAAAGTGGGAGGCACATATACAAACTGTTGTAATTCCCAAACCGTTCACCTGATTTGGATGTAAATACCCTCAAATTAAAGCTGAAAGTCTGCAGTTAAAGCACATCTTGTTAATTTCATATCCATTGTGGTGATGTATAGAGCCAAAAGATTAGAATTGTGTCGATGTCCCAATATTTATGGACCTGACTGTAAGTACGTTTTTACCACAAATGTGTCCATAGATCTTTTTATTACCTTTTCTGCTGAACTCTTCACTATGGGGGAAGGTATATCAGAATATAAAGGAAGGCTGGATGAAAGAAAATACGGGAGTTAGTAGAATCCGGAGGGTTGGCAACTCTATGATATGATGACATTTCTCCTCTTGCAGTGAGCCGATGAAGATACTTTGATACTTGGGAACAGTCAGCATCTGTGTAGCAACAGAAAAACCTTCACTGGCAAACGCTTGATGTGTGGCACAACATGACGGCACGTTGCCATGGAAACTTAGTCTGGCTGAGGATGGCACGTAGGCTTTGTTGTGCCAGATCCAAAATGTTTAGACTTCACTCTCTATTTCAGTGTGACACAGGTGTGCTGATGGATTTCCTTATGTCTACTGTACATAAAAGGGACCTGTGATGATGGAAATCCACAGCCTACTGGTGCTGACTTCTTCCCAAAAATAATAAATCTCATGTTCATTCTTCAGCTTCAGTAATGTCTGCATTGCTGCTCCTAGCAGAATCATGGAGGCATTGAAAACTCTTACCTTCAATGTCAGCCACTTATAAAGTACTGAAGCCATTGGGTCAGCATGACAGCTGGACAACTAACATGTTCACAGGTAGAGTGATGGGAGCCTCTAGACCAGTGGTTACCACCACCAGGCCATGGTCCACTGCCGGGCTGCAGCCCCCCACCCCTCTCCCCCAGGCATCTAGCCAGCAACAGCCACCCAGCTTCCATAGTTCCCCTGACCTCCTATAGTGGCCCACAGTGCCCCCAGGCCCCCTGTGAGTCCACAGCCTTCACAGTACCCCTCAACTGCCCACACTGCTGCCCAGCCTCCCACAAAGCACCCCAGACTGCTGCAGAGAATCCAGCACTGCTTCCAACCTACAATAGTATCCCATAGTGGCTCACAGTACCCCCAGCCCCCCTGAGAGCCTCCACTGTGCCCCCCAATCTCCCACAGTGATGCACAGCCTTCCACAATTCCCTGCAGGCTGCTGCAGAGCATCCAACCCTCTATAGTGCTCCCAACTTCCAACAGTGTCCCACTGTGACCCCCAATCTCCCACAGTGCCACCCAGCCTCCCACAGTGCCCAGCGGCCTGATACATAGTCTTCAGCCTTCCATAGTGCCCATCAGCCTCCTGTAGTGGCCCACAGTGCCCTCAGGCCCTCTGAGAGCCCTCAGCTTCCACAGTGTCCCCTAACTTCCCACAGTGCTGCCCAGTCTCCCATAGTGCCTCCTAGTGTGCTGCAGAGAGCATCCAGACCTCAAAAGTTCCCCCCAACCTCCAACAGTGTCCCGCAGTGCCCCCAAACCTCCTATAGAGGCCCAAAGTACCTCCCAAGCCACCCCAAGAGCTTCCACAGTGCCCCCAACCTCCCACAGTGCCCCCAACCTCCCTCTATAATGCTCCAAACCTCCAACAGTGTCCCACAATTACCCCAATCTCCCACGGTGCCACCCAGCCTCCCACAGTGCCCAGCTGCCTGATTAACTGCAGTGATTTTAGCTAACCTTTTCTCTCTCCACGTGCCTCGCCATGCAAACTGCCAGGGAGGGATGAGAAGGATGACCCGCCTTCATTACCAGAACCTGAACAATCTCAGTGTTGTAATAAAGAAATGAGCATCATCTTATTCCAAGCCTAAAAAGTATAGATAAAGTATAAATAAAGTATAAATAAAGCTCCTATTGCATCAAATTTAACTTTGAGTGCAAGTTTCCCCAAAAAGCACTGATCCATTCACATCAGATAAGATATGAGGGACATATTATACACCCACATTACAAATAACGCCCCCTAGCTGCCATTTTACAAGAATATTTTAGAAAATCAAAGTAGCTGCAGACAGGGATGGAGAAGTAACATTATATCCACTTCAGGATTTTAAACATAGGAGATACACCCTACAAAAACTTCAACAAAATCTCCTAACTGTAACATCCACTTCCTCTCCCCCAATATAAACGAATGTACATATAATCATATCATTCATATTGTTTTCACTTATGATAGATCTCCCAGAAAATTCTCCAAACTCTTATAAATGTTGGGTAAATAATTCTGGTTATAGTCAGGACCTGGGATCTGAATCTGCAACCTCTGCTGTGGCTGGCAGCATCCCTTCTTGCTAAGCCACCTGAGATGCTAGCCAGATACCTTGGACAATACCTAGGACAGTCTTGCTTTGAACCTTGTTTCTGGTAAACCTTGAACTCTATGTTCCTCCTTGGAACTTCCTATTTAAGCGACGCCTTTGCACTTCCTCTGCCAGATTATTGTGCTCTCTCCAGCCAAAGTCTCGCTCTTGTCACTCTCGAGGTCCTCCATATCTTTATTACCACTGGTTACCGACCTTTGGCTTGCTTACTGGCTACGCTTCTGCTTGATCCCTACCTGCTATATCTGCTACTGGCTTGCTCACTGCCTGGTGAGGGCAATCCTGAGGACCAGGACCTAGTACTAACACGCAGCTAAACCCATCCCCACCATCAGAAACTCTAGTGAATACCGGCTAGTACTTAGACTCCACTCCATGGGTGAGCCTGTTTCATCTTCCAGGTTGACCTGCTTGTATACTTATCCTGCTGGTCAGTGGGAGCCTCTCCACTGCTATTGGTCTCCCAGCCTGACCCCTGACCATGACAGATATTTTTGGAGCCCAAGGTATCGAATATCCCTTCTCCTTCTTATTAAGGATAACACCCTTATACCCCTGAGAGATCAAACTTGTTAGTGTTTTTTATATTCATAAGTGGGATTCTGTTATAATAATGCACAGATAGTCCTCTACAATAAGATATTTGACATCTCCTTCAGCTAGTCCTCCTCGTCCTAAAGGACAATACCTCCTCCCTCATCAGCAGGAGCAAATCATCTCCTTCCATTAAACTCCAAATCCCCATCCTCACCTTCCTATCCTCAGGGGTCCCTTTCACCTTCTTCTTTTCAATATCATTAATTACCTTATCCTTGAGTACCGTTATACATGGACTGGCGTTATTAGAGGGAATAAACAGAGAGGCATTAGCCAAAGTGCTATGGGCAATCCCAATGCTGCAGTCAGTTAGTATTTTGTTATTATTGGATTCTGCATAAAATGCTTCTTAATTGCTAATCTGCCTGTGAATTTATGTACCTGATGAATGTCTGAAATTTGTTATGGGAGGAGCATATTTCACATCATTCCTTCATTATACACAGCGGGAAATACAGCTAGTCCTGTGAAAAACCGCACTTACAGATAGTCTACACCAGTGGTGCCTTTTTTTTCGGGGGGGGGGGCAAACAGCTATCTCCCCCCCCGGTCAGCCGATGGCACCCCCCCGCTCCGTCGGGTCACCCGCACCCCCCTGGGGGTCTCCCTATCAGTCGGTCATCCAGAACTTGCACGGGGCGGGCAGCGCTCATACGGGCGACGGGCGGGCGTCTCCTCCTCCTCTGCATAATGGCGGCTTCTCCTTTGTGCGTCTTCTCCCTCCTCCTTCTCCTAGGTGTCCAATAGGATCGCCTGTCCTTTTTCAGCCAATTGGGTGACGAGTCTCACGACCCGCTTCCTGATTGGCCGCGAGGAGGATTAGTGTGAAAATAGCGAATATTCATTCGCTATCATCGCACAACTGGGTGGGTTCCTCGGAGCGCAGTGCTCTGCGCCCCCCCCCCCCCAATCCCACCCTTTTTTGAAGCCTGTTAGACCCCTTTCACACTGAAGACCGCCCCGCGCTAGCGGTAAAGCGTCGATCATTTTACCTGTGCTGTGCGGGCGGGAGCGGGATGCTTTTAATCCCAAAGAAGGTGTTAACAAGGGGTTAAAAGCACCTGAAATGCGCCACTGCCAAAGCGATTTGCAGGTGCTTCAGCAGCGCCGCTTATTGATTTCAATGGCAGGGGCGGTTTAGAAGAGGTCGGTGTATATACCGCTCCCGCTCCGCCCCAAAGATGCTGCTTACAGCGCAGCGCCCCAGTGTGACAGCACTCGGGCTTTCACACTGGTAGGCGCTTTACAGGTGCTTTTTAGCACTAAAACGCCTGTAAAGCGCCTTCAGTGTGAAAGGGGTCTTAGAGCCTCTGGTCACATGCTTCAAACCCCCCCCCATTGGAATCCATGGATCCAGCACCCTGTATGTAGATTGGGGGGCCGGACACATGGATGGGGGGGAGCGGCGCCCGTGCGCCCACGAATGGACTGGCCGCCACTGGTCTACAGGTGTCATTGAGCAATTACAATGTAATAATGTATTGTTACATAGTATACAGTACACAATTGCATTCCTATGGAGATATGAAGGTGTGACCTTTGACCTGCATATGGAATCACTTAAAGAAATGTAACCCCTTCAATACCGGCCACTTTCACCCCCTTCCTGCCCAGGCCAATTTTCAGTTTTCAGCGCTCTCACGCTTTGACAATTACGTGGTCATACAACACCGTACACAAATGATATTTTTTTATTTTTTCATACAAATAGAGCTTTCTTTTGGTGGAATTTGGTGGGTTTTTCTATTTTTTTTGCTAAATAAATGGAAAAAAGTTGTAGAAAAAAAAAAAGAAAAAAAAAAAATGCTTTTCTTAATTTCTGTTAGATTATTTATTTGCAACATTTTATTTCTTCATAAATTCAGGCCAAAATGTATTCTGCTACATTTCTTTGGTGAAAATACCCCAAATCAGTGTCTATTATTTAGTCTGTAGGAAAGATATAGAGTCCACAGACTATGGGGATATATATCTGAAAATCGATCGATTCTGATGTACTGACGGCCGATCTAATTTCTTGAGGCCTGAAAAAGCCAGGACAGTACAAATAACTGAATAAATAACCCAAATAACCTCTTTTTGTAAAGTAGACAGTCCAAGGTATTTAGTAAGAGGCATGGCATGTTTTTTGAAGTTGCAATTTTTTTTCTCACAATTTTTTGGAAAATGAGAAGGGGGGCGGGGGGCTACATGGTGTAGTAATCTAAAAAAATTAATTAATAAAACCAGTAGTAACTTACAGTTAAGGAACACTTGGTACAGCGTGCAAACAAGGGGAACTCGGCCGCGACTGGAAGTGACGACACCCGGCTCCTCCCTGACGTGTTGTGTCACTGAACACGTGACTTCATCAAAGGGTAATTACTTTTGTGAGATACTGTATATCCCATCGATTGTGGACTCTATAACTTTCCTACAGACTAAAAAATATACACCGATTTGGGGGATTTTCACCAAAGAAATGTAGCAGAATACATTTTGACTTAAATTCATGAAGAAAGATTATTTATTTGCAAATTTTTATAACAGAAAGAAAGAAAAACGTGGGGGTTTACAAAAAAAAAAAAATCCCAGTGGTGATTAAATACCTTCAAATGAAAGCTTTAGTTGTGTGAAAAAATGATAAAAATGTCATATGGGTACAGTGTTACATGACAGCGTAATTGTCATTCAAAGTGTGAGAGCGCTGAAAGCTGAAAATTGGCGCCTGGGCAGGAAGGGGGTGAAAGTGCCCGGGTATTGAAGGTGTTAATAAACACAAAAATGACTAAAGCACCCTTTTAACTCCTAACTTAGCGATTGCTTTTCTGTTGATTTTTTTTCTACTTTTTTAAATATCTAAGGATTTTTTGTTGTTTTTTGTTTGTTTGTTTGTTTGTTTTATTTTTTTTTTCCTCTGTTGCATAAAAAGTCAAAAATGTAAAAAAAAAAAAAAAAAAATTTTTTATTTGCAAATAGCTCAATAATCATGATTATGTTTTAACACCAAAAACATCATTTTAGCGTCATTTTTTTTTTTTATCAGTCTTTATTAAATTTTAACAAGGACAGTACGAAATGTGCCGGTATAAAGTACAATAGTACCCGTTCTATCACAGAACATCAGTGTCAGGAGTTAAGGCCGTGTGTAGACATGTGCACTGCCTGAAAAATTTGTTAGTTTTTGTTTTCGCTTCATTCGGTTTTTTTTTGTTTTTTGTTTTTTTTTTATTTTTGTTTTTCGGGTCATTCGTTATGATCAAATAAAGGAAAATAAGTAACTAATAAAGGAAAACTAAGTAACAGTTAAAAAAGTGTATATGAGCTGCTCCCCTCAAAGTGCCTAATAAGCTATCTTTGAACTAGTGGGGGGTTGTGAAATGATAAAAGGGCGCTAGAAATATAAGTGTAACCATAAAGTGCATGTGCTCAATACCACCGCATTGTATAAGTGAATCATACTATAAACATACCATCATGATTAACATAACAAATAAATACTGTGAGAATAAAGTGTGCATCAGTAAAAAAACAGCCGGCAAATAAATGGTGCTCTCAGCAGACTTATCATTCACCTGATTGTAGACAAATCCAAAACCAGGTCACCACAGGTGGGTGGAAATGCTCTGGACTGCTAGAACATCATGTGCATTAGAACACAAAATCGCAAGCAATTAGAAAGTGCTATGTGCATTAATGAGCAAACAAAAAAATGCTTATAAAAATATGTGTCCATTGAGTGAATTATTTATATCTTTTTCAGGCCGGGTTCACACTACTGAAAATCAATGTTTCCCTATGGGAGCCGTCCTAACTGGTCCAACACAAGTCGGTCCGACTTTGAAAATGCTCCCTGTACTACTTTGGTCCGACTTTGTTCCTACTTCAGCCCATTGACTATCATTGAAGTCGGATCAAAGTCGGATCGCCGTCTTGCATAATCCGACATTGGCATGCGACTTGTGCTCAGATGATCTTGAGGGGAAAATTTTAAATAAAAAACCGGCATGGGTTTTTTTTTTTTAATGAAAGGGGGCTTCCAGATTCCGATAAGCCCCCCGCCCACAGACCCCGACAACCAACGGCCAGGGTTGTCAGGAAGAGGCCCTTGTCCTCATCAACATGGGGACAAGGTGCTTTGGGGTGCCCCAATGCACCCACCCCCCTATGTTGAGGGCATGTGGCCTGGTACGGTTCGCTCGTCCCCACTCCCTTTCGTGACCGGCCGGGCTGCGTGCTCGGATAAGGGTCTCGTATGGATTTTGGGGGGACCTCCACGCCATTTTTTAGCGTAGGGGTGCCCCTTAAAATCCATACCAGACCCAAGGGCCTGGTATGTTCTTGGAGGGGGAACCCATGCCAGATTTTTATTTAAAATTTGACGTGGAGTTCCCCCTCAAGAAGTCGGACGTATGTCGGCTTCAAGTCACAGGGCAAAGTCTGATCCAAAGTAGGACGGCTATCGTGTCCCACCACTGTGAACCCGGCCTCACACCATCAACAATAACGATAGTTGATCTTGGATAGTGCAACACCCGGTGGATATAGGTAAGTCTCCTTCTTACCGGACTACCATGGCCTCAGAGGCGGCTCTCTAATTAGGCAAATTAGGCGGTCTCCTAAGGCCTCGCACTCACAGGGGCCTCGCGGACGCCTAATTTGCCTGTTCTCAATCACTGAAGTTGACGCCGGTGGCTCCGCCTACCCCTACTGGGACTCTGTGGCTTAGGAGCTGACGGACAAATCAGATACTGCCCGCAGCCTGAGGAATAGCGGCCTCATCACGGAGCGTCCCAGTCCGTGGGGCCTCATGTGTAAGTTTTGCCTAAGGCCTCACAAAGCCTAGAGCCGCCTCTGCATGGCCTCTTTATTTAAAAAGAAAGGTCAGGTGGGACTTTGTTAGGACCACGATCTTTGGTCTTAACTGGTTACAGGCGGGTGATCCAGGAATGGCTCCGCCAGAGTGGATATCAGAAAAAAGATGGAAAGAACAATACCATCTCGTAATTCCTTTTTTTAAAATTAAAACATATTAAAAACAATAGGCTAAGTGGCCACTTGCTTTATAAGTGCCTTTCCTCGGCACTGGAGGCGACAGGCTCTGCAATGTTAGGTGGAGTGTGGACAGCCGTATCGCTTGCTTCCGCTTGTTGTGAGCGGCGTGCGTTCCACCGCCTAGTCCAGTGATGGCGAACCTTGGCACCCCAGATGTTTTGGAACTACATTTCCCATGATGCTCATGCACTCTGCAGTGTAGTGGAGCACCATGGGAAATGTAGTTCCAGAACATCTGGGGTGCCAAGGTTCGCCATCACTGCCCTAGTCTGTTGAAAACCAGAAGTGGCCGGAAGGTATGCGTGACTGGATATGCCTCGACGTACGTTTCGTCGTGTGACGTCACATTGATAATAATAATGTGACGTTATAATAACAAATTATTAATAAATCATAATAATAAAAAGCTTTTATTATTATTATTATTATTATTATTGTTGTTATTTATTATTATTAGATCATTACGTTCCATTCGTTTAGATACGGCATTCATTATTTCAGATAATTCATAACGTTGGCTAAATTCGTTATTCGTTGTGTTCAAAAACAGCCAAATTTGAAAGGAAATTCCAATACCTATCATTTACTAGTTAGTTATTATTTAGAATTTTCGTTATTTTGAATCTTCGGATTTTCTTTCTTATTTTTGAATTTTCTCATTTACGAATTTTCGAGCTTACAAATTTACGAATTTTCAAATTTACGAATTTATGAGCTAAAGAATTTATGAATTTTTCGAATTTACGAATATTCGGAAAAATTTGTTAAACATGTTAGCTATTATTTCAGATTTTCAAATTTTCAGGTTCAACGACAACAGTAGGCAGTGATGAGCCAATTGTTCGGTTTGGACCTGGCATTGGAAAGGTAAATATTGCAGCGCTAACCAAGTAAATACATAAATTAAAGGGGTCGTGGAGAAAAATAATGCAACAAATCATATATATACAAAGTGTACAATAAATGTACATAAAGTCAGTGAATGAGTAACCAAACACTAGGGGGCCCTGGAAAATGTAAAAATATATATATACAAGTGTGTGGGTTATAGTCCAATCAAGGCTGATCTTCTAGTGAAGAGTGGTGAAGACCCGAACACTGTTAGATATGGTGGACATCAAAGATATTGCCTCATCAATAATAAAGAAGTGCATGTGTCCTTACTGGAACAGGTGGACTCCTATGTTAGCGACATGGAGTCATACAGACATGGTGCCACAAATGGCCAAAGTATGGAGCTCAGCAGGGTCCAGGACTTCCAGGGTGGGATCCAGAAAAGAGATGCAAAACCTCCAAATGGACCTCCAATCCTTGGTGCATCAAACTGGATCTTGATGATTGAATCAACAGGACTCCGGAGCCACTCTCAGCGAAGCATTATGTGGAAAAAGAAAATGCTTCCACATGGCGTAGATCAAAAAAGATGGTACTTTATTTCTAAAAACCAGCATACAAGTATAAAAGTGATCACAAAAATAAAAACTGGGCAATGTGGAGAGCCTAAAAAACCCAGACCTGGGATTGGACCAAACTTTTTCTCATTCGGCCCCCTGTTTGGTCGGGAGCAGAAGATATGTAAATGCAGTATTTCTACCACTTCTGTATCCACGTGATGACCGGGTCTTTTTCTGACACTTGTTTACAAAATCAGTATTTTGTGCTAGAAAATCAATTAGAACCCCCAAATTATACAGTGAGGGGAAAAAAGTATTTGATCGGCTGCTGATTTTGTAGGTTTGCCCCACTGACAAAGAAACGATCATTTTGTCATTTTAATGGTCGGTTTATTATAACAGGGAGAGGCAGAAGAACAACAAAAATATCCATAAAAACGCATTTAAAAAAAAGTTATAAATTGATTTGCATTTTAATCATTATTATTATTATTATTATTATACACAATTTATATGGTGCCAATAGTTAACGCAGAGCTTTACAATATAAAAGGGAGACAATACAGTTATAATACAATAAAATACAAGAGGATTAAGAGGGCCCTGCTCAGAAGAGCTTACAATCTAATAGGGTGGGGCAAGTTTGAAATAAGTATTTGATCCCCTATCAATCAGCAAGGTTTCTGGCTCCCGGGTGTCTTCTATACAGGTAACAAGCTGAGATTAGGAGCACTCTTTTAAATGGGTTGTAAGGCTTCATGTTTTTTCATCCTATGAGTGGTGGTACTCTGCTGGACTCCTGGTGACAGACTCTTTATGTGGAGTAATAGGCTATTTTCTTACAGGAGTGTTTTGCCTTATCAGCACAGGGCCCTGGAATATTTTGACCAGTAGACCTTGGATGGTCACCCATTGTATCTTACTGAGATATTTTTCCAGAATATTTCCTGAGGCCTCATCATTTCTTTTTTGAGCTCACAATCACTGTAGTCCGTCAGTCTGCTCTATTGATACCCGCTAGGCTTGACCTTGAAACTTTACATCTCCATAGCCAAATTTTTGACTGATCCCTTTGGGTATTTATGTGATTCTTGGCGTGATCCGGGCACCCTGGGATGGCATGGGGCATGTCATACGTATGTGAGCTTCATTGTTCTATGTGAGTGATTATCTCCGTGCATCACCTATTTATGTCTGGAGGATGGAGGAATAGAAGGTTAAAGGCTGCTGATATGGTGTTGATGCTGGTTATTAACAGATTTGAGGTGAGAGTTCTGTGAGCTCATTTTTCTACTGGATACACATTACAGATGCGATTGAAGTCTAGGATTTGATACATTGAAGAAGTGGTCACCACGCTGATATATTCACCTACATCTGTATATGGACTCCTACTATTTCTTGTTTTCACCTTTTTTTTACCATCTATTTTTTGCAGACCAGGGGCGGACTGACAACTCATGGGGCCCCCCGGGCAATAGGAGATTATGGGGCCCCCAGGCAATAGGAGAAGATTATGGGGCCCCCCGGGCAATAGGAGATTATGGGGCCCCCGGGCAATAGGAGATTATGGGGCCCCCAGGCAATAGGAGATTATGGGGCCCCAGGGCAATAGGAGAAGATTATGGGGCTCCTGGGCAATAGGAGATTATGGGTCCCCCGGGCAATAGGAGAAGATTATGGGGCCCCCCAGGCAATAGGAGATTATGGGGCCCCCAGGCAATAGGAGATTATGGGGCCCCCCAGGCAATAGGAGATTATGGGGCCCCCAGGCAATAGGAGAAGATTATGGGGCCCCCCGGGCAATAGGAGATTATGGGGCCCCCGGGCAATAGGAGATTATGGGGCCCCCAGGCAATAGGAGATTATGGGGCCCCAGGGCAATAGGAGAAGATTATGGGGCCCCTGGGCAATAGGAGATTATGGGTCCCCCGGGCAATAGGAGAAGATTATGGGGCCCCCCAGGCAATAGGAGATTATGGGGCCCCCGGGCAATAGGAGAAGATTATGGGGCCCCCGGGCAATAGGAGATTATGGGGCCCCCAGGCAATAGGAGATTATGGGGCCCCCGGGCAATAGGAGAAGATTATGGGGCCCCCGGGCAATAGGAGATAATGGGACCCCCAGGCAATAGGAGATTATGGGGCCCCAGGGCAATAGGAGAAGATTATGGGGCCCCTGGGCAATAGGAGATTATGGGTCCCCCGGGCAATAGGAGAAGATTATGGGGCCCCCCAGGCAATAGGAGATTATGGGGCCCCCGGGCAATAGGAGAAGATTATGGGGCCCCCGGGCAATAGGAGATTATGGGGCCCCCGGGCAATAGGAGATTATGGGGCCCCCGGGCAATAGGAGAAGATTATGGGGCCCCCGGGCAATAGGAGATAATGGGGCCCCCAGGCAATAGGAGATTATGGGGCCCCAGGGCAATAGGAGAAGATTATGGGGCCCCTGGGCAATAGGAGATTATGGGTCCCCCGGGCAATAGGAGATTATGGGGCCCCCCGGGCAATAGGAGATTATGGGGCCCCCGGGCAATAGGAGATTATGGGGCCACACAGTATACACACACACATACAGTATACACACAGACACATAATATACACACACAGAATACACACACAGAATACACATACACACACTGAAAAGGTACTGGAGAGGCGGGGCAGCTATAATCTTGGGACTTATAAAAAAAACACAGATTTTTACATACTGTCCCTGGTTTTATTGAGGCTGGCAACCCTGATGGGGCCCCTGAGTGCCCGAGTGCCCGAATGGTCCGTCCGCCCCTTTTGCAGACCCACCGTTCCGTGTTTTCTTTTTGCTACCCCTTTTTTCTGAACTTTATTATTTGTTGATTTTCACATCATTGAGTGCTAATACACCATTGCGCAAAATCACTCCTTATTTATCAACCACTCGCATTACTGCTGGTAAAGAGGGAATCACCAGAAGGTGCAGGCATCATCCTGGTACAACCACATCAACCTGAGGACGTCATATGCTGTCATACCAGTGGGAAGTAGACATGTGCACTGCCGAAAAATGTGTTCGTTTTCATTTCATTCATATATATATATATATATATATATATATATATATATATATATATTTTTTTTTTTTTTAGTTTTTTTGGGTCATACGTTATGATCGAAATCTGTAAACTCTAAAATTCAAAAATTTGTAAATTTGAAAATTCAGAAATTTGAAAATATGAACATTCAAAAATCAGAAAATAAGAAAGAAAATCCGAAAAACTAATAATAAATAACCATTAAATTATAGATATTGGAATTTCCTTTCAAATTAGGCTGTTAGTCAATGTAACAAATACGAATTTATAAGAAGTTATGAATTATCCGAAATAACGAATGCCGCATCTAAACAAATGGAATGGAATTGATCATTAATAATAATGATAATAATAATTAAAAAATGTTTTATTATTATTATTATTGTTATTTATTATTATTAATTTGTTACATTCCATTCGTTTAGATGTGGCATTCGCCATTTCGGATCATTTTTAACTTTGGATAAATTCGTATTTGTTAGTTCTCTTACAGCCAAATTTGAAAGGAAATCCCACAACCTATAATTTAATAGTTAGTAATAGTTAAGTTATTATTACTTAGTTATTTCAGATTTTTGAATTTTCCCATTTTCGTTCTTTTGAATTCTCGTTCTTATTTTTGGATTTTCAAATTTTCGGATTTTAGAATTTCCAACATTTTGGATTTTCGGATTTTAGAATTTTGAATATTCGAATTTATGAACTTACAAATTTTCGAATATTCAAATTTACAAATATTCGGAAAAATTCGTTAAACGGGTTTTCGTTAATTCGGATATTTCCAAATGAATGAATTTGTCAAAATTCATTAAAAAACAAATTCAAAACGAAACAAATTGCACATGTCTAGTGGGAAGTGGTTAAATATTCTGGTATGTATTTTTTTGGGGGGGGGCTTAAACTTTAGGGGGCAAATTTTTCTTTCTCTTTCATGCTGTAGGATGTATTACAGCAAAATTGACAAAAAATAAAAAAAAATGTAGTCTACAAACTCTGGGATAGATTTAGGGACTTTTTAGAGGATTTTTTCGTGACTCAGACAGTAAATTGTACATTCCTCCCGGCCGTTCCATTGGGCAGAGACGTTATTCCCGGTCACCTCGATGTGAGCGACGTTTAGGAGAGTTTGTATGCAATAAAAAGCCTGAAATGAATAAAGTGCTACATTGTTTCATTACATAGAACTTTCCTATCCAGGTGACAAAAAAACTGCTAAAAGCCGAATCTCATTTAATTCACATTACATTCCGACCCCCAGAGGAGACATTCAGGTTGAAGTCTAATAAATAAAAGCAACATAACTTTTTTTATTTTTTTTTATTTCATCGGGTTTAAAGTGAGAGTAGAATGTATTGTTTGAGTTATTATTGCAGCTTTGATTATACAATGCCTTGAAAAAGTATTCATACCCCTTGAAATTCCCCACACTTTCTCATGTTACAACCATAGTTACATAGTTACATAGTAGGTGAGGTTGAAAAAAGACACAAGTCCATCAAGTCCAACCTATGTGTGTGATTATGTGTCAGTATTACATTACATATCCCTGTATATTGCGGTCATTCAGGTGATTATCTAATAGTTTCTTGAAGCTATCAATGCTCCCCGCTGAGACCACCGCCTGTGGAAGGGAATTCCACATCCTTGCCGCTCTTACAGTAAAGAACCCTCTACGTAGTTTAAGGTTAAACCTCTTTTCCTCTAATTGCAATGAGTGGCCACGAGTCTTATTAAACTCTCTTCTGCGAAAAAGTTTTATCCCTATTGTGGGGTCACCAGTACAGTATTTGTAAATTGAAATCATATCCCCTCTCAAGCGTCTCTTCTCCAGAGAGAATAAGTTCAGTGCTCGCAACCTTTCCTCATAACTAAGATCCTCCAGACCCTTTATTAGCTTTGTTGCCCTTCTTTGTACTCGCTCCATTTCCAGTACGTCCCTCCTGAGGACTGGTGCCCAGAACTGGACAGCATACTCCAGGTGCGGGCGGACCAGAGTCTTGTAGAGCGGGAGAATTATCGTTTTATCTCTGCAGTTGATCCCCCTTTTAATGCATGCCAATATTCTGTTTGCTTTATTAGCAGCAGCTTGGCATTGCATGCCGTTGCTGAGCCTATCATCCACTAGGACCCCCAAGTCCTTTTCCATCCTAGATTCCCCCAGAGGTTCTCCCCCCAGTCTATAGATTGCATTCATATTTTTGACACCCAAATGCATTATTTTACATTTTTCTACATTGAACCTCATTTGCCATGTAGTCGCCCACCCCATTAATTTGTTCAGGTCTTTTTGCAAGATTTCCACATCCTGCTGAGAAGTTATTGCCCTGCTTAGCTTAGTATCATCTGCAAATACAGAGATGGAACTGTTTATCCCATCCTCCAGATCGTTTATAAACAAATTAAATAGGATTGGTCCCAGCACAGAACCCTGGGGGACCCCACTACCCACCCCTGACCATTCTGAGTACTCCCCATTTATCACCACCCTCTGAACACGCCCTTGTAGCCAGTTTTCAATCCATGTACTCACCCTATGGTCCATGCCAACGCACCTTATTTTGTACAGTAAACGTTTATGGGGAACTGTGTCAAATGCTTTTGCAAAATCCAGATACACCACGTCTACGGGCCTTCCTTTATCTAGATGGCAACTCACCTCCTCATAGAAGGTTAATAGATTGGTTTGGCAAGAACGATTCTTCATGAATCCATGCTGATTACTGCTAATGATATCATTCTTATTACTAAAATCTTGTATATAGTCCCTTATCATCCCCTCCAAGAGTTTACATACTATTGATGTTAGGCTAACTGGTCTGTAATTCCCAGGGATGTTTTTTGGGCCCTTTTTAAATATTGGTGCTACATTGGCTTTTCTCCAATCAGCTGGTACCATTCCAGTCAATAGACTGTCTGTAAAAATTAGGAACAACGGTCTGGCAATCACCTGACTGAGTTCCCTAAGTACCCTCGGATGCAAGCCATCTGGTCCCGGTGATTTATTAATGTTAAGTTTCTCAAGTCTAATTTTAATTCCGTCCTCTGTTAACCATGGAGGTGCTTCCTGTGTTGTGTCCTGAGGATAAACACTGCAGTTTTGGTTACTGAAGCCCCCCGATTCACTCGTGAATACTGAGGAGAAGAATAAATTCAATACCTCTGCCATCTCCCCATCTTTTGTAACCAGATGTCCTTCCTCATTCTTTATGGGGCCAATATGGTCTGTCCTCCCTTTTTTACTGTTTACATACTTAAAGAATTTCTTGGGATTTTTTTTGCTCTCCTCCGCTATGTGTCTTTCATGTTCTATCTTAGCCATCCTAATTGCACCCTTACATTTCTTATTGCATTCTTTATAAATTCTGAATGCTGTGGATGATCCCTCAACCTTGTATTTTTTGAAGGCCTTCTCCTTTGCTTTTATATGCATTTTTACATTGGAGTTAAGCCATCCAGGATGTTTGTTCGCTCTTTTAAATTTATTACCCAATGGGATACATTGGCTAATGCCCTTATTTAATATGCTCTTAAAGCAAACCCATCTCTCCTCCGTATTCTTTGTTCCTAATATTTTATCCCAATTTATGCCTTTTAGCAAGGTTTGTAGTTTAGGGAAGTTGGCTCTTTTGAAATTCAGTGTCTTTGTGTTCCCTTCATGTCTCCTATTTGTGTGATTTATACTGAAACTAATTGACCTGTGATCGCTGTTACCTAAATTGCCCCGTATTTCCACATCTGTTATCAGGTCTGTATTGTTGGTAATCAGTAGATCTAGTAATGTTTTATTTCTAGTTGGTGCGTCTACCATCTGACCCATAAAATTGTCCTGCAAGACATTAAGGAACTGGCGAGCCTTAAATGAATGCGCGGTTCCCTCCGCCCAGTCTATGTCTGGATAATTAAAATCCCCCATTATGATAACACTTCCCATCCTTGCTGCTAATCCAATTTGTGATAGGAGATCCGTCTCCACTTCCTCCCTCAGGTTAGGGGGCCTATAGCATACTCCCAGTATTATTTTCCCCTTAGCTTCATCCCTTTGGAGCTCTACCCATAAAGATTCCACCTCCTCCCTAGCCCCCTCAGTGATGTCATCTCTCACATTCACTTGTACATTATTCTTGATATATAGGCATACCCCTCCCCCTTTTTTACCCTCTCTATCCTTGCGGTATAGGGTATACCCTTGAATGTTTGCCAGCCAATCATGAGAGCTGTTGAACCAGGTCTCTGAAATTCCCACAAAATCCAAATCCTCCTTGTACAACAGTATCTCTAGTTCACCCATCTTGTCCGCCAGGCTCCTGGCATTGGTGAACATGCCACATAGTTTAGACCGGTCGCATATTGTCCTCGTATTGGGTGTTTCAAGATTGCAACTTGGACTTGCTACTATACTCACCTTGTGTTTTTGTGCTTTGGTTAACCTACCACTAATGCCCCCAATACTACCCTCTGGAATATCTTCCGCGCTGGCTATCACTGTCTCTGGACCCTCCCCCCCCATCGCCTAGTTTAAAAACCCCTCTAACTTTTTGGCCATCTTCATTCCCAGCAGATCTGCACCCTCCTCCTCAAAAACGTAAATGTATTTTATTGGGATTTTATGTGATAGACCAACACAAAGTGTCACATAATTGTGAAGTGGAAGGAAAATGATAAATGATACAAATAAATATATGAAAAGTGTGTGTGTGGGGGAGGGGGCATTGGTATTCAGCCCCCTTTACTCTGATACCCCTAACTAACATCTAGAGGAACCAATTGCCTTCAGAAGTCACCCAATTAGTAAATAGAGCCCACCTGTGTGTAATTTAATCTCAGTATAAATACAGCTGTTCTGTGAAGCCCTCAGAGGTTTGTTAGAGAACCTTAGTGAACAAACAGCATCATGAAGGCCAAGGAACACACCAGACAGGTCAGGGATAAAGTTGTGGAGAAGTATATAGCAGGGTTAGGTTATAAAAAAAAAATCTCCCAAGCTTTGATCATCTCACGGAGCTCTGTTCAATCCATCATCGGAAAATGGAAAGAGTATGGCACAACTGCAAACCTACCAAGACATGGCCGTCCACCTAAACTGACCGGCCGGGCAAGGAGAGCATTCATCAGAGAAGAGCCAAGAGGCCCATGGTAACTCTGGAGGAGCTGCAGAGATCCACAGCTCAGGTGGGAGAATCTGTCCACAGGACAACTATTAGTCGTGTTCTCCACAAATCTGCCCTTTATGGAAGAGTGACAAGAAGAAAGACATTGGTGAAAGAAAGTCATAAGAAGTCCTGTTTGTAGTTTGTGAGAAGCCATGTGGAGGACACAGCAAACATGTGGAAGAAGGTGATCTGGTCAGAGGAGACCAAAATTCAACTTTATGGCCTAAAAGTAAAACTCTATGTGTGGAGGAAAACTAACACTGCACATCACCCTGAACACACCATCCCCACCGTGAAACATGGTGGTGGCAGCATCATGTGGTGGGGATGCTTTTCTTCAGCAGGGACAGGGAAGCTGCTCAGAGTTGATGGGAAGATGGATGGAGACAAATACAGGACAATCTTAGAAGAAAACCTGTTAGAGTCTACAAAAGACTTGAGACCGGGGCGGAGGTTCACCTTCCAGCAGGACAACGACCCGAAACATCCAGCCAGAGCTACAATGGAATGGTTTAGATCAAAGCATATTCATGTGTTAGAATGGCCCAGTCACAGTCCAGACCTAAATCACATTGAGAATCTGTGGCAAGACTTGAAAATTGCTGTTCACAGACGCTCTCCATCCAATCTGACAGAACTTGAGATATTTTACAAAGAAGAATGGGCAGAAATGTCCTCTCTAGATGTGCAAAGCTGGTAGAGACATCCCCAAAAAGACTTGTAGAGAAAGGGGGTTCTACAAAGTATTGACTCCGGGGGGCGCCATACAAGTGTCCCCTCCCCCCACACTTCACATATTTATTTGTATCATTTATCATTTTCCTTCCACTTCACAATTATGTGACACTTTGTGTTGGTCTATCACATAAAATCCCAATAAAATACATTCACGTTTTTGGTTGTAACAAAATGTGGGAAATTTCAAGGGGTATGAATACTTTTTCAAGGCACTGTAAAGTGATGCTAAACTTTCGGGGGGTTTTTGTTTGCTTTTTAAGTGATTGTAAACCTTTTTTTTTTAATAGAAATTTTATACTTACCTGCTCTGTGTAATAGTTTTGCACAGAGCAGCCCCGATCCTCCTCTTCTTAGGTCCCCCGCCAGCGCTCCTGGCTCCTCCTCTTCTCGGTGTGCCGCCATAGGAAACCACTACCTATTGGGACACACCTGTTGGCCCTATCCCAAGCTGAGCTGTCTGCATCCATAGCCTTGCCTCCACTCCCTTATCACAGAATTTGATTGACAGCCAATGGCTCCCGCTGCTATCAATGTGCCTTGTGAGGAGGGAGAGAGCAGAGAGAGCCACTGCTTTCATGCACAGTGCTGGATCGAGATCGATCTCAGGTAAGTATGGTGGTGGGGGGGGACAGAAGGTTTTTTACCAGTGGTGGCCCGTAATGCAGGGCGCAGGGGCACCATACCCCTATCCATGCGCCTGGCCCCCAAATCTACATGCGGGCCCCGGACGCATAGATTGAATAGGGGTTTTTTTGTTTTTTTTTAGCACATGATTATATGTATAGCGCTGCACTTTGTTTATCTATTTTTCTCCACTGCAGGTGGTGCACAACCATAGGGGCAGTTCAGAGGGTGAAGAAGTCAGGAGAAACATGGTTCCCCTATGGTTACCTGGGTCACTGGGGCAGCGATCCGGTTGGATGCTGACAGCCCATGTGACTCTGGTGGCCATCTTGGGTCAGGCAGAGTCTATTTAAAGGTTTCCTGGGTTTGGTGTGCATTTAGCATGTGAACAGTGTAAGGACAGGTCACCCGTCTGTCAGGGACAGTATTAGCCGTAGGGAAAGGTTCCAGACGAGAAGGGAAAGCTTGGGGATTTGCTTGTCTTCATGGAAACCTCCCTACTTGGGCTAGGACTGGCGCATTCTGCCCCTCCAGACAGACGCTGTCAGCTCTGCTGAGACCTGCTCTGCTATACGCTGCTGTCATCCGTGAGTGTTCCTGGTTGGGCTGCTTTCCGCCGGGCTTGTTGTGAACTATTTTAACTTCAAAGTAATAATAGATGAACCTTGCGAGCCACTTACGGATAAATGCCCAAAAAAATCAAATCAAAATCAAAATCGTGTATAACCAATCCTGTGTAACCAATCAGCTGCAGACACTTAATCACGTTTCATAATCGTGTAAGTGACAAATAGAAAAAATGTGTCTGCGCTAGATAAAAATTATTGTTTCAATAATAAATCCAAAATAATTAAAAATGTTATAGCTAACCAATAAATCAAAAAATAACCATAAGTACATAAATTTGTAAAGTGCCCAGTGCCATATCAAACATGCAGTAAAAGTGCTCAATCAGAAAATAGAATATCAAAAAATTCGATATAAGTGCTCAATCGAAAATTGAATACAATATAAAAGGGAATATCTTCTTGTGAATCGAATAAAGTCCAAAAACAGTGTGCATCAAAAAATGTAAAAGTGCCCAAAAACATTGTCCATATTCAGTGAAATCCACACATCTTTCCTTCTGAAGGTGTATCACCAAAAAACGTGCTAAAGTGTCTTCCAGTGTTCCCCACAAGCATGTATGCTCACCTTCTTGCGTGTGACACAGTGGTTACACTCTGTCAAACCAAGCTTTGGAGACACTCCTGTGCTCTAATGGAAACCGCTGTGTAGATCTCCAATGCTCTCAATCAAGGTTGTATATGTAAAAAGAAAAGAGACTCCATAGTGCAACATTGCATGATGTAATAAAACGTTTTATTGAGAAAAGACTAACTCCCCTTGTGGGGGTACTCACATACTGAGGGTGCGTCAGTGCACCATCCTAAACAGAATAAAAACGGCCGATCTCGTGGTATGGCGTGCGGTGCGGTGTGTCATACGAACTCTCCCTCTCTCTCTCTCTCTCTGCTGACAGCTCCGTCCAGGCCCCTCCCCTACGCGTGTTCGGCACCGGGATCACGTGCCTTCATCAGGGATTCCCCCTGATGAAGGCACGTGATCCCGGTGCCGAACACGCGTAGGGGAGGGGCCTGGACGGAGCTGTCAGCAGAGAGAGAGAGAGAGAGGGAGAGTTCGTATGACACACCGCACCGCACGCCATACCACGAGATCGGCCGTTTTTATTCTGTTTAGGATGGTGCACTGACGCACCCTCAGTATGTGAGTACCCCCACAAGGGGAGTTAGTCTTTTCTCAATAAAACGTTTTATTACATCATGCAATGTTGCACTATGGAGTCTCTTTTCTTTTTACATATACAACCTTGATTGAGAGCATTGGAGATCTACACAGCGGTTTCCATTAGAGCACAGGAGT
Source organism: Aquarana catesbeiana (assembly GCF_042186555.1). Lineage (NCBI taxonomy): Eukaryota > Metazoa > Chordata > Amphibia > Anura > Ranidae > Aquarana > Aquarana catesbeiana. The sequence continues at coordinate 1,380,027 of NC_133328.1, read as the reverse complement.
GTCTCCAAAGCTTGGTTTGACAGAGTGTAACCACTGTGTCACACGCAAGAAGGTGAGCATACATGCTTGTGGGGAACACTGGAAGACACTTTAGCACGTTTTTTGGTGATACACCTTCAGAAGGAAAGATGTGTGGATTTCACTGAATATGGACAATGTTTTTGGGCACTTTTACATTTTTTGATGCACACTGTTTTTGGACTTTATTCGATTCACAAGAAGATATTCCCTTTTATATTGTATTCAATTTTCGATTGAGCACTTATATCGAATTTTTTGATATTCTATTTTCTGATTGAGCACTTTTACTGCATGTTTGATATGGCACTGGGCACTTTACAAATTTATGTACTTATGGTTATTTTTTGATTTATTGGTTAGCTATAACATTTTTAATTATTTTGGATTTATTATTGAAACAACTATTTTAACTTGACTTCAATACAAGTTCTTTCAATTGCATCTGCACTCTGTTTTTATTTCCACCGCACAAGGCCAACTTTAATATTCATTCGACCCTGGGCTCTATTGAGGAGCCCCAGGAGCCCCTGGACTGGGAGTAGCAATCTCTCTTTGGAGGGGCCCCTGGACTGGGGGTAGCAATCTCTCTATGGAGGGGCCCCTGGCCTGGGGGTAGCAATCTCTCTATGGAGGGGCCCCTGGACTGGTGGTTGCAATCTCTCTATGGAGGGGCCCCTGGACTGGTGGTTGCAATCTCTCTTTGGAGGGGCCCCTGGCCTGGGGGTAGCAATCTCTCTATGGAGGGGCCCCTGGACTGGAGGTAGCAATCTCTCTTTGGAAGGGCCCCTGGACTGGTGGTTGCAATCTCTCTATGAAGGGGCCCCTGGGCTGGAGGTTGCAATCTCTCTATGGAGGGGCCCCTGGACTGGAGGTTGCAATCTCTCTATGGAGGGGCCCCTGGACTGGAGGTAGCAATCTCTCTTTGGAGGGGCCCCTGGACTGGTGGTTGCAATCTCTCTATGGAGGGGCCCCTGGACTGGAGGTTGCAATCTCTCTATGGAGGGGCCCCTGGACTGGAGGTTGCAATCTCTCTATGGAGGGGCCCCTGGACTGGTGGTTGCAATCTCTCTATGGAGGGGCCCCTGGACTGGAGGTTGCAATCTCTCTATGGAGGGGCCCCTGGACTGGGGGTAGCAATCTCTCTTTGGAATGGCCCCTGGACTGGTGGTTGCAATCTCCAGTCCAGGGACTCCTCCATAGGAAGACTGCCACCTCCGGTTTAGGAGCCAAGGCCCCTCCATAGAGAGACTAGTATCTCCAGTCCAGGGGCTCCTCACTATTGTAGGGTCACATTTGAATGGAAAGCCCCTTAGAAAGCAAGTCAGTGCAGACCACAGTGACAGTAGTGCCAGAACACTGTGCTCCCCCACTACACCCCCCCCCGCAGTGTTCGGGTTAAGGTGCCCGCCCGGGGTGTCCCCTCTATGTGGTTTCACCTGAGCTGTCTCAGTTGAGCCCAGTCCGGCCCCTCCCCTCCTCCTCCTCCACAGAAGGCAGGTGTCAGTCAGGTCTGCCAGTATGGGCACATGGTGTCATGGGGGTCTTGTTGTGTGATGAAGGCATTGGACAATATCAGAGTAGGGCATGGGGGGAGGGGGCAGCCATTTAACGGATGGCTCAAGTGAAGCTGTGCAAGTGAAGCTGTGCAGGGAGAGGCAGAGGACAGATTACTCCGACTGACCCTTCCATGGCCGACGCCGGAAACCCTGGACAGCATGGGCTGAAGGGGCAGCTGCTTTGAGCTCCACAATAATGACTGGGCCCAGGGCAGCTACCCCTTTTGCCCTGCGTTAACGATGGCCCTGCCGTCGCACCACACTGCACCCACCCATCAACATGTGAGCTGCTCCTCTTTGGCCATGCCTGACAAACTATTGCTAGTCCTGAGATGACCAGGGGAGTGACGTCACAGCTATCCTGGTTACCGACACAGCCTGTTCCAATGCTAGGTGTCAAGTAGCAAGGAGATGAGAGGGAGTACAGGTACTGGTGTATAAGGGGTAGGGATGAGCTTCGTGTTCGAGTCGAACCCATGTTCGACTCGAACATCGGCTGTTCGATCGTTCGCCGAATTGCGAACGTTATGGGCCGTTCGCGCTAAATTCGTGTGGCGCGTCACGGCCCATAATTCACTGCGGCATCGCAGTGCATTGCTGGCTGATGATTGGCCAAGCATGCACTATGACCCGCATGCTTGGCCAATCACAGCGCCGTCAGTAGAGAGAGCTGTAATTGGCCAAAGCCAGGGTGGCTTTGGCCAATTATGGCTCAGGGGATTTAGTACACACCCCACACTATATAAGGCCGCCTGCACGGCGGCCCTGTGTAGTGTGTGTTCCGGTGTGCTGAGAGATAGAGAGAGAGAGAGAGAGTGTCATTTGATTTGAGTTAGATAGATTAGGCAGAACAGTCAGTCAGTTAGCTGCACTTACAGTGTATTGTGTATATATATGCATCCCAGGTGTTGCATATATATATATACACTGTATTCAGTTTAGCTAGATCCGTTCCTGTTATCTTCTATCTAGACTATTTACATTTAATGCAGTGCGTCCTGCTCACAGTGTTCAGCTAGATCCGTTCCTGCTATTTACATTTAGTGCAGTGCGTCCTGCTCACAGTGTTCAGCTAGATCCATTCCTGTTATCTTCTAGACTATTTACATTTAGTGCAGTGCGTCCTGCTCACAGTGTTCAGCTAGATCCGTTCCTGCAATTTACATTTAGTGCAGTGCGTCCTGCTCACAGTGTTCAGCTAGATCCGTTCCTGCTATTTACATTTAGTGCAGTGCGTCCTGCTCACAGTGTTCAGCTAGATCCGTTCCTGCTATTTACATTTAGTGCAGTGCGTCCTGCTCACAGTGTTCAGCTAGATCCGTTCCTGCTATTTACATTTAGTGCAGTGCGTCCTGCTCACAGTGTTCAGCTAGATCCGTTCCTGTTATCTTCTAGACTATTTACATTTAGTGCAGTGCGTCCTGCTCACAGTGTTCAGCTAGATCCGTTCCTGCAATTTACATTTAGTGCAGTGCGTCCTGCTCACAGTGTTCAGCTAGATCCGTTCCTGCTATTTACATTTAGTGCAGTGCGTCCTGCTCACAGTGTTCAGCTAGATCCGTTCCTGCTATTTACATTTAGTGCAGTGCGTCCTGCTCACAGTGTTCAGCTAGATCCGTTCCTGCTATTTACATTTAGTGCAGTGCGTCCTGCTCACAGTGTTCAGCTAGATCCGTTCCTGCTATTTACATTTAGTGCAGTGCGTCCTGCGCACAGTGTTCAGCTAGAGCCGTTCCTGCTATTTACATTTAGTGCAGTGCGTCCTGCTCACAGTGTTCAGCTAGATCCGTTCCTGTTATCTTCTAGACTATTTACATTTAGTGCAGTGCGTCCTGCTCACAGTGTTCAGCTAGATCCGTTCCTGCTATTTACATTTAGTGCAGTGCGTCCTGCTCACAGTGTTCAGCTAGATCCGTTCCTGTTATCTTCTAGACTATTTACATTTAGTGCAGTGCGTCCTGCTCACAGTGTTCAGCTAGATCCGTTCCTGTTATCTTCTAGACTATTTACATTTAGTGCAGTGCGTCCTGCTCACAGTGTTCAGCTAGATCCGTTCCTGCTATTTACATTTAGTGCAGTGCGTCCTGCTCACAGTGTTCAGCTAGATCCGTTCCTGTTAAATTCCTACTGACCGGCAGGCTTGTCTGGTTACAGTATATAAAGCTACCTGAAGAAAATAACAGGTGTTCTATTTGATCCTATTAGTACCACGGTCAGGCAGCTAGACTATTTACATTTAGTACAGTGCGTCCTGCTCACAGTGTTCAGCTAGATCCGTTCCTGTTATCTTCCTACTGACAGGCAGGCTTGTCTGGTTACAGTATATAAAGCTACTTGAAGAAAATTACAGGTGTTCTATCCCAGCTTAGTGCAGCTACAGGCCATTAGTATGTCTGGAAGGCCAAGAAGGAGAGGCAGACAGTCACAAGCCAATAAGAGAGGGCAAGCAGGCTCTGTGTCTAGTGCTGGTCGTGGAGACGGTGCATCCTCATCAGCACGTGGCCATGGGACACGCTTGGCCTTTTTTTCGGCAGCTGGCCATGTTGAGCCGCAACATGCGGAAGACTTGGTCGAGTGGATGACCAAGCCGTCCTCATCCTCCTCATCCTCTCTCACCCATGCCCAGGGTGCTTTGTCTGGCAAAGCAGCGGCCTCTTCCCTCGGCTCAATGTCATCAGTGACTCCTTCCCTAGCTCCACCATGTCCTCATGAGGATTCCCTCGAACTGTTTGACCACAGTGTTGGGTACATGCTCCAGGAGGATGCCCAGCGTTTGGAAGGCTCTGATGACGATACTGAGCTCGATGAAGGCAGTAACATGAGCGCGGACAGAGGGGGTGCCCAAGAAGGACAGCAATCTGGCAGTCATGCTCCCCCTGCTGCAGCATACTGCCAGGTTTGCTCCAGTGATGAGGAGGGAGGGGATGATGAGGTCACTGACTCAACGTGGGGGCCTGATAGGAGAGAGGAGGAGGAGGAGGAGGAGGAGGAGGAGGCGGCAGCACATCACCAACGAGGCAGGATGCCCTCCAGGGGCCAGCCTAAGGGCAGCACATTGACTGCATCACACCCCAAAGCTCCACATGTGCAGGGCGCTGCAGTCTCTGCGCGTTATTCAAAAAGTTCTTTGGTGTGGGCCTTTTTTGAGACGAGTGCATCAGATCGCACCGCTGCTATTTGCAACATATGTCTCAAGCGTATCTCGCGTGGCCAAAATATCTCCCGCTTGGGTACCACATGCTTGACCAGACATATGTTGACCTGCCATGCAGTTCGTTGGCAAGCGTATCTAAAAGACCCACACCAAAGAACAAAGAGGATCTCTCCTTGCTCCTCATCAGCTGAGATTTCCAACCCCACTAGACCTTCAGTCCTCTCTGAGACCTGCAGTGAGAGGAATGAAGGTGTAAAATTAGGTGTGTCACAGCCAAGTACTTGTGGGCAATCTGCTTTTGGTACACCGACGTCAGATTGTACCAGGCAAATTTCCCTGCCCCAGCTGCTGCACCGCCGAAAGAAGTTTGCTCCCAGCCATCCACATGCCCAGCGGTTGAATGCTAGCTTGGCAAAATTGCTAGCACTTCAACTGCTGCCTTTTCAGTTGGTAGACTCTGCCCCCTTCCGTGAGTTTGTGGAATGTGCGGTTCCTCAGTGGCAGGTACCCAAACGCCACTTTTTCTCACGGAAGGCGATTCCGGCTCTCTACCGGCATGTGGAAGGCAATGTCCATGCCTCGCTGGACAGGGCGGTCAGCGGTAAGGTGCATATTACCGCTGACTCATGGTCCAGCAGGCATGGACAGGGACGTTACCTAAGTTTCACGGCGCATTGGGTGACTCTGCTGGCAGCTGGGAAGGATGCAGGACAAGGTGCAGTAGTGTTGGAGGTTGTTCCGCCACCACGCCTCCAAAATGCTGATTGTGACACACCTCTCTCCTTCACCCCCTCCTCTTCTTCTTCCTCCATGGCCTCTTCCTCGGAACCAGCGGTGCTCCGTAGGCGTTCAAGGGGCTACGCAAGTACGCAGGCCAAAAGATGCCATGCGGTGCTTGAGCTGGTGTGCTTGGGGGACAGGAGCCACACTGGGGCAGAGGTTCTGTCAGCTCTGCAGGGGCAGGTTCAGAGGTGGTTGACGCCACGCCAACTTAAGGCAGGAATGGTGGTTTGCGACAATGGCACCAACCTCCTCTCTGCCCTCCGACAGGGACAAATGACCCATGTGCCCTGTTTGGCTCACGTCCTTAACTTGGTGGTGCAGCGGTTCTTGGGCAGGTACCCGGGCTTACAGGATGTCCTGAGGCAGGCCAGGAAAGTCTGTGTGCATTTCCGCCGGTCATATAATGCCAGTGCTCGGCTGACGGACCTCCAAAAGGAGTTTAACCTGCCCAAGAACCGCCTAATCTGTGACATGCCCACCAGGTGGAACTCAACGTTGGCCATGCTGCAGCGGCTGCACACGCAGCAGAGGGCCATCAATGAGTACCTGTGCGACTATGGCACCAGGACAGGGTCAGGGGAGCTTGGTTTTTTTTCCCCACGCCAGTGGGCCATGATCAGGGATGCATGCACTGTCCTGTCACCATTCGAGGAGGCCACGAGGATGGTGAGCAGTGACAGTGCATGCATCAGTGACACTGTCCCCCTTGTCCACCTGTTGGAGCACACGCTGCGTGGAATAATGGACAGGGCACTTGAGGCAGAACAGAGGCAGGAAGAGGAGGACTTCCTTAGCTCTCAAGGCCCCCTTTATCCAGACAGTGTTCCTGCGTGCCCGCCGATCACACAGGAAGAGGACGAGGAGGAAGAGGAGGAGGAGGAAGATTGTGTCAGTATGGAGGTGGAGCCTGGCACTCAGCATCAGCAGCAGTCTTTAAGGGATCAGTCCCAAGAAACACATGGACTTGTACGTGGCTGGGAGGAGGTGGCTGCGGACCATGTCGTTCTTAGTGACCCAGAGGACTCCGGACCGAATGCCTCAGCAAACCTACGTTGCATGGCCTCCCTGATCCTGCAAAGCCTGCGTAAGGATCCTCGTATTCGTGGTATCAAGGAGAAGGACCAATACTGGCTGGCAACCCTCCTTGATCCACGTTACAAGGGTAAGGTTGCGGACCTTATCTTGCCATCGCAGAGGGAGCAGAGGATGAAACATCTTCGGGAGGCCTTGCAGAAAGGTCTGTGCAACGCGTTCCCAGAGACTGGGAGGTTACAAACTCCTGTTTCTGGACAACGTGTTGCTGAGGCTTCGGTCAGTCAAAGAAGGAGCGGTGGAGAAGGTGGCCGTCTGACCGATGCGTTCAGACAATTTTTTGGTCCGCAGCTCCAAGGTATGATCGGTTCCAGCAACCATCGCCAGCGTCTGTTTTACATGGTGCAGGAATACCTAGGGGCAAGATCAGACTTGGACACCTTTCCCACCGAAAATCCTCTGGGTTACTGGGTCTTGAGGATGGATCACTGGCCAGAGCTTGCACAGTATGCAATTGAGCTACTGGCCTGTCCTGCATCCAGCGTTCTTTCGGAACGCACATTCAGTGCTGCTGGAGGCGTGGTAACCGATCACAGGGTGCGTCTGTCCACCGACTCGGTCGATCGGCTGACCTTCATAAAAATGAATGAGTCTTGGATCACCACCAGCTACCAAGCACCTGATGCTGATGTAACCGAATAATTTTTTTTGAAATCTCAGATCCCTTCAAAGACTGCCTATGCTGATGCTGAGTGACTATCCCTGAGTAATTATCCTCTTCCTCCTCAATCATCACGCTGATAGCTTGTAAGAACATTTTTGGTTCTGGGCGCCACCACCAGTGCCTAAGGCACAATTTTTCAGCCCCTGTTTAACAGGGGCGTGTAATTACAATTTTTGATGTAATACTTTGCAGCAGGGCTCGTTCCTGCATTCCAACTAGAGTGTCTGTGAGGGGTTGCAGTGTTGTGGCACCAGCACCAGTGCCTAGGGCCCAATTTTTCTGCCCCTGTCTAACAGGGGCGTGTAATTACAATTTTTGATGCAATACTTTGCAGCAGGGCTCGTTCCTGCGTTCCAACTAGAGTGTCTGTGAGGGGTTGCAGTGTTGTGGCACCAGCACCAGTGCCTAAGGCCCAATTTTTCTGCCCCTGTCTAACAGGGGCGTGTAATTACAATTTTTGATGCAATACTTTGCAGCAGGGCTCGTTCCTGCGTTCCAACTAGAGTGTCTGTGAGGGGTTGCAGTGTTGTGGCACCAGCACCAGTGCCTAAGGCCCAATTTTTCTGCCCCTGTCTAACAGGGGCGTGTAATTACAATTTTTGAAGCAATAATTTGCAGCAGGGCTCGTTCCTGCGTTCCAACTAGAGTGTCTGTGAGGGGTTGCAGTGTTGTGGCACCAGCACCAGTGCCTAAGGCCTAATTTTTCAGCTCCTGTTCAACAGGGGCATGTAATTACAATTCTTGATCTAATATTTCACAGCAGGGCCCTGTGAGGGCTTACAGTGTTGTGGCCACAGCAACACCTAAGGCCCAAATTTCTGCTGAGTATATAGGGCAGGACCCTACTTTCAAACATCTAACTTACAAACGACTCCTACTTGCAAACGGAAGGAGACAACAGGAAGTGAGATGAAATCTACCCCTAGGAAGGGAAATTCTCTCCTGTAAGAGTTAATATGGGAAAACAATTTCTCCTTTCCACTGATGCTTTCCAATCCTTGTTCCACAAAAAAACCCAAATTTTCAAAAAACATTTTTCATTGGGACAAAAAAGTGAGGTGAAATCTTCTGAAGAGGAGGAAAGACAGCAAAACAAATGTCACAGGGGTGATAACCCTTCCCTATGTTTTCCAAAAAGCTTAGAAAAGATTTTTTGGCTGGAGCTAAACAGGTTAAAAATGTACCCGTTCAAAATTACAAAGAGATTCTACTTAACAACAAACCTACAGTCCCTGTCTTGTTTGCACCGCCTGTATACTGCTGTTCAGAGTATATAGGGCCTGGTGGCCCCACACCTTTCCTTATTTTAATTTGGGTGCGGGGTTCCCCTTAATATCCATACAAGACCCAAAGGGCCTGGTAATGGACTGGGGGGTACCCATGCCGTTTGTCTCACTGATTTTCATCCATATTGCCATGACCCGACATGACATTAAACCCGCAAGCAGTTTTAAATGAGATTTTTTCCTTTAAAAATGACATTTGGTGCAGGGACTGTTCTAAACATGGGAAACACGCGTCACTTTACAGGCATACTATAGACACCCCCCAGGTACGATATTTAAAGGAATATTTCACTTTTTTTTTTTTACTTTAAGCATCATTAAAATCACTGCTCCCGAAAAAACGGCCGTTTGTAAAAGTTTTTTTTGCATTGATACATGTCCCCTGGGGTAGGACCCGGGTCCCCAAACCCTTTTTAGGACAATACCATGCAAATTAGCCTTTAAAATGAGCACTTTTGATTTCGAACGTTCGAGTCCCATAGACGTCAATGGGGTTCTAACGTTCGTGCGAACTTTCGGTCCGTTCGCGGGTTCTGGTGCGAACCGAACCGGGGGGTGTTCGGCTCATCCCTAATAAGGGGGCTCAGGGAATGTCTTTTGTGGAGACACTGCCACTGAACGCCCATATACCCCATTACCTGTGTTCCCTCTCAGTTCCTTGCTCCTCAACACCCATTATTGGAATTGTCTGTGAAGGCGAGCCTTGGGAGCGTTGACTCTCCTGGTCATCTCAGGGCTAGCAATTGGTTGCCAGGAATTGCCGAAGGGGAGTTCAAGGGGTTGTAGGAAACAGAGCTAGACCTACACCTGCTCATTTTCTCTGTTCAGGAGCTCAGGTCTGTAACTGATGGACTCCTCAGCCATCCATGAACGTTGCATTTGTCTTCTCAGAGATCTTTCGGATGCATTAGAACACACCCAGATTCAGATTCCAATTAGTTTTGATTTATTAGAAGTAAATTAGAATAATTGATATGTCTGGGTCGTCGTGGCCATTAATCGGAATGCTGCAAAGGCCGCCTGAGCCCTGCGAGATGCGTTTGGTCTTAAGCCGTACTCGCAGAATCACCGGGGCACTTTCACCTATCATTGGCTCACATTGATTTCTGCAGGAAAAGCCATTCTTCATCTGCCTATAAAGTAGGCGTCCTTTATTAAGCTATCGATGGCAATATTTGTGATATATGTGGGGAGCGGCTGGCACCTTGTTTGTGATCACCAATGCGAGCCCCATCCTCCGATAATGAGGGGAGCTGACTAGAGGATCGCTTTATGAGATGAACATTTGTTGGTTCGTAAGGTGGCATGACGGCGGACAAGGCATGGACGGGGCGTAAACCAGCACAGAGCCACACTAGTGGGGGGGGGGGGAAACATACTAATCACCAACTCATGAAATCAACCCATAAGTGTATATATAGCCCCAAATATTTCATTTTTAATTTTGATAGAGTAGGGAAGGGTTAAATCTGAACTCCAGGATAATGAATCCATCGGTCATGTGTCTTCTTCTGGAATCTCGGTGATCTTTGTGTATTTCTTCCATATCTGTGCAGTAATCCAGTGTGAGACTTCCTGTAATAAAGACCGCCCACTGCTGCTCCCTCTCCTTGTACAAGTGGACTGGTCTTGTCTCCGCCCCTTCCTGTAGTTTTCTGCAGGCAGCCTGTTTTAGGTGGAACCTTCTGGGCCCCTCCCACAACTCCTGCTCGCTCTCCTTGTGCAGGGTGACTGGTCTTGTCTCCGCCCCCTCCTGTAGTTTTCTGTAGTGGGTGGAGCCTGCTGGGTCCCTCCTACAGCTCTGCTCTCTCTCCTTGGGCAGGGTGACTGGTCTTGTCTCCGCCCCCTCCTGTCGTTTCCTGTAGTAGGTGGAGCCTGCTGGACCCCTCCCATAGCTCTGCTCTCTCTCCTTGTGCAAGGGGGACTGGTCTTATCTCCGCCCCCCTCATGTCGTTTCCTGTAGTGGGTGGAGCCTGCTGGACCCCCTCTATAGCTCTACTCTTTCTCCTTGTGCAGGGGGACTGGTCTTGTCTCCGCCCCCCTCCTGTAGTTTTCTGTAGTGGGTGGAGCCTGCTGGGCAGATAGAATCCACAGCTCTGCTCTTTCTCTGCTTGTGCAGGGGAGGCTGGTCTTGTCTCTGCCCCCTCCTGTAGTTTTCTGTAGTGGGTGGATCCTGCTGGGTCCCTCCTACAGCTCTGCTCTCTCTCCTTGTGCAGGGGGACTGGTCTTGTCTCTGCCCCTTCTTTTAGTGGGTGGAGCCTGCTGGACCCCTCCCATAGCTCTGCTCTCTCTCCTTGTGCAGGGGGACTGGTCTCGTCTCCGCCTCCTCCTGTAGTTTTCTGTAGTGGGTGGAGCCTGCTGGGCAGATAGATTACACAGCCCCACCACAGCTAACTATTGTAAAAGGAACAGCAGGGAACTGAGGACAGGCAGCAGTACGGAGGGAGGCTTAGCGCCAAAGGTCCATGTGGGCCATGAGTTGGTCTGCCTACTTAAAGGGAAATATGTGCAGGCCTTAGAGAGATGTTGATAAGTGAGCCACAGGGGCTGCTGAGGATCCAAGGATGGGACCTTCTGGGGTAGGTGCTATAAGGATGTGAGCCATGGAGACTCGCACTTTCCCTAGCGTTTGACTATTGTAAGTGTGGGAGGAAATTCTCCCTAGCAGCCATAGGCATGCGCAATGGATGTGTCAGGTGTGCCTGGGCACACCCTAATAACTGTGTGCAGTACCAATTTACTTTATTGCCTGGGCTTCCCCCCTGTGTTTGCCCCCCCCCTCAGTGCTGGTGTCATCCCTCCTCTCCCCCTGGCTGCTGCGGGGGGGGATGTTTCAGAATGGAGAGTGGAGGCAGGGGCAAGTAAATATGTCATTTACCAGCCCCTGCCCCTTCCTTGAACACAGTGAACACTCACTCACTGTGTTCATTCATAACTGAAGTATAGTAAACTGTTTTTTACTATGCTTCAGTTTGTGAGTGAACAGGAAGCTGCTCAGCACAGAGCACCATTTCGTTCATTCACTATGCAGTGCAGCTGAGGCTGCAGAGAAAGGCATGTGTGTTTGACCTTTGGGTACACACCCTAATGTAATAGGCTGCACACCCCTATGCTAGCGGCCAGCATTGCATTGTAACCCATGCTGAGTGCAGAAGGAGATTTACTAGCAGTGCTCAGATAGGTCACACAGCCTCGCCAGTGCTGACGGAACCTTTACTAATGTGAGTGCAGTCAGTCTGGCCAGCAAGAGCAAAACCAGAGCAGCGAGTGCAAAGTGAAAATCTAAGAGAGGGGGCGGGGGCTTCAGTGCTGTGCTCATAGGTGTGCACAGCCTATTGCATTAGGGTGTGCACCCCAAAGCTCAAACACACATTACCGATAACTCACAATGTTCATTCAGATAAGAAAGAGGCCAGTAAATTACATATTTACCGGCCCCTTCCCCCACTCATCCTCAAACATCTCCACAGTAACAGCTGTCGGGAAAGGAGAGGAGGAAAGCAGAGGAGGGAAGCCGGAAGCGCTGTGGGAGGAAAAGGGGAGGGCAGTAGGGGGAATCTGTGCTGCACAGGGTGATTAGGGTGTGCCTGGGCACACCTGGCACACCCTGTGCGCACACCTATGGCTGTGCTGTACCCTCCCCCATAGGAACGCCCATAATTTGGGCTTTAGTTACAGCCAGCACAAACTGAAATAAAAAGGTGCTGTTAGTGCAAAACCACAGCACAGATGAGATTGGAACCAGGGTCTACACGTAAGGCCATCATTAGAAACCATGGGGGCCCATATAAGATAGGAGATAAAGAGGCATCTCTGAGTGTAGACTGTGAACTAATTTATTAGATAAAAGGTGTTAAAATACACTCACATTTTATATTTTCTTGAGGTCTCTTGATTTCTCTACTCGGAGAGACAACAGCAAGTGGTAGTGCCAGCATGTTACCTTGATAGGTTGTTTTTACCAGAACAAGTGTCCCCATTTGAAGGTTTTCCTATACCTTCTGCTCAGGTGACAATTGTGAGATTTTGGATTTCTTACGATTTTTCGCCCTAGTGAAAATGGTAATCTGTACAAATAGGGTGAAATTCCCCAGTTGGGGAGGCACAGAATGTGATAACAACCTTACAGAATTTTCAATCTGCCCCTATTCTATCCAGAACTAAAAAGAAGAGTTTTGGCTTTAGACTTTGATAATATTATCTAAACCGAAGTGATAACAATCACTCATGAGCATCGGAATAGTGTTGGGACCAAAAAAGGCACTAGGGTGTGTCAATTGGTCCCCTCCAGAATAAAAAAGACCCCTCCCCCTCAGGTGTACAAGACTCCTGACAGGGGTAGGGCACACTCAGGTCCACCTGGCTAAAAGGCCCGGCAGACCCAGCCCTTCATGATCAGCCAAAGCTGACCAACAAGTTCTGGGTGAGGAGTTCTCCCAAAGAGCGACCCCACTGAGGCAGGGGAGAAAGCAACCTAAGGGCCACACAACGTCCCTCTAGACCAGCGGTGTGAAACTCAATTTCGTTGCGGCATCAGTATGATGGTTGCCCTCAAAGGGCCGATTGTATCTGTAAGATACATAAATTATATATATTTATCTCGAGGGCTTTTTTCTTCCAGAAAATAGTTGCAGCAACTCAACCACACAACCCTGCTGAACCGCATTGAATGGTGGGTGTGACCAAACAGTGGGAGGATCTTAGGGGCAATAAATACCAGGAGTTCATTATGTGTGAAGTTCAGGGGTGCCCTATGCACAGAGGGCAGAGTTGAGGAATGTCGCACATGCAGAGTGCAGGGTTTAGGGGTTTGCTATGTACAGTGTGCAGACTTTAAGGGTATGTTATGTACAGAGTGCAGAGTTTAGGGGTGTGATATGTACAGAGTGCAGTGTTTAGGGGTGTGCTATGAACAGAGTGTAGAGTTTAGGAGTGCGCTATGTGCAGAGTGCAAAGTTTAGGAGTGCGCTATGTACAGAGTGCAGAGTTCAGGGGTGCGCTATGTACAGAGTGCAGAGTTCAGGGGTGCGCTATGTAAAGAGTACAGAGTTTAGGAGTGTGCTATGTACAGAGTGCAGAGTTTAGGAGTGTGCTATGTACAAAGTACAGAGTTTATGAGTGTGCTATGTACATAGTACAGAGTTTAGGAGTGTGCTATGTACAGAGTACAGAGTTTAGGAGTGTGCTATGTACAGAGTGCAGAGTTCAGTGGTGTGCTATGTATAGAGTGCAGAGTTCAGGGGTGTGCTATGTACAGAGTGCAGAGTTTAGGGGTGTACTATGTACAGAGTGCAGAGTTTACGGGTGTGCTATGTACAGAGTGCAGAGTTTAAGCCTGTGCTATGTACAGAGTGAAGCGTTTAGGGGTGTGCTATGTACAGAATGCAGAGTTTAAGGGTGTGCCATGTACAGTGTGCAGAGTTTAGGGGTGTGCTATGTACAGTCTGTAGGGTTCAGCTCTCTTTCAAAGGCTGTCCACATCTCACTTCCACCCCTCCTCGGCTCTGACCTCTGCACCACCCTCCCCCATCCACCACCTATGCACACATCTTCCTCCACAGACCCAGACCCCCAAAAGCTTTTTTTTTTAAGCCACGTTCCAGCTGAAAAAAAGCCCTGGGTACGAAGGCCCTGTGAGCCTTGTGTTTAATAGACATGCCCTAAACTTTTGGGCAAGCCCAAAGACCCACAACCTACAATCCTTGAGTGAAAAGGTGACACAAAAAAGGTTTAGTGACAGACAGTGAGAAAAAAATAAACAAAAAGTGCCAAAGTGCAATGCTATGGCTAAGCCTTGTGGCTCAGTTAGAAAAATTTGCCCAGTTCCCGGCCAAAAGGTCCAGCCCGTGAGACATTGTGAAGAAAAAGCTTTAGTGTTGTGGCCAAACGCCTTTTCTCACAGTGAGGGTCGCAAACCCATAGCGATACTTCCAGGGGGCGCTTATCACTGTGGGCTCTCTGCCTTCCCAGCCCCTGGTCAGACCAGGCACTGCTCGATTCAGGAGGCACTGGACCTGTCAGGATCCTCCACACTAGGGAAGTACTGCTGACTCACACCTTAAGTGGTAGACGCTCAATTCGGGTTCCTTTCCACAAGGAAGATCCCTCAGGATCCCTTTCTAGCACAGGGAGGAAACTTCTAGCATAGGGAGAAAACAATTCAGTTTCGGGCAATGGCGGCTGATAGGGTTTTTTTTGGGGGGGGGGCGGCAAACAACCCCCCCAGCCACCGGTGGAGCTGCACTAGCACAACTGCCCCTACCCCCCACCACCCCCCTATGGTGCGGAACTAACACCCCCATTCATTCGCTGTTGCAACACACCTGGGTGGGCTCCAGACGCATCCTCTGCAACCTGAGCCCACCCTTTTTGGAAGCCTATTACAGCCTCTGGCTCTAACCAGGTGCTTCAAAAAAAACCTGGCCACTCTAATTCATGCCCTGAAAAGGGGCCGGACACATGACTATGTTAAGACAGATGCAAGCTGGCCTTAATACCTCTGCACCTACCCTACTATTATGTTTACCATCTTAAATAACCAGACGACACCCTTTTGGAGTAAAATTGGCCGTATCGGACATTTTTTTTAACAATTAACCATAAATATGTTATTTACAAATAATACTTTTCCAGATCAATCATAAGCATGTTGTAGATCTTTGAAGGCACTGAAAAGACCCCAAATTTACATAGTATCAGCGTGACCACACAAGGTCCCCAGTTGCAGCACGCCGACTCGGGGACAATACAACTCTCCACCTCCCAACGCTGATACCCATATCCAAATGCCCAGTTAAACCTCGGTTAACTGGCATCTTACCGAAGATCCCATACCATAGATGGTTCCCCACTATGCCATATTGGTCTTAATTTAGAAGACCTCCAAAGATCCCAACCGCTACTACTTAAAACAATCACTGCCAGACGTTCGATCTAAAACAAAAACAGGGTGGGAGGGTAGGAGCTGTTTCTTCATCCGGTGACCTCCGACTGACCACCGGACACTGGCCACTCCCTAACTATACTGAAGACTATTCTGGCCTCCCCCTCTACAATGACCAACTGATACCCCCAGGGTTAACCCTTAAGTGTCAAGTTAGCCCTGCGTCTATTCCTGCGTCTTTTGCTGCGGGCTTCTCTTGAATAGAGAGTTGCCATGGTGGCCATGGACAGATTCATGCTATGCATGAAACTATCCATTATATATAGGGGGTGGCCCGGAGAGAGGGGGCGGTGCCCGGGCACCCCTAATGGATGGGCCGCTCCTGGTTACTGGCGCTTCGCCATAGTCTTCTATTATATCCTGCAGGTGTGGTGCACTTTTTGAAAGCGCACCAAAACTCCTGCATTCAGAAAGTGCACCACACCTGCAGAATATAATAGAAGTCTGTGGCTAAGCGCAGCAAACCTGCAGGAAAGCTGCAAGTACACTGCGCTGCACTCGCGGTGTGTGTAAATGGCAGCGCATCAGTGTGAAAGCAGCCCTATACTATTATGCCCGGTGTATTGCTTTACACTGACCTGAAGATCTCTTCTATCCTGCTGCTGGCACCACTCAGGAGACCGCTACCCGGGATAAGGGGAGGAGTGCAGTTGGGATCCCTCCGCATGGGACAGGAGTCGGCACTACAGAGGAGGCATCGGATTATGGGGCTCTTGCTCCTTACTACAGCTCCAACTTTACAAATAGTCCCTCTGCATTGCACTCTGTTTGTTGCGCTGGGATTGGCGGGTCAGCAAGCCCAGACCGCAATTTACCAGTCACCTGTCCGCGATCTACAGGTTGCTGACCCCCGCTTTACAGCCAGCCACGCTAGCCTAAGAACCAGAATGATGGTGGAGAGTCCAGTGGTGGCTCATGAGTTCTTCTTTGGGGGGGGTGGCTGAAAACAAACTACACCCCCCCTCCAGCAGCATTGCAAAGCACACACACCCCCCCCGCACGTGGGCAGTCCGGCCTGGCACTTACCCGCTCGTGTGTTGGAGCTGTGGAGTTCTCTCCTGGAGTGCGGGTAGCAACGGCTCCGTTGTCTGCTCCTCCAGCTTCCTCCACCATGTGTCTTCCGCCAAAGCGCTAGACATCCAATTGGCCAATCCAGAAACAGGTCTCACAGACCTGCGCCCTTTATGGATGGGGAGGGACTTTAGTGTGATAATAGCGAAAATTAATTCACTATGGTCGCACAACTGGATGGGCTCTGCGCTCCGAGCTCACCCTTTTTTGAAGCCTCTGGCTCTAATCAGATGCTTAAAAAAAAAAACACCCACCTGCCATTGGAATACATGGTCCGGCGCCCCTGATATGTAGATCAGGGGGCTGGACGCATGGATAGGGGAGGCGGCACCCGTGCGACCTCTATGGACGGGCCGCCATTGGGAGAGTCCCTACTGATACTTAGAAGAATAGATACTATTCTGCATCTTAGCCAAAAGGCCAAGAAGCGTTGAGACCAATGAACTAGAACATGGGTTCCCCATAGAAAAAGTACAAAAGATCATTTCACTGCTTGCCCCCCCCCCCCCCCCCCCACAACCACCTAAGTCATGGAGAAAAGCCGCGGCAGGTTTCACCCACCCCCCCCCAAGATCAATAACGAGCAACAAATCCAAGTGTAAGGCTTAATTAAAATCGAATTGGCCTAATCCTCTACATTATAAATCTCAGAATCTAATACAATATTTTTAAAAATAGTATCGTAATATAATTAGCCCTCTAATGAGCTGGGTGGCTTCAGCATCACATAAAAGTTAATGAAAAATCTCGGTAGATGTTTTGACAAGCCAATGGAAAGAATATGTAGAATTAATGATATAATATCATCATTATGAAGACATGTGACGCCACTTACGCACAGCATCCTATTAATTACGTGGCAATATCTGCCCGCCGCTTTTATTTGTAATTCGAGATGTCGCTGGGAGGTGGTTTTAGTAATTACGGGACCCAAGGTGGCCTGTGTGCCCTAATTGTCCTGCGGCATTGTTGTTTTTGAAGCATTCGTCGCTTTGCTGTGCATTTTATCCCGTTCTTCAGGATCTGAAAGGATCTATTTGTTTCCTCCTGCAAATAATAATAGAGTTGGCCTTCATTAAAATTTATGTAAACTAAAGAATAAAATGTAACATATTGTTTCAATGTTAATAAGGAAATATTGGAAAGAAAACATGTAACATATTGCAGCTTACTGGTTCCTGGATGTGGTTGGCTGTATTGGGTTTTTATTACACCTTTTTTTTTAAACTCTTCCCGTCCTAGGGTGCCCTAGGTAGTAAGTTCGATCCAAAATGTGCTTGTTCGGAGATTCAGCAATCGGTAGCGTCAGGAACAGATCGTGTCCTTCAGGCGTCGGTCATAAAGGGTCGGCATCACTGGACAACGTTTTTGATGATGGATTGACATTGTTGGGCTTCTTTTGTTTTTTTTTTTTATTTTTTAACAAAGGATTTGCCAAAAGGTTTCAGAGTGTTACTAAGTATCCCTCCTTCATTCATATGGGGGGGGGGAGTATCTAGGGACCCTCTTATATTTAAAGGGGGCTTCCCGACTCTGATAAGCCCCCATCTGCAGACCCCCACAACCACTGGGCATGGGTTGTGGAGAAAAGGTTCTTGACCTCAACAACATGGGGACAGGGTGCCTTGAAAGGGGGATCCTCCCGTGGTAAGGTACCCCAATGTTGAGGACATGTGCCTTGGTATGATTCAGGCTCTTCCTTACCTGCCATGGCTGCATGCTCGGATCAGGATCTAGTATGGATTTGGAGGGGGGGGGGGGGGGGGTTGGGGGTTTTTTTTGCCTGGGGTTTCCCCTTAAACTCAATTCGACTCAAAGGGTCTGAAAAGGAATTTGGAGAGGGTGCCCACACTTTTTTTCTTCCCTGTGTCCCCTTTGATGTCAATACCACCACCTCTGTGACTAAGCCTCGTAGGCGGGGCAAATGCAGCAGAGGTGTGGCCTGGACAGAGCCAGCTGAGGCTGCTTTTACTATAGTGACTGTCGGGTTGTATCGGTGTGTGGCCCTTGGGACTTTTCTTTCCTGTATCTAGTGCACCAAGTCGGGAGGGGCTCTTCCCAGCCAGCGCCCTCAGTTGGAGTCACCGGAGTGGGACATAGGAGCCTGGAGTGGTTCCTCTTAGTTATATATCCTCATCATTTCTGGGGTGTATCTATCTTCAGGGGAAACCCCTTTTTTGTTTGTTTTGGGTCCCTTTTAACATCTACACTAGACCCTTATCTAGAATAAAGATCTGGTATAGATGATGGGAATCCCCAGCCATTTGAAACAGAACAGAACAAACAGAACAAAATGGCTGGGAACTGTCATTTGCTGGCAATTTATACAGCATTGTTTTACTTTTCTGTAGTCGGTTGTATACATTGTATGGACGTCCCACTTCTCAGGGTCAGAGAATCCCCCAGGCATATTATTGAAGTATATTTTGCTTTTTTAATGTTATCCTTTAATCAATATTAACCACTTGCCTACCGGGCACTTTCACCCCCTTCCTGCCCAGGCCAATTTTCAGCTTTCAGCGCTCTCACACTTTGAATGACAATTGCGCGGTCACGCTACACTGTACCCATATGACATTTTTATCATTTTTTTGAGACAGAGCTTTCTTTTGGTGGTATTTAATCACAACTGGGTTTTTTATTTGTTGCTGAAGTTTCTGTTATAACATTTTGTAAATAAGTGATTTTTCTCCTTTACTGATGCTAGCTGATGAGGCTGCACTCATGGGTACTGATGAGGTGGCACTGATCGGCACTGACAGGCAGCACTAATGGGCACTGATGAGGTGGCCTTGATGGGGACTGATAGGCGGCACTGATGGACACTGATAGACTGCACTGATGGGCACTAATAGGCGGCACTGATGGGCACTGATGAGGGGGCACTGATGGGGACTGATAGGCAACACTGATGGGCACTGATGAGGTAGCACTGATGGGCACTGATAGGTGGCACTGATGGGCACTGATAGGTGTCACTGATAGGCTGCACTGATGGGCACTGATGAGGTGGCACTGATAGGGACTGATAGGCGGCACTGATGGGCACTGATGAGGTAGCACTGATGGGCACTGATGGGCACTGATAGGTGGCACTGATAGGCTGCACTGATGGGCACTAATGACGTGGCACTGATGGGCACTAATGAGGTGGCACTGATGGGCAGCAATTGTGGGCACTGTTGAGGCTGCACTGACTATCAGTGTAGATGTCCTCTGTGTGGATTGCTGCTTACTGGCTCTCCTCACGCGCTGTCAGTGTCAGGAAATGACTGCTGATAACCGGCGAATCCTATTTACACTGTGATCAGTTGCGATTGGACACAGCTGGTCACATGGTAAAGAGCCGCTGCGACTGGCTCTTTACCCTGATATGTGATCAGCTGTGTCCAAAGGACTAGTGATCCCAGATGGCTGCCAATGCGCACCACAGGGGGCACATGGGAAGTGCGATCACGGGAAGATGCCAATAGACGCCCTCCTGGAAATGTACGACTGCGCTGTAGCCATCATTTGACTATAGCGCGGTTGTGAAGAAATTAAAATCACTGCCCCCAGCCAAACAACAATACCCAGCCTACCTCCGTGCCATTTGTTTGACAACCCCTTGCCTATTAATCTAGAATATGGCCAGATATGTTTTTGACAGCTGGATCCCATTGACTTCAATGGGGTTCTGATTTAGCCCCCGAACTTTAGAAATAATCTGTCCCGAACCAAAACCTTGTATGTTTGGCTCATCTCTAACCCTAGGCTGCTCTCCTAACTTAGACTACAAACACTTCTTTTTCTTCTTAGGTCGGAGGAAATAACTGGGAAAGTAGATAACATTGTTTGCGATATCAGTTGTGGGACACTGGATTTCTGGCAGGATCAACAGGTATTTTCTATACTTGCAGAAAACGTACTTGGCCTTACAAAAGACACTTCAATTTGAAGGCCAGTTCTTCCATTTGTCACTACTAAATCTTTGTATATTCAAAGCAGATGTCCTACATCCTCCTTGTGAGTCCCCCATGACATCCAGATAACACAAATAGATCATTTCAGAACCTCAAGACCTGGGATCAGCGAAGCTTTGAAAGCCATGTGGCCAAATGATTAACAAACCTCAACAAAGTGGGATAATTAGGGTCCACAAACTTCCTCCGCCCCCGTAATTACTAAAAGCACCTCCGACTTTAACTGGAATTATGAGCTGGCCGGAGGAACGTGCCTCCTCGCTCAAAAATGATATAATGCTCAATAATGACTCTCCGCTGGACTTCCAATCCCAGGGAAAAAAACAAAATTAAAGTGGAAATTGAATTGCTTGTGCAGAGCGGGAACGGACAATTAGAATTCCCCACATGTAATGTGCATGTCACTCGGGAAATAAATATGCTGACCAACGCTTAAAGGGCGAGTCCTCCCCGCGCTTGAGATAAAAAAAAAAAGCACAAAACTAAGTTACAAACAGAATCGTTTCTGAAGCTGGGAGAACTGATACATGGAAATGGGCAAATCTCCTAAACCAGGCACCCAAAATAACTGTCCTTAAAGAGGAGTTCAGTCCTTTCTGTGTTTAGTAAAAGTCAGCAGCTACAAAAAGTGTATTTGGTGACTTTTCGAAAACACCCACCCACATGTCCCAGGATCCAGCGATACGGCCGCCCGAACCCTTAGTTCTCTCACTCGTCTCTCCCCGGGACCGGCATTACAAGTGTGGGCACCCGGCAGTGACAGCTTGCGGCTTCACAGCCGGGTGCGCACTGTGCATGCACAAGTCGCGCTGCGCCTCCTCATTGGTCGGGCAATCTTCTGGGACATGTGCCTCCTCAATGGTCTGGTAATCTTCTGGGACCTGCACCTCCTCAATGGTCAGTCAATCTTGTGGACCTGCGCCTCCTCAATGGTCGGGCAATCTTCTGGGACCTGTGCCTTCCCAATGGTCGGGGAATCTTCTGGGACCTGCACCTTCTCAATAGTCGCCCAATCTTCTGGGACCTGTGCCTCCCCAATGGTCAGGGAATCTTCTGGGATCTGCACCTTCTCAATGGTCGGCCAATCTTCTGGGACCTGCACCTCCTCAATGGTTGGGCAATCTTCTGGGACCTGTGCCTCCTCAATGGTCTGGTAATCTTCTGGGACCTGCACCTCCTCAATGGTCAGTCAATCTTGTGGGACCTGCGCCTCCTCAATGGTCGGGCAATCTTCTGGGACCTGCGCCTCCCCAATGGTCGGGGAATCTTCTGGGACCTGCGCCTCCTCAATGGTCGGGCATTTCTCTTGGACCTGCGCCACCTCAATGGTTGGCCAATCTTCTGGGACCTGCGCCTCCTCAATGATCGGCCAATCTTCTGGGACCTGCACCTCCTTAATGGTCGGGCAATCTTCTGGGACCTGTGCCTCCTCAATGGTCGGGCAATCTTCTGGGACCTGCGCCTCCTCAATGGTCGGGCAATCTTCTTGGACCTGCCCCTCCTCAATGGTAGGGCAATCTTCTGAGACCTGCGCCTGCTCAACGGACGGACAATCTTCTGGGACCTGCATCTCCTCATTGGTCGGGCAATCTTCTGGGACCTGCACCTCCTCAATGGTCGGGCAATCTTCTGGGACCTGCGCCTCCTCAATGGTCGGGCAATCTTCTGGGACCTGCGCCTCCCCAATTGTCGGGGAATCTTCTGGGACCTGCGCCTCCTCAATGGTTGGGCAATCTTCTGGGACCTGTGCCTCCTCAATGGTCTGGCAATCTTCTGGGACCTGCACCTCCTCAATGGCCGGGCAATCTTGTGGGACCTGCGCCTCCTCAATGGTCGGGCAATCTTCTGGGACCTGCACCTCCTCAAAGGTCGGGCAATCTTCTGGGACCTGCGCCTCCCCAATTGTCGGGGAATCTTCTAGGACCTGCGCCTCCTCAATGGTCGGGCATTATTCTGGGACCTGCACCTCCTCACTGGTTGGCCAATCTTCTGGGACCTGCTCCTCCTCAATGATTGGCCAATCTTCTGGGACCTGCACCTCCTTAATGGTCGGGCAATCTTCTGGGACCTGCACCTCCTCAATGGTCAGGCAATCTTCTGGGACCTGCTCCTCCTCAATGATTGGGAAATCTTCTGGGATCTGCACCTCCTCATTGGTCGGGAAATCTTCTGGGACCTGCGCCTCCCCGTGGTCGGGCAATCTTCTGGGACCTGCGCCTCCTCAATGGTCGTCATTCTTCTGGAACCTGCGCCTCCTCAATGGTTGGGCAATGTTCTGGGTCCTGCGCCTCCCCAATGGTCGGGCAACCTTCTGGACCTGCGCCTCCTCAATGGTCAGCCAATCTTCTGGGACTTGTGCCTCCTCAGTGGTTGGGCAATCTTCTGGGACCTGCGCCTCCTCAATGGTCGGGCAATCTTCTGGGACCTGCGCCTCCCCAGTGGTCGGGCAATCTTCTGGGACCTGCAGATGCTGTTCTGCTAGAATCAATTTACAAAGAAGTAAAAAAAAAGTTCTGCCCCTGTGATTCTAAATTAATCTCAGCTGCCAGAATTAGTTATGAGTGAATTTGCTGGGGTTAGGATCTTTCCAAGTACCAAAGCTTGAAGTTTGAACCCCGTTGATGTCTGGGGGGGGGGGGGGCAAATCTCGTTAATCAGTCTTGGCCTTATGTACGGCCTATATGCAAGCTGTTGCCAAAAAAGTCAGACAAGTAGGAACAGGGCGCTCTAAGGGAAATTAACAAAAGCACTCTATCTGACTTGGGGGGAGATAAAAATAAGAGGCTGGTGGTCCTGAGAAGTGTACTTCAGCAGCACTTCAAGGAGGGGGAAGCAGCTCTATGGTAGAAACAAAAAGGGACTGCAGAAGGCGCTTCTAAGAGCAGTATAAACAAGTATTTATTACCTCAAGGAGATAAAAACACTTACAAGAACCAGTAGGTATGAAGGCTCATCTGTGTATTAAAAGTCCCTGAGTTCCAGCGGTATCCAGGAGACATCCAGCGTGTGTCCAGTAGGTTCTGCCCATATGGGGTGTCTCTGTGTCAGGTGGCGGCGGTGATGGAAGATCCAGGGGCCAGTCAGCAGGGGAGAACCATGGAAGGTGGAAGCCAGAAGAGAAGAGTTCCATTTTGGAACGCAGGACCCAGAAGTGGCAAAAAAGTGGGTGGGACGCGTTTCGGAGTGACCTATTGGCTTCTTCTTCATGCCGACTACTGGTTCCTGTAAGTGTTTTATCTCTTTGGGGTAATAAATACTTGTTTATACTGCACTTAGAAGCACCTTCTGCTGTTCCTTTTTGTTTCTACCAGAAAGCTGTTGCCAAAAAGCTATGGGGGACATGTAGCAATGCCAAAAAAAGGATCTATCCCTACACAATATTGTCTGGTCTCCACACACAATGACAATATGGCTGCTGTGAGTCCCCCCCACCCTCCCCCACCCTTTGTAAAAAAGGGGGATGGGCTATCCATTCCTTTAAATTAATCTCTTTAGTGGCTTGCTCGCCATTATAGGTTGCTCCCTATTTCTGGTGGTGCACACAGAGATCTGTGATGCTGAACCATAAAGAACCCATGGTAGCCCCAAACCTTTTCCATAGTCAAAATGGCAGCCGTCAATTGGTGCTGGAGAGTTGCAGGGTTGGAGGAGAAGCTGGGCGTACTTCATATTCCCAAAGAATTTCGAGGATATTTTTTTGGGGTATGTGTAGAACTCCATTGTAATGACATCTCCAGCTAAGACTACCCTGTCCACAAGGTAGTCTTAGCTGTTTTTTTAAACCTGCAAGGCAAAGTTACAGTGTGCTAGTATGCATTGCATATAACTTTATAACTTTACAGGAGTAGGGATTAATGTAGTATATAGAGTAGGGATTATATCTACTATATAGAGTAGGGATTATATGTAGTATATGGAGTAGGGATTATATGTAGTATATAGATTAGGGATTATATGTAGTGTATAGGGTAGGGATTAATGTAGTATATAGAGTAGGGATTATATGTAGAATATAGAGTAGAGATTATATGTACTATATAGAGTAGGGATTATATGTAGTATATAGGGTAGGGATTAATGTAGTATATAGAGTAGAGATTATATGTAGTATATAGAGTAGGGATTAAATATAGTATATAGAGTAGAGATTATATGTAGTATATAGAGTAGGGATTAAATATAGTATATAGAGTAGAGATTATATGTAGTATATAGAGTAGGGATTATACGTAGTATATGGAGTAGAGATGAAATGTAGTATATAGAGTAGTAATTATATGTAGTATATAGAGTAGGGATTATATGTAGTATATGGAGTAGGGATTATATGTAGTATATGGAGTAGGGATTATATGTAGAATATGGTGTAGGGATTATATGTAGTATATAGAGTAGGGATTAATGTAGTATATAGAGTAGGGATTATATGTAGTATATAGAGTAGGGATTATATGTAGTATATAGAGTAGAGATTATAAGTAGTATATAGAGTAGGGATTAATGTAGTATATAGAGTAGGGATTATATGTACTATATAGAGTAGGGATTAAATGTAGTATATAGAGTAGAGATTATATGTAGTATATGGAGTAGGGATTATATG
Source organism: Aquarana catesbeiana (assembly GCF_042186555.1). Taxonomy (NCBI): domain Eukaryota; kingdom Metazoa; phylum Chordata; class Amphibia; order Anura; family Ranidae; genus Aquarana; species Aquarana catesbeiana. Next base: position 1,354,892 of record NC_133328.1, on the reverse strand, counting down.
TAGTATATAGAGTAGGGATTATATGTACAATATAGAGTAGGGATTAATGTAGTATATAGAGTAGGGATTATATATAGTATATAAAGTAGGGATTATATATAGTATATAAAATAGGGATTATATATAGTATATAAAGTAGGGATCATATATAGTATATAAAATAGGGATTATATATAGTATATAAAGTAGGGATTATATATAGTATATAAAATAGGGATTATATATAGTATATAAAGTAGGGATCATATGTACTATATATAAAAGTAGTAATTCTCTGTATCTTGCTCTTCCTGTCACTGAACATTCTATAGTAGTGCAGCACCAATGGAAGGTTCCCGAGGTTCAGGAATAGGGATCACTATCTTTGCGATGGAGGAATGAGAGAATTAAATTAGGAAGCCGCGTCCCGCTTCTATCAGTTAAGTGAAATCTAAGTTTGTTTTTTTAAGGCAGCCGACATTTCGGGAGAATGAAGGACTCATTATTACCTCAGAACTCACAGATGTCGATGTGTGAATTAGAAGCTGCGTCTTCCTGTCGAGGGAGCCGGATTGTCGCCTTGATACTCCCGTGTCCTTACCTCGACCTTACACCATCCGAAAAACTCAAACTTCCCAACAAGTTTTATCCTTCCATGTCAGAAAACGCTTAAAGGGTAACTCCACTTTCATGGAAGAAATATAGCAAATTCCTTTTCAATCTGCAACACTGTAATTTTCTGTAAAATGCAATATGGAAACCTGGAGGTCTGATGTTGGCAGATGGTATACTGAATGCCCCCAGAAATGTGATTTCCTGCTTCTCTGATTGGCTCCCTGATTTTCCCAGAAGTCTGCATTAAGATACAAGGCAGACATTAGGCATCCCCTGCAATAGGAATTTCAGTTCTGTTGAGATACTCCCCAAGGGTTAAATATTTCAAAAAGGATGCAAAGCCTGCATTAAGCCAGCAGAGGGAGGTCACTGTAACTGCATTTATGTTTATTTCGTATGCTTTTCACTAGGTTCATTATTATTCTGCCACCTAGTGGCCACTGTGTTAACTACACTGAATCTCCTGGCTTTTGCGTTTAGGTGTTGTCAGTGAATAGAATGCTGGTTGTGAGACAGACGTTTTCATCCAACATCAGTACCTGACCTCACAAATGGGCAGAATTTTTCACAGACACCCTCCAACATCTTGTGGAATGAGTAGAAGATGTTATAGCTGCAAAGGCTGGGGGAGGGGAGGCCCTATAACCATTGGTCATGGATATGGAATGTGATGTCCAATCATTTTTTATAGGAATGATGGTTGGATGTTTACAAACATTTGTCCATATAATGTATTTTGGCCATTCCCAGTCTCTGCTCCATTTAGTCTGAGCATAGATGTTGCAGTGAAAGATCAGTCACTATTACAAAAACTGGAGCCTGAATAGATACACACCTATGAGGAACTCAACTCAGAATGATCTAGCAGCATGAAGCCCGGACTGGGACAAAAAATAGGCCCAAGCACTTTAGACTGAGCAGCCCATAATACCAGTCCCTTCCCAGCTCTCTGTCCTGACAGATTCCTGGCAGCAGCTGGCAGGAGAAAAGAGGGAGGAGCCTAGCAGGGCTGTGGGTGGTTAGAGGGATCGGGAAAGAGCACAGGGGCGGTGGAGAGCATGGGAGTGGAACTGGGAGCACGGGTGGGGGCAGAGAACAGGGGGGAAGAGAGAAGGTGGGGCTGTGAGCACTGGGGGGGGGGCAGAGAGCAGGGGGGAAGAGAGAAGAGGGGCTGAGAGCACTGGGGGGGGGGCAGAGAGCAGGGGGGAAGAGAGAAGAGGGGCTGAGAGCACTGGGGGGGGCAGAGAGCACTGGGGGGGAGCTGGATAGCACTGGGGGGGCGGAGAGCATGGGAGGGTGGAGAGCACTCTCGGGGGTGCAGAGCATGGGGGGCAGAGAGCAGGGAAGAGCTGGAGAGCAGGGAGGCCGGAGAGCACAGAGGAGTGGTGGAGAGCATATGTGAGTGAAGAGAACTTGGGGGGCCAGGGAACACAGGGGGGTTGGGGGCAAAATAAAACTAAGGGGCAGAGAGCATTGAGGGAGCCCAAGGGCACTGGGTGGGCCAGAGAGCAGGGGGGGCTGGAGAGCACTGGGGGGAGCTATAGAGCACTGGGGGAGCCAAAGCGCACTGGGGAAGCCAGAGAGCACTGGGGAAGACAGAGAGCACTGGGGGGGGCTGGAGAGCATTGAGGGCAGCTGAAGAGCACCGGGGAGGCTAGAGAGCACCAGGGGGTGTAGAGCGTGGGGGCAGAGAGCACTGTAGGAGGCCAGGGAGCACAGGGGGTGAGAGCATTGGGGGAGCCGAAGGACACTGGGTGGGCCAGAGAGCATTGGGAGGGGCTAGAGAGCACTGGGGGAGCCGAAGGACACTGGGGAAGCCAGAGAGCACTGGGGGGGGCTGGAGAGCATTGAGGGGGAGCTGAAAAGCACCGGGGAGGCTAGAGAGCACCAGGGGGTGGAGAGCGTGGGGGCGGAGAGCACTGGGGGAGGCCAGGGAGCACAAGGGGGGCTGGAGAGCATGGGGGGTGGTGAAGAGCACTGGAGGAGCCGGAGAGCACTGGAGGGGGGCTGGAGAGCACAGCACTGGGGGGGCTGGAGAGCACTGGGGGCCTAGAGAGCACTGGGAGGGGGGCTGGGGAACAGCGGGATGGAACTGGAGAGCACGGGGGGGGGACTGGAGAGCACTGGGGGGAGCTGGAGAGCTCGGTGTGGTGAAGAGCACTGGGGGAGCCAGAGAGCACTGGGGGGGGTTAGCAAAAGAAGCTGGATAGGAGGAGCAGCGGGGCAGCTGCATATAGAGGAATTGATCTTTCCATATTCTTCCAGCAGCCGCTGAATGCCTGATTCTCTTCCTCTCCCTCTAGCAGGCATTCAGCAGCTGCTGGAGAAATATAGAAAGATCACTGGCACCCACTTTCTCTCCGGTCTGGCAGGCAGCAGGTGGCATCAAGCGATGGGATCCAATACAGCTCCTTCCCCTTTACAGTTGTGGGTCAGTTGGGTAGTTCCCCCCCCCCCGTCCCTGACTGCTGAGCTGAATAGGCGACAGACCGCGGAGTTGCCAGGTGAGCGGCGTCAGCTCAAGGAGCAGCCCAGCTACCACAGCTGCTTTCGGCTCCACATGGACATAAGGCCCAGCGGTGCTGGCCCACCGGGCAGACACCCGGTGAGCCCCATGGCCAGTCCGGGCCTGAGTAAGAATTGTAAGAACCAGCAACCCTTCGGCCAGGGGTCAGGATCAGAGACCAGTAGCCATGGCAGTAGAGAGGCTCCCACCAACCAGCAGGATAAGTACACAAGCAGGTCACCCTGTTGGATGATTATCTGAGTTAGGGTTGCCACATCATCCCTTTAATCCAGGACACCACCTTAATCCAATCACCACCTTAATCAGCCACAGAACCTGTGTAATTAATGCGTGTCCTGGATTAAAGGGATGATGTGGCAACCCTAATCTGAGGTCATCTGAGGTTCAGGGTCTAAGCACTAACCAGTAATCACCAGAGCTCCTGATAGTGAAGATAGGTTTTTCTGTGTGTTAGTACCAGGTTGTGGTCCTCAGGATCGCCCACCAGGAGTTGAGCAAGCCGGGGTCTAGTAGCAGATGTAGCAGGTAGGGAACAAGCAGAAGGGTAGTCAGTAAAAAAGCCAAAGGTTGGTAACAAGTGGTTGCAGGATGGGATTAAGCAGAAGTGGAGTCAGTAAACAACCCAAGTGTCAGTAACAAGTGGTTGCAGGTTGGAATCAAGCAGAAGCGTAGTTGAGGAACAAACAAAAGATCAGTAACAAGTAGTTGCAGGTTGCAATCAAGCAGAAGCTTAGTTGAGGAACAAGCCAAAGGTCAGTAACAAGTGGTTGCAGGTTGGGATCAAGTAAATGTAGTCAAGGAACAAGCCAATGCTTGGTAATGAGTGGAAGTGGAGATAAGGAACACTGCAGGTGCACAAAGGAGCGCTATCAGCTGGAGAGAGCACAATAATCTGACAAACAGGAAGTGAAGAGACATGGCTTAAATCAGGAAGGTGGGTTCTGTCAGCCCTTACCATGCTTTGGTCTAGCACCCTATTCATCCATTGTGGTTTTAAGGTGGGGTGCTGGCCTTATTAGAGTTCAGGCCAGGCAGTAACAATCACCTGTGCAGGTTGCATTTTGGATAGGTTAGGGGGCCTTCTCTGGAGTGGGTGTGTCCCAGCTCCCACTGGAGGACTGCGCCCCTCTCATTTTGTTTGGGGTGTATTATTGAGGAGTCACACTGGGAGGGTTTTAGTAGGGGAGGTAGTTCATGCAGGGTGGGGGAGGAGTAGTGGGGAGACTCAGGAGGTGTAATATTTTATGTATGTATGTATTTGTATTTGTCCTTTTCCCTTTTCCTTTTGTTTATATAGATATTTTGACTACACCCAACTTGTACTTTTATAGGAGCGTACCCTTTGCAGGACTCCCATGACCATCAATTTGTGGAACTTATGTAGCCAAGTCCCGGGCCTCTTCAGGCCTAATGGTGACCTCCAGAGTTAGGGACATCCAACATCCTTCTGTGTATAGTGGGTTACGAGGCATGGTGGGTGCAATGCAAGGTAGATTAATGGGTGCCAGAAACTTCTTGAATGCAAAGAGATTTATTTTCTCTTAAACAGAACTGTGGGAAAGAGGGTTGGGGACAGGACACCCTTTAGTAGTTGCATTGTTAATTAGCAGACTCCAAGACTTCTATAGGTAGACAGCCATGCAGGGAAAGGCATCCAGCAAGACACCACATCTGCATGTGTAGACACGCTGTTTCTTATGGCAACAGTCTTGAACAGTTTTTAACAAAGGTTGTAATGAACTCTTTCACTTCCTCCAAAATTTCCTTGTTTAGATTTTCACTAGATCTGGAACTCAACTGAGCTCTCAGTCTATCACCTAGACCGGCTGATCCACTCCCACTGGATCTGCCAAGCTCTTCCAATCCTCTTACTGAGTATCTTCATCAAGCATCACCCCTGCGTCCCTGCTGGGTCCCTAGCTTTGCACTCACAGATACTCCTTAAGGGTCACCCCACTGGCCTGCTCGGTCCCTAGCTTGGCACACAAGGCTGCTCTGCAAGCATCACCTCCGCTGGTTGGGTCCCTGGCTTGATACCTGCTGAAGTTTCCCAATTCTTCACCTTCCCCGGTTGGTGAGAATACTGCTCCAGTACTTGCTTCAGCTACTCAGTGTGGTCTCCGGTAATAAGGTGGATGGTCCCTTAGTGGCAACAACTTCCCCTCTACCTCCGACCACGAGAAGATTCTCCGGCCAGCAGAACCATCACTTCTGGTTGGACTGCAAGCCTCAATCCCAACCCTGTTCTGCTCTGCTGCTTCTGGATAGGCCCTCAGACAGCCTAGCAGCCAGATGTGCCCGGGATAGGCCTCAGACTCTGGCCTAGCAGCCCAGGGCAGCACAACACACATCCACCCAGACAGCCATCCAGGTGGCACTATAAACACAGATCACCTGACCTCACCAAGATAAATAGGCTCTTCCAGCAGGCCAAGGGACCTAAGAAAATCCCTGCCCATTGACTGAGACACCTCATTCATTCCTAATCTGTCTTTGCAATGCCCTTGTCTTATCTAATGCCACCAGATACCCGGCCACCTAGTGACAGAAGAGAGAAGTGCAGCAATTCCATAATTAGGGTGAAATCAACCCACCTCCTACCAATTGGCCAAGGCAACTATCACTTGGCAGGTAAATTTAAAAGCAACCCTGCCTAAACATCAGGGTGCTACACTTACATCAGGAAGGAGCAAAGAGTTCAAGGTTCACCAGATACAAAAGACAAGGCAAGAAAGTCCAGAGGATCAGACAGGGAGCAGTCCAGCATGTCACATGGCTCAGCAAGAAGAGCCACTGCTGGATGTAGCAAAGGTTGTGGGTTCAGATCCTGGTCCTGACAACATTGATTTTCTATTGCCATGGCAGTTCTGTTCTGGAGCATTGTGTTACTCTGGATGGAATCCTCCTTATTGAGGCTTTTTCACACATATTGTCTGGACTCTCTCTACCTGTACTCAGTGCAACTAGTGAGTTCAGCTTTTCACAACTTGAGTTCTGAGATGCCAAAGCAGAAATTATTAACAATTTATATAGCGCCAACAGTTTACGTAGCGCTTTACAACGTAGAGGGGGGGGGGGCAGCACAATTACAATACAGTACAATACAGAAGGGACAGGAGGAGGGCCCTACTCGTAGAGCTTACATTCTAAAGGGAGCTGGTGGTGGTACAAAAGGGTAATAGATGTGGGGAAGGATTTGATGTGGGTGGTTCGGGGACAGTTGTTAGGTGGGTGTTGTAGGCTTCCCTGAATAAGTAAGTTTTCAGAGATTTCCTAAAGATGGACAGGTTAATGGCTGATCAGATATACTGGGGCAGGGAATTCCAGAGGATGGGAGAAGTCTTCAGGGCTTCTCTGGAGAAGTCTAGAGAAGTCCAAGACTTCAGAGGATGGGAGAAGCCTTCAGGACTTCTCTGCAGAAGTCTAGAGAAGTCCAAGACTTCACAGGATGGGAGAAGCCTTCAGGACTTCTCTGCAGAAGTCTAGAGAAGTCCAAGACTTCAGAGGATGGGAGAAGCCTTCAGGACTTCTCTGGAGAAGTCTAGAGAAGTCCAAGACTTCAGGAGTTCTCTGGAGAAGTCCTGGAGGTGAGCATGAGAGGAGGTAACAAGGGAGCTAGAGAGTAGGAGGTCCTGGGAGGAGCAGAGGGGATGATTTGGGCGATATCTGCAGATGAGGTTGATGATGTAGCTGGGGGCAATGTTGTGGATGGCCTTGTATGTTGTGGTTAGTATTTTGAATTTTAAACGGTGGGGTAGGGGAAGCCAGTGAAAGGATTGGCAGAGAGGGGCAGCAGTCACGGATCGATAAGTGAGGTGTACTAGTCTAGCAGCAGCATTCATAATAGACTGAAGGGGGGAGGAGCCTGTGTAAGGGTAGGCCATTAATGAGAGAGCTGCAGTAGTCAAGGCGTGAATAAAGGCCCATACAAACGATAGGACTTTTTGACAACAAACATGCAAATTAGCTGTTTCTAAGGCAACATCCTACCGTGTGTACGCTCCATCGGACAAACTTTTTTGGTTTTCATCGGACAAATGTTGGCTGTGCAAACAGACAAACTTTCCGGCAACAAAAGTCCTATGGTGCAAAATCCTATTGTGTGTACACAAGTCCATAGGACTTTAGTCCAAAGTACACACACGCATGCTCAGAACCAATGCAAAAGATCAGACAACAATACAGAAGTTGACCAAAGGGTGGCGATAAAGAGCTGAAAAACCACGTGATTTGGTGAAAGTTGGCTGAAAAAGTCCTGCCGTGTGTATGCTTAATTCGTTTACGGCCGACGCCCTTTGTACAAAAATCCACGGGAAAGTTTGTACAAAGTCCTATCGTGTGTATGGGCCTTTAGTTGCTTTGTGGTGTCATTAGTCAGGAAGGGTGGAATTCTGGAGATGTTGCGGAGGTTAAGGCGGCAGGATTTAGCCAGTGATTGGATGTGGGGGCTGAAGGAGAGGTCAGAGTCAAGGATGACACCCAGCACCCTGGCATGTGTGGAGGGACCAATGATCTTAATTGTAAAGAAATTGAGGAGGGGACCGGGAAGGAGGAAATATTACAAGCTCAGTTTTAGAAAGATTGAGTTTGAGAAAGTGGTGTGACATCCATACCGAGATGTTATTCAGTAAGTAATGTCAGAAATGTCATATTCATAGAGCTCCCATCATACGATATCTGGAATAGAAGACTGCATACCTACTGCAACCTCTTCCATTAACACCGGCATCCTTCACTGCAATGACAATACCCTCCCATGCAGGTTTTAATATCCCTCTTCCTGTATAAATAGCATGTGAAAATTCAACACGCTAATAGTTTTTTTTTTTTTTTTTTTTATTGGCCATGAAATCTTGTTTGCCTCCATTTCCTTTTGTGTCAAACGCTGTGTGGAAAAGTAAGAAAAATATTTGAAGGTTCTGCTGGGTGATTATGCAGATTGCTGTGCCAGAGTCCTCGCTCGACAGTCTGCCGTGCAGGTGCAAATAATTAAAAAGCAATGTTTAAGGTTAATTGGTTTTATTTACTAGCAGCATAATTTTAATTCTTTAATGTTTTGAGAACATATTTTGCAGCCATGCTCCTCAATTAGGAGGGGGAATAGAAAAGTGGTGTTATGATGAGTTCTACGAGTACATCTGGCAGAGGAAGACTAAATAAAATGGGTGCAAAAAACAGGCGACTGTTATTAAAGGAGAACTTAGTCTACTATCTTCATCCCAAGTGAAAAAGAGTAAAAAAACAAAAAGGCTAAAAAGAAAAACACAACCGGATGGACCATTTTTTTTCTGCCATCAATTTTCTATGGTTCTAAACTCTTGGATGTTTACTGAGAAGAGCCTAGGGTTAGGGACTTATTTAATCCCACTGAAAACAACAACAAGACTTATGTTATCACACAAAAATAAGTACAAAAATCTTTTCTTCTATCTTTTCATGTGACAACTCTGAAGAAATGACACTTGTCTACAATGTAATGTAGTGAGTGTACAGCTTGTATAACAGTGTAAATTTGCTGTCCCCTCAAAATAACTCAACACACAGCCATTAATGTCTAAACCGCTGGCAACAAAAGTCAGTACACCCCTAAGTGAAAATCTCCAAATTGTGGCCCAAAGTGTCAATATTTTGTGTGGTCACTTTATTTTCCAGCACTGCCTTAACCCTCTTGGACATGGAGGTCACCAGAGCTTCACAGGTTGTCACTGGAGTCCTCTTCCTCTCCTCCACGACGACATCACAGAGCTGGTGGATGTTAGAGACCTTGCGCTCCTCCACCTTCCGTTTGAGGATGTCCCACAGATGATCAATAGGGTTTAGGTCTGGAGACATGCTTGGCCAGTCCATCATCTTTACCCTCAGCTTCTTTAGCAAGGCAGTGGTGGTCTTGGAGGTGTGTTTGGGGTGGTTATCATGTTGGAATACTGCCCTGCGGCCCAGTCTCTGAAGGGAGGGGATCATGCTCTGCTTCAGTATGTCACAGTACATGTTGGCATTCATGGTTCCCTCAATGATCTGTAGCCCCCTAGTGCCGGCAGCACTCATGCAGCCCCAGACCATGACACTCCCACCACCATGCTTGACTGTAGACAAGACACACTTGTCTTTGTCCTCCTCACCTGGTTGCCCCCACACACGCTTGTCACCATCTGAACCAAATACGTTTATCTTGGTCTCATCAGACCACAGGACATGGTTCCAGTAATCCATGTCCTTAGTCTGCTTGTCTTCAGCAAACTGTTTGTGGACTTTCTTGTACATCATCTTTAGAAGAGGCTTCCTTCTGGGATGACAGCCATGCAGACCAATTTGATGCAGTGTGCGGCGTATGGTCTGAGCACTGACAGGCTGACTCCCCACCCCTACAACCTCTGCAGCAATGCTGGCAGCACTCATACGTCTATTTCCCAAAGACAACCTCTGCATATGACGCTGAGCACGTGACCTCAACTTCTTTGGTGGACCATGGCGAGGCCTGTTCTGAGTGGAACATGTCCTGTTATGCTGCTGTATGGTCTTGGCCACCATGCTGCAGCTCAATTTCAGGATATTGGGAATCTTCTTATAGCTTATGCCATCTTTATGTAGAGCAACAATTCTTTTTTTCAGATCCTCAGAGAGTTCTTTGCCATGAGGTGCCATGTTGAACTTCCAGTGACCAGTATGAGAGAGTGAGAGTGATAACACCAAATTTAACACACCTGCTCCCCATTCACACCTGAGACCTTGTAACACTAACGAGTCACATGACACCGGGGAGGTAAAATGGCTAATTGGGCCCTATATGGACATTTTCACTTAGGGGTGTACTGACTTTTGTTGCCAGCGGTTTAGACATTAATGGCTGTGTGTTGAGTTATTTTGAGGGGACAGCAAATTTACACTGTGATACAAGCTGTACACTCACTACTGTACATTGTAGCAAAGTGTCATTTCTTCAGTGTTGTCACATGAAAAGATAGAAGAAAAGATTTACACAAATGTCACTGAGGGGTGTACTTACTTTTGTGAGATACTGTATATATATATATATTTTTTTTTCTCTTCTTCCCTTTTTTGTTGCTCCAATTTACTAGTTTGAATTGATGGCTATTATACCATATATGTAATGTGAATGGATTTTGAAACTGCTTCATTTTTCTCTTTTTTATTTATTTATTTTTTATTTTTCTCTTTGATTCAATGTGTATGATGTTTTATTTCGTCCTGTTGTGTCTGTTTGTTTACTAAGAAAATAAATAAAACGATTTCGGAAAAAAACCCATCAAGGATTGGACTTATTTTATCTCACCAACACCAACAGCAGGTTTTATTTCATCCCATTGACACCAACGACAGGACTTATATTACCCACTGACACCAACGATGGGGCTTACCGTAGTTTATCTCACTGACATGATCAATTATTGGACTTATTTTATCTCACCAAAACCACCAATTGGTCTTATTTTATCTCACTGACACCAGTTATGGGATTTATTTTATCCCAACATCAACGGCAGGACTTATGTTATTCCACCGACGCCATCAATGGGGCTTAAATTTTCCAATTGACACCAATGATGTGGACTTTATTTTATCTCCCTGATACCATTGATGGGACTTACTTTCATTTTCTCTTCAATGTAACCCCAAAGTCTAATAGTCCAACAAAGCCTAGAAGGAAAGGTATGACACTACAATCCATATTCCATGAAGAGACACCCACTTTATTGGCCATCCTTCTTGTGTTTAGTGGATGGTGTGCTGTTTCTTCTCAGATCCTTCAAGGAGTCAATTCTCATTATTTTCAAATGTTGGCAACCCTCTATAATGTGCTATGTATTCTGTAGTCTGAACTGTGAATGAAAAAATTGTGTAACTGTATCCCTTGGACAATTCTGAGTGTCACCTTGAGTACATGCCAGCTTTTGGGTCTTGGCATTGAACTTTTATCTTCATTGCCAATCTCTCTCTCAGCTTTGACAGAGCAGTGCCAACCAAAGAAGTCCATTAAAATATTGCTGACGATACAGTTTGCTCATAATTTTTCAAGCTAAAAATACTGCTAAAGCTTATCACCTACAAGACCCTTTAATACATGTCAAATGTGTTCCTTTCTCTCTGAGATAACCTTAGATTCTAGTCTTCACAAAGGGCCTTGATGTCAGGGAAATCATCTGCATGGTGGTGTGCGAAGATGTGCGCTTGCTCATAATAATTCTCGAGTGACAATTAGACATTCCCCATCTCATGCGGGTGCTCATAATAATTCTCGGGTGACAACTAGGCGTGCCCTTATTCTGGCGCGTGCTAATGCACGTTGGAGTGAGTGTGCATGAATACTTGGCACTCACTTGCCTATTTAAAGTGGCATCAGAGACCAGAGGATTGCTGAGTGGTCGTCAGCTTCTACCGTTTGTGACCTGATCCTGTACTACCCGGTTTGACTTGATCCTCCTTGTTCCTGATCCCCCGTTGTTGATTCTGGCTTGTGACCTAACCCTGCCTTCTGCGTTTTGGTACCTTCTCTGCTCACCCAATATCAACCCTGGCCTGGCTCTGACTGTGCTTTGGTTCCAGACTCTACACCTCTGCTTCCCGGCTGATACTGACTCTTGCCTGCCTGACCACCCGAGATATTGCATCTGCCTGCTTGCAAGCCTGTTTGCTGCCTGCTGTTCTGTATCTGGATCTCCTACAAGGCACCCGTGCCACTCCACGCCCTGTTATATCCTGTCATCACCTCCAGGAGAAACAGGACAGGAGGTGTAAGGGAAAGCCCTCTTGTCAGCTTGGCCTCGACCAGGTATGTGACACTTGATCTTTCTCCAAGTCAGAATTAGGCCCTTCCCCAACTCATCAGGCTTGGAGGGATCAGCGTATGACAGAACTGGGGCATTAGTCAGGCTTTCCTTTACCTGGAGAAATGTCTGTTTGCATAGATCAGTCCACTGACTGCAGATGGACCCTTTGGGTTTCCTAGGTCCTTTGCTTGACTCATTCGGTTTGAGGAAGCCCTCGTCCTTTTCCTCATTTTGTAACAGCTCATTGAGGGGTTGGGCTATCTTGGCGAATCCCTCAACAAACCTTCGGTAGGAAGAGCAGAAACCCATAAATGACCGTAACTTTGTAACATTGTTTGGCCGAGGCCAGGAAGTGATGGCTTGCAACTTTGCAGGGTCAGGGAGTAAGAGTCCATGGCTTACTACGCATGCACCAATGGTGCTTTGCGCAAGAGGAAATCCATGCCAGCTGAGCATGCGCCAAAGATGCCTCAGGGCGCCAACCCGCACCTGCGCAGAAGACTTGATGGAAAAGGTCAAGAAAATGCCCAGGACGCGCACAGGAAGTGACCTCCACCTGATAGAAAAAAGGCTGGAAAATACCCAGGAGGCACACAGGAAGTGACATCAACCTGATGGAAAAAGGCGGGAAAATGCCCAGGAGGCGCACAGGAAATGACCTCAAACTTTCCTATATAAGTCCAGGCCAGACACTGCCAAATTGCTGGATTATCTTCAGTCCCCCCTTGTTCCTGTGCTAGTGTGTGATTTGTCTGGTCCTGTTGTGACCTGGAAACCTGTTTGACTACCCTTGATTGGTGCTTGCCTTTGACCTCAGATTTGTACCTTAACCATTCAACTTCTTTGCCCCTTTTGTACTCAGCTGCCAGATTGGAACCGACCCCGGCTTGGATCTCGACCATTCTTCTGATTAACCCTTTTATGCTTCGTTGCCCAACTTGACTTGACCTCGGCTCGGATCCCAGACTAAGGCTTGCATGGTGCTCCGCACCCCTGGCATCCCTGCCACTCAGTGTCCCCACCAAGTCTCTGTCTCCATCTCCAGAGGCTTTAAGGACCCGAGGTGCAAGGGAGGCCTCCCCACTACTTCGGTCTCACATCGGGTACGTGGCCCTCGTGACACAGGGGCATTTCTCTTGGCAGAGACTACATGCCCAAGATAAGTTACTGATGTTTGGTAGAATTGACTTTTCTCTTGAGGCAGGGGTCTCCGAACTTTCTAAATAAAGGGACAGTTTACTGTCCTCCAAGCTTTAGAGGGGCTGGACCGTGGCCAGTGGGAGTAGAAAATGTCCTGGCGATTGTCCTGGCCCCTGTCTTTGGGAGTAAACAATGCATCTTTGGTATTAGAGGGAGAAATAGTGCCCCATCGCTGGTGTCAGTGGGAGGAAAAGTGCCCCATCGCTGGTGTCAGTGGGAGGAATAGTCTGCCATCATTCAAACAGGTGGGGCGGGCCCTCGGTGTTCCTTTCCTCTCCAGGCTGGGTTATGCTGAGTGGGTGTACGGAGCATTCAATACCGGTGGTGTTTTTTGTTTGGATACACTTTTTCTAGTTAGCCTAGTAGTCCGTTATTTCACTTGGAACGCACAGTGTCAGGTCAGCATTCAGCATAAAATCCTTCCTGTTCAGGTGGTGGTGTATGACATTCTGCATGAGGTGGAGAAGATTCGGGTACTTGAGAGAGACAAGCGGAGTCAGGGGGCTTGGTTGAAGGCGTGGAGGGGTTTCAAGCCTCCCTGACTGCCAGGAGTCTCTTTCCCGGGTGTGGCTGTCTGTCTCTTATCACTCTAGATTTTATAATTTATGATTCATTTTTGATAAATGGCTGCGTACATAGGTGATGGGTTGTGCCTCTTAGGCCCTCTCTGCTGCTTTATGTAAATAGTTTTCTAAAAATGTGTTGGTAATGAATTATGTATATATTGTATATATTCTGAACATGGATGTGTATTCCTTGGATTTCTGTTGAAGTTTTATACTATGGTTTTGTTTTTTTACTTTTGTATAAAATTGGTTGCTTGATTCTTTTTCAATAAAAGATCAATAGTCTGCCATCATTTGTGCCAGTGGGAGAAATAGTGCCCCATCGTTGCTGTCAGTGGGAGAAGTAGTGCCCCATTGTTGATGTCAGTAGGAATAGTGTCTTGTATCTGTGGAAGGAAAAGTGCCCTGAGGGCTGGATAAAGGCAAGTCAAGGGGCACATCCGGCCCCTGGGCCACATTTTGAAGACCACTGCTCTAAGGATAACTTCAATCCTTCTTCCTGAAGTCTTCACAAGACCTTTTCTAGTCACTCTTCATGTTACTTGAGAGTCCTCCCAAGCACTATTAGATAATCACCTGAATGACCGCAACATACAGGGATATGTAATGTAATACTGACACATAATCACACACATAGGTTGGACTTGATGGACTTGTGTCTTTTTTCAACCTCACCTACTATGTAACTATGATGATGTCATTGAGATACACCAGGGCATCAATCAGGTTCATATCACTCAATGTGCATTTACATAATTCAAGAGCCCAATGGTGGGAACCGCAAAGGCCAGTCAAGTCTCATCCATTGGACTGTGACTGGAAAGGCAGGGGTGGGGTTTAGTGCCTTTGAGCAGAAATTGGAGGCTCCTGTGTACAGCCCGAGACTTGGATGGGTAGAGAAGCAGTTCAAACTAAGGCCCGTTGACCAAAGCTGTTGCAAATATTTATATCAAATTTAGGTCAAATTGCAACTTTTTGTTCAACCAGTGACATCACTGTCCACCATTGCAGCCTTGCACCTACCTGCTTTTGGAAAATTGTATCATATCCAGTAAATGTTGCAATGTACTTCATTTAGATTGATAGATTTAGATTGGGATCCCGTACAGACCGGCAGACCTGATTGCTCAGGGCCCAGGATCTCACAATCCACCGATAACTGAGGTACCATTTTTGGTTGGATTGGTCCTTTAAAATGAAGAAAGCTTTGAGAACGTGCGGGAAGAGGCCACAGAGTGTATCACTTCTAATTAAGAACGAAATGTAACCTTTTCCCTGGAACTGAGGACCTCCAGATGCGTTATTAAGCGTGGAGTTTTATTTGTTCTAGATTGAGCGTTGCTTCATTAATTAGAGTTTATGATCCGTCGGAGGATCGAGTGAGTCGAGCCAGGTTATTGCGTTCTTCAAAGCGACCAGCATTCCCGTGACTTCACTCGTCGCCCGTCTCCCGTCAGCGCAATTAATAGGACATAAAAATTCTGTTCTGCAAATGCCAAATGGTTGGCTCCGATTCCAGACCGGCATCCTTGGATGGAGTTCAGTAGTGTCTGGAGCTACAGAAGAGCCATCGCCTTTATTAAAGATACCTGGGTTGGGGGGACTTGGGGGGGGGACCCGGGGGATGGGACTGAGGAAGCCGCAGCACAAACTATCACTGCTCGCTTTTCCGAAGCATGTTTCAAGGTGACAAAAACTAATAATAAATGAAATAAATTACTAAAAATAATTTGGTTGAGTTTCTTTTTCTCAAATAAAATACATATTAAACGTTACGGGAGAGATTTCGTTTTTTAACCCCTTCAGCTCTAATACTTATAGACACTCAATGGGACGGAGCAACATTTACTGTTCCGGTATAGGCCGGTTTATTTGGTGATAACTTTGTCCTTACCTTAGAATACAAAGTATTGCATTCATTATTTTTTATATTTTTTTTAGGGGGAGGGGCTAGGAAGGATATATTGTATATATTATATATTTGGGTATATTGTTTTGTAAAAATTGCTTTATTTTTAATTGAATCGATAAGTAATAAATATGTAAAATAAATAAATAAATAAATAAATAATTTTTACTGTTTTGACTAGTCCTATTTATTTTTTATTTTTTTTAACAATCTCAATTATAAGGCCCCATACAGCCTACCTGACAGCCCCGGGGTGTGGTTAAAGTGGGGTTCCGCCCAAAAGTGAAAGATCCGCTTATCTGCTTCCTCCCCCCCTCCGGTGCCACATTTCGCACCTTTCAGGGTAAAGGGGTACCTGTTTTCGACAGGTACACGTCCCCACTTCCGGGAGGGGGCGCCACGACGCCGTCCCTCGGAAGTTTGGCCCTCCCTTCTCCTTCCCCTATCGCCGGGCCAGTTAGAAAGTGCAGCGCGCTTCACGCATTTGCAGTAGGCAACCGGCTGTGAAGCTGAAAGGCTTCACTGCCCGTTTTCCTTACCACAAATGCGGGCAGCAGCACCCAAGAGCTGATCCGGAAATCGGCTGGGGTGCCGGAGTCGCGGGACCCCTGGTGAGTGTCCTAATACTGTATTGAATTTTAAAAAAATGTGGGGGGGATGGAACTCCTCTTTAAGGGGAACGTTGGTGAAATATCAGGAGTCTAAACAGACCCCTGATGTCTCACTTGTGAGACAGAAAAAAAGATTAGGACAAAGAATTCTCATTCCGTGTCTCTGCAGCCTCAGTTGCACTTCAGAATGAATGAACAGGAAGCACTCTGTACAGAGACTTCCTGTTCATTAACAAATCATTTACTATGCTTCAGTGCTGCGGGGAAGGGGGATCAGAGCTGCAGGAAGGGGGGTAGGATCGTGAGGGGGTAATAGGAGAGGGGTTGAAATTATTAGAAGCAAACCTCTGGTGACTCCCCAGCAGCAGCTAAAAGCCAGCAGGAGGGAGAGGAGGAGAATCTGGCAGTGCTGCTGGGGGGTGGGGAGGGAAGGGGTATTGGAGCTGCAGGAAGGGGGGGTAGGATTGTTAGGGGGATAATCAGAGCAGGGGGAGGAGTTACTGGAACCAATCCTCCTGTGACTCCCCAGCAGCAGCTAAAAGCCAGCAGGAGGGAGAGGAGGAGAAGCTAACAGTGCTGCTGGGAAGGGGGGAGGGGGGATTGGAGCTGCAGGAAGGGGGGTAGGATCATGAGGGGGTATTAGGAGAGGGGTGGAAATTACTGGAACCAATCATCCGGTGACTCCCCAGCAGCAGCTGAAAGCCAGGAGGAGGGAGAGGAGGAGAAGCTGACAGTGCTGTGCGGGGGGGGGGAGGGCGAATGGAGCTGCAGTAAGGGGGTAGGATTGTGAGGGGGTAATTGGATTAAGGGGGGAGGAATTACTGGATCCAATCCTCCGGTGACTCCCCTGCAGCAGCTGAAAGCCAGTGGGAGGGAGAGGAGGAGAAGCTGACAGTGCTGTGAGGGGGAGGAGGGGGACTGCAGTAAGGGGGTAGGATTGTGAGGGGGTAATTGGATTGAGGGGGGAGGAATTACTGGATCCAATCCTCCGGTGATCCCCTGCAGCAGCTGAAAGCCAGTGGGAGGGAGAGGAGGAGAAGCCGACAGTGCTGTGAGGGGGGGAGGAGGGAGACTGGAGCTGCAGTAAGGGGGTAGGATTGTGAGGAGGTAATTGGATTGAGGGGGAGGAATTACTGGATCCAATCCTCCGGTGACTCCCCTGCAGCAGCTGAAAGCCAGTGGGAGGGAGAGGAGGAGAAACTGACAGTGCTGCAAGGGGGGGGGGGGATTGGAGCTGCAGGAAGGTGGTAGGATTGTGAGGGGGATAATCAGAGTGAGGGATGAAGGAATTACTGGAACCAATCCTCCTGTGACTCCCCTGCAGCTGCTGAAAGCCAGCAGGAGAGAGAGGAGGAGAAGTCATTCATCTGTGCTGCGGGGGGAGGGGCCACAGGGGAATTGGTTCCAGTAATTTCATCCTCCCCGCTGCTCTGGTGAACTGCCTGCATTATAAATTGCCTGGGCACCCTGTTAAACTCATGAGCCCCGTACAGGAGGGCTGGTGGTACCCCCTTATCAGTGGCCCTGGACACACCCACCTTGTATGTAGCAAATCAGCCACACCCACATTTTTAGGAAATCAGAATTTCAAATGCTCCAAAATGCTGATCGGGGATGCAATGCTCTGCAGGGTTCAATGTAAAAATTGTTAAAGATGGGTGTTGCTGTATTTACTATTTTCTGTGGTGGAAATTCTCTTTCTTCCTGTTTCAGAATCTTCCAGGAACAAAGAGACAGTTTAAATGCAAGGGACGGTGCGGGGACAGATTTGTGATAGGCCTGGAAGAGAAAAAAAAGAAAACAGATTCTTAATGTTTCCCTGTAAACCTGTCAGAACAAAGTGCAGCATTTCCGAAACATTTTCCTTTTCTTAAAGTAATTAATGACTATCTGCCCCCCTCCCCCACCCTCTTCCATTGGCCTTATCTTTATTTGGGGAGATGCAGGCAGTTACTTGTGGCGGTGATTTATCACGACCATAAGGAGCGCTGCGCTGTCTGTCTGATGCTCCCGAATAACCTTGACAAGACTCGTGCCAGGACGCCGGCCCGGCGGTCGGTGGTCGTACCGCGCCCCGCAGCCCCTCGTTCCAGCCATGCCGGAGGGGAAAAAAGGGAATGAGCGGCCTTTGAAGTGTTTTGTAGACAAAGATAAAAGAGAACGGCATGATGTAAAATATTGTATCAATGTTCGGTGATCTTCAATAACAAAAAATAATTTCCCAGGGCTCAACTTTCATTTTCATCTGAACCCAAAAACTAAAATCTCATGGAAGAGTGAAACAAAAGTTTTTTTGCAATGAATGCAACACTTCTTTTTTGTTTTTTTTCAGTGCACATTGAACTACAGCCATAGGAAATAAGGCAACTTACCTTGTTCTTGCGTAGGGAGTAGGGAATAGGCATATTAGGTACTACTGCTAGCAAACATATATTAAAAAAAAAATTATAGAAAAAAAAAAAGTACATGTGGCGCCAGATCCATATATTTCAGTAAAAAGTTCACATATGTTCTATACATGGGTTGGTATCAAATAAAATGTCCACATGCAGGCACAACGTGTTTCGACCTTTCCTATGTCTTCTTCAGGAGAAGTGTTCAACTACCCATGTAGTTGAACAGGGTCTTTAATTAACCACTTTGTACTGCCCTACGTACATTTAAAGCGGCAGGGCTGCCACTCTATGCCAAATCAAGTACCTAGTACGTGATCTGACATTTCCGGGTCCGGGTCTGGGGCGCAGGCAGCGACCTTTTGGGAGATATGCACTGGAGTGAGCTGTACTAGTAGGGGAGAGATGTGTACTGGGGGAGAACTGTACTGGTGGTGGGAGAATATGTCCTGAGGAAAACGGTACTTTTGGAAGGGATATCAGTACTTAGGGGGGTAGCTGTTTTGGGGGGAATCTGTACTGGTGGGGAGAAGAAATCTGTGCTGGGGGAGCTGTACTAGTGGGGAAGAGATGTGTACTGGGGCCAACTGAACTGACAGAAGGGGATCTTTACTGTACTGGTGGTGGGAGAATCTGTACTAAGGACAGCTGTACTATTGGAAGGGGTATCAGTACTTGGGGGGGGGGGAGCTGTACTGATGGGTGAAGAGATCTGTGCTGAGGGGAGCTTTACTAGTGGGGGAGAGATGTGTACTGGGGGCAGTTGTACTGATGGGAGGAGAACTGTACAGGCTGGGGGAATCTGTACCAAGGGCTGCTGTACTATCGGAAGGGGTCAGTACTATCAGTACTTGGGGGGGTAGCTGTATTTGGGGGGATCTGTACTGGGGGGAGCTGTACTGGTGGGGGGGATCTGTGCTCTGGGGAGCTGTACTAGTGGAGGAGAGACGTGTACTGGGGGAAGTTGTACTATTGGAAGGGGTATCAGTACATGGGGGGTACCTGTATTGGGGGGATCTGTACTGGGGGCAGTTGTACTGATGGGAGGAGAACTGTAGAGGCTGGGGGGGAACTGTACTGGTGGTGGGGGAACCTGTACTAGGGGAGACTGTACTATTTTTTTAAGGGGTACCAGTACATGGGGGATAGCTGTATAGTGGTGAACTGTACTGGGTGATCTGTACTGATGGGGGGGGATCTGTACTGGAGATCTGTGCTATACACAAATATCTGTACCACTCTTTATCCTTGTAAAACTGTTATTATTCTTTCTTTTGCAATATAAATTTTAATGATAAAAAAAGATCTGTGCTGGGGGGGAGCTGTACTGTACTGGGGGGCATCTGTACTGGTGGTGGGAAGAGATCTGTGCTGGGGGAAGCTCTACTGTACTGGGGGGCATCTGTACTGGTGGGGGGAAGAGATCTGTGTTGGGGGAGCTGTACTGTACTGGGAGGCATCTGTACTGGTGGAGGGAAGAGATCTGTGCTGGGGGGGAGCTGTACTAGTGTTGGAGAGATGTGTACTGGGGGAATCTGTACTGGTGGGGGGAAGAGATCTGTGCTGGGGGGAGCTGTACTGTACTGGGGGGCATCTGTACTGGTGGGGGGGAGAGATCTGTGCTGGGGGGGAGCTGTACTAATGTTGGAGAGATGTGTGCTGGGGGCATCTGTACTGGTGGGGGGAAGAGATCTGTGTTGGGGGCGAGCTGTACTGTACTGGGGGACATCTGTACTGGTGGGGGGAAAAGATCTGTGCTGGGGGGAGCTGTACTAGTGTTGGAGAGATGTGTACTGGGGGCATCTGTACTGGTGGGGGGAAGAGATCTGTGTTGGGGGGGAGCTGTACTGTACTGGGGGGCATTTGTACTGGTGGGGGGAAGAGATCTGTGTTGGGGGGGGAGCTGTACTGTACTGGGGGACATCTGTACTGGTGGGGGGAAGAGATCTGTGCTGGGGGGAGCTGTACTGTACTGGGGGACATCTGTACTGGTGGGGGGAAGAGATCTGTGCTGGTGGGAGTTGTACTGTACTGGGGGGCATCTGTACTGGTGGGGGGTAGAGATCTGTGCTGGGGGAGCTGTACTGAACTGGGGGGCATCTGTACTGGTGGGGGGAAGAGATCTGTGCTGGGGGGGCTGTACTAGTGTTGGAGAGATGTGTACTGGGGGCAGCTGTACTGATGAGAGAAGATCTGTACAAGCTGGGGAGGGGGGGGCTCTACTGGTGGTGGGGAAATCTGTACTGGAGGAGGCTGTAATATTAGGAGGGGTATCAGTACTTAGGAGCATCTGTACTTGGGGAAGCTATACTGGTGGGGGGAAGAGATCTATACTGGGAGGAACTATACTGTTGGGGGAAGGGGATCTTTAACAATGAGAGGGGGAGATCTGTACAGGGGGGATTTGCTAGGGGAGGAAGGTAATTTTTTTGTTTTACTCTGTCTACTGACCTGTGCATTACACTCTTCTGTCTCCAGTAATTATAAAATATTTTTTGGGTACAAGGACTGCTCCAAATCTTACCATGTAAGCTGTAAGTAGGCTCACGTTATAAGCCCCTCCCACTGTTAGGGCAAATTTTCCACACCCACAATTTTTTATAAAATAAAACTGACTTAGGCCTTGATTCATTTAGAGTTTGGATCAACTGCAAATGGAGAAAAAAACATAATGAGGAGTTGAGCCTTAAGGCGAAAAGTTTGGCGTGCGTTGCGTTCCTCAGCCCAAGTCAAGTTTTATCAGAAGACGGGAATTCATGTAAACCATGAAGCAAAGCTTTTTTTCCTCAGAGCGCCATCGTGAATCAAATCCAGTTACCATGAAGGAGATCGTTAATTAAGAGATAGCATTCCTCTCACTAAGTGCACTAATAAATATTCTTGTAGGCTTAAACCCCCTGTGAGAATATGACTGAAAATCCACATTGAAGAGCAATTAAAAAGTCCCGGCGGACGGCCTACAACGCATCGCCGCCAATGCAACATTACCCGGCAATACAGAAATATATAACATTAACATTTCATGAAGGTTACGGCTCTATTTCCAGCATTGCCGCACATTGGCATGCACAGGGGCTTGGAGAGGGATACAGATACTAATAACGTGGAATGGAGGTAATAGATGACCGTGTCTGCCGTATCAATGGAGGCAATCTCCGCGTCAGAATAAAGACGATGAATTGCCGCCGATAACAATCTCTAACTGGTCATTTTATTCCAGCCGCTGATCCGGATTTATATTCATTGTCAGCCGGGCATTTTAGGAGGACAAACAAGAAAAATAAACCTGGGAGCCGATTTAATGAGGCGGTGCAAAGGGCGCGCGTCGGAAACGTGGTAAAGTGGGCCGCACGTGCCCCGTTTTTATCTCAGCCTTGTTTAGATTGGATCGGAAAGTTTAATGTTTTTTTTTTTTTTTTTGGATAGATTTTTTTTTAAGTGGAAACTTTATGGCAAGAACATTGTGGAACTTTGACCTATCTAGGTGAGGGTGACGCCATCTTCCTTCCACCGAGATCTGGAGAACGAGGAGGAGCCCAAAATGAAGACTTTCTCAGCACTGTCCTGCAGTATTTTCTTGCAAGATTTGGAATACTCGCCACTTCCCGAGATCTCATCGGCAGGAGGATGACATCACCCCATGCAATACAAAGCCCAGAGGAGATGTAAGTATGAAATCCAATATTTTGCCCCCTACAGGTGATTATTTTGCACTTTTATTCAGCAAGGAGTGTTAAGTGTTGGGGGGGCATTAAGAGTTACGAGCTTCTTGTAGAGATTGGGTTAAGAGCTCAGGGTTCAGGAATGGAAGGGTTGAAGGTTGATGGTTCAGATAAAAGGTTGTTAAGTTCATATGGGGGTAGGGAGGGGGGTTCAGGTTGATGGTTCAGATAAAGGATTGTTAGGTTCATGTGGGGGTGGGGGTTCAGGTTAGAGAAGTTAAGGATTGTTTAGGGTTGGGGTAGGGGAGCATTAATTGCTGTGGCGGAACTACCAGGGTCGTAAAGGTTGCACTTGTGATCAGCCCTGGTGTTCACCACCGTGGGGGAGCCCCAAGATGGCAGGAAGGGGGCCCATTGAAGAACATGTGAAAGGGTCCATAAGGCTCAGTTCACACTGATGCAACCCAAAAGTCATGCAACTTGCTTGACTTGCTTGCTACACAGCCATCAGAAATGTTGGGGTCCCTTACACAGCTTTAGGCCTGGACCCACTTTGGCCTGACCACCAATATTCCCCAGGGCTGGCCCACTGTCTGTCCCATCGAATCTGCCCAATGACCATCCCACAAAGGCCCATCCCATGTCATTCTTCTCCATCCCATGTCATCCTCCTTTGCCTGCAATCCCATCTCCTCCATCCAATTCCTCCCCCAGTCCCATCTCCTTCATCCCATGTCCTCCTCCTCCTCCTTTCCAATTTCCTCCATCCCATGTACTCCTACTTCAGTCCCAGGGGGGGCAGCATCACAGGTTGGGGGGGGGGGGGGGCAGCAGGACAGGTGAGGGATAGTAGAACAGGTGAAAGGGCAGCAGGACAGGTGGGGGGCAGCAGGAACGTGGGGGGCAGTAGAACAGGTGAAGGGGTAGCAGGACAGGTTGGGGGGCAGTGTCACAGGTGGGGGGCAGCAGGACAGGTGGGGGCAGCAGGAAATGTGGGGGGCAGTAGAACAGGTTAAGGGGCAGCAGGACAGATGGAGCAGTGTCACAGATGGGGGGCAGCAGGAAAGGGGGGTGCAGCAGGAAAGGTGGGGGGCAGTAGAGTAGGTGAAGGGGCAGCAGCACAGGTGGGGGGGCAGTGTCACAGATGGGGGACAGCAGGGCAGGTGGGGGCAGTAGAACAGGTGGAGGGGCAGCAGGACAGGTGAGTGGGCAGCAGGAATGGTGGGGGCAGTAGAACAGGTGAAAGGGCAGCAGGACAGGTGGGGGGGCAGTGTCACAGGTGGGGGCAGCAGGAAAGGTGGGGGAAGTAGAACAGGTGAAGGGGCAGCAGGACAGGTATGGGCAGCAGGAAAGGTGGGGGCAGTAGAACAGGTGAAGGGGCAGCAGGACAGGTGGGGGGGGCAGTGTCACAGGTGGGGGCAGCAGGAAAGGTGGGGGGAAGTAGAACAGGTGAAGGGGCAGCAGGACAGGTGGGGGGCAGTGTCACAGGTGGGAGGCAGTGTCACACACACCTTGGGAAGCACCAGTCTTTCCTGCTCTCACCTGTCCAGCAGTACCAGGAGGGATAGCTGAGCCTGTGTCCCATCTCCACCAGGCTCTCGGGCGGCAGCTGCAAGAAAGAGCAGGGGGGGCACCTCCCCCCTGACCTCTTCCTCCATGGGGCCCTCCGCTTGCACCAACAGCCCCCCCCCCCACATCCTGGCGCACAGTGTAGTACGGAGCAGAGCCTGCCTGACGATGGGCCCCGATCTGCACACACATGGGATCCGCCCACCTCTTTACCCTCCTCTGCATCCCGGCAGCCAGTCCGCTCTGACGGCAACTGCCATGTGGTAAAGATGCCCCGGGTTGTGACCTGTGGTCCGGGCCCCTCTGATGCTCGGGCCCCTTACACGTGTACCGGCTGTACCCCCCTGATGGCAGACCTGCTTGCTTGCCAATTCCTTGCGACTTCAGAGATTTAACATTGCAGTCTAGGGCACTCAAATCGCACCAAAGACACAGAAAAGTAGCGCAGGAACTTTTTTTTTTTGTTGCTGCGACTTGAGGCACATTGATTAAGTCGCACCCGTTGAAATGAATGTTTTTTGACGTGTCATGCCACTTTATGGGGTTGATTTAATAAAGCTGGAGAGTGCAAAATCTGGTGCAGCTCTGCATAGAAACCAATCAGCTTCCATTTTTTTATCAAAGATTAAATTCACAAGCTGAAGTTAGAAGCTGATTGGCTACCATGCAGAGCTGCACCAGATTCTGCACTCTCAAGTCTTAGTAAATCAACCTCTATGTGCCGCATAGCACATGATAATTCATAGTAGTGTAAACCAGGGCTTATAAAGCGCCCCACGATGGTGGGAATCAGTGGGAAGGGCCCCAGGACCAGAGGAAAGGGCCCTGGAACCAATGGAAAGGGCCCCCGGACCGATGGAAAGGGCCCCTGCAGTCAGGGGGACCCTTCATGGTTTCTTGCAGGTTCTCTGAAGGTTCTAGTTACTCCTCTGGTTAACTGTAGGTGTTCATAAAGGGAAGGACTAAGTGTTTTATTAAATGTAAAGGGTTGAGGTAGAGTTAGGGGTAAGGGTTCATGGGGCTAAGGACTAAGTGCTATGGGTTGGATGAAGTTTAGGCTAAGGGTTAAGTGCTTTTTTTAGAGCTGGGGTCTCCAAACTTTCAAAACGAAAGGCCAGTTTACTGTCCTTCAGACTTTAGGGGGGTCGGACTGTGGCCAATGGGAGTAGAAAAGGTCCTGACATCAGTGGGGAAAAAATAATGCCCCAGTCGTTTGTTTCAGTGGGAGTAAGTGTGCCTCATCATTGGTGTCAGTGGGAGGAATTGTGCCCCATCTCATTGGGCCCCATTGTTGGTGTCATTGGGCCCCATTGTTGGTCTCAATGGGAGAAATAGTGCCCCATTATTGGTGTTATTGGGCCCCATTGTTGGTGGAGAAATTGTGCCCCATCATTGGTATTAATTAATTAATTGGATGAATTGTGCCCCTTCATTGGTGTTACTGAGTGAAATTATGGCCCCAGAGGCCGGATATAAGCAAGCAAAGGGCTGCATGTGACAGTATGACCACTAGATGCCGCTAAGGAGCACAGGAAATCCATATATCTTTGTAACAAGAGATACAATTTAACAATTCTATACATCCCTAGAGGAAATTAACAAATACTTGTAAGCATTGGTTACATGTTATTTAGAATTGTTACATTGTATCTCTTGCTACAAAGACATGTTTATTTCCCCAGCTGACTCATCAGGGAGGTTTTTGCTGACAGGTAAAATATGGACCCAGGATTGGAGGCTATACCCCACCTAGTACTCTACAAAGATTCTTGGCTCCAGGACCTAACCCAGAACCTACCAAGAGCTACAAAGCGTCTGGGCTCCAGGACTCACACCAGAACTTAGCAAGAGCTACAAAGTCTCTGGGCTCCTGAACCCAAACCAGAACTTACCAAGAGCTACAAAGCCTCTGGGCTCCAGGACCCAAACCAGAACTTACCAAGAGCTACAAAGTCTCTGGTCTCCAGGACCCAAACCAGAACTTACCAAGAGCTACAAAGTCTCTGGGCTCCGGGACCAAAACCAGAACTCACCAAGAGCTTCAAAATCTCTGGGCTCCAGAACCCAAACCAGAACTTACCAAGAGCTACAAAGCTTCTGGGCTCCAGGACCCAAACCAGAACTTACCAAGAGCTTCAAAACCTCTGGGCTCCAGGACCCAAACCAGGTCTTACCAAGAGCTACAAAGCCTCTGGGCTCCAGGACCCAAACCAGAACTAACCAAGAGCTACAAAGCCTCTGGGCTCCAGGACCCAAACCAGAACTTACCAAGAGCTTCAAAACCTCTGGGCTCCAGGACCAAAGCCAGAACTTACCAAGAGCTACAAAGCCTCTGGGCTCCAGGACCCAAACCAGAACTTACCAAGAGCTACAAAGCCTTTGGGCACCAGGACCCAAACCAGAACATACCAAGAGCTACAAAGCCTCTGGGCTCCAGGACCCAAACCAGAACTTACCAAGAGCTTGAAAACCTCTGGGCTCCAGGACCAAAGCCAGAACTTACCAAGAGCTACAAAGCCTCTGGGCTCCAGGATCCAAACCAGAACTTCCCAAGAGCTACAAAGCCTTTGGGCACCAGGACCCAAACCAGAACATACCAAGAGCTACAAAGCCTCTGGGCTCCAGGACCCAAACCAGAACTTACCAAGAGCTACAAAGCCTCTGGGCTCCAGGACCCAAACCAGAACTTACCAAGAGCTACAAAGTCTCTGGTCTCCAGGACCCAAACCAGAACTTACCAAGAGCTACAAAGTCTCTGGGCTCCGGGACCAAAACCAGAACTCACCAAGAGCTTCAAAATCTCTGGGCTCCAGAACCCAAACCAGAACTTACCAAGAGCTACAAAGCTTCTGGGCTCCAGGACCCAAACCAGAACTTACCAAGAGCTTCAAAACCTCTGGGCTCCAGGACCCAAACCAGGTCTTACCAAGAGCTACAAAGCCTCTGGGCTCCAGGACCCAAACCAGAACTAACCAAGAGCTACAAAGCCTCTGGGCTCCAGGACCCAAACCAGAACTTACCAAGAGCTTCAAAACCTCTGGGCTCCAGGACCAAAGCCAGAACTTACCAAGAGCTACAAAGCCTCTGGGCTCCAGGACCCAAACCAGAACTTACCAAGAGCTACAAAGCCTTTGGGCACCAGGACCCAAACCAGAACATACCAAGAGCTACAAAGCCTCTGGGCTCCAGGACCCAAACCAGAACTTACCAAGAGCTTCAAAACCTCTGGGCTCCAGGACCAAAGCCAGAACTTACCAAGAGCTACAAACCCTCTGGGCTCCAGGATCCAAACCAGAACTTCCCAAGAGCTACAAAGCCTTTGGGCACCAGGACCCAAACCAGAACATACCAAGAGCTACAAAGCCTCTGGGCTCCAGGACCCAAACCAGAACTTACCAAGAGCTTCAAAACCTCTGGGCTCCAGGACCCAAACCAGAACTTACCAAGAGCTACAAAGCCTCTGGGCTCCAGGACCCAAACCAGAACTTACCAAGAGCTACAAAGCCTTTGGGCACCAGGACCCAAACCAGAACATACCAAGAGCTACAAAGCCTCTGGGCTCCAGGACCCAAACCAGAACTTACCAAGAGCTTCAAAACCTCTGGGCTCCAGGACCAAAGCCAGAACTTACCAAGAGCTACAAAGCCTCTGGGCTCCAGGATCCAAACCAGAACTTCCCAAGAGCTACAAAGCCTTTGGGCACCAGGACCCAAACCAGAACATACCAAGAGCTACAAAGCCTCTGGGCTCCAGGACCCAAACCAGAACTTACCAAGAGCTTCAAAACCTCTGGGCTCCAGGACCCAAACCAGAACTTGCCAAGAGCTGAGAAAACAACAAAAAAACATGTTTTTTCCAGTACAGACAGAAATCCTGGAGCCCCTCGGCATCCATGTATACAGTAGGTGAGAAGCCTAGGTAATACAGATACAGTATATTGTATGAAATCCTGTCAGCCAGTACTGCACATAGAGTTAAATGTTAAGGGTTCAGGTAGAGGAGGGTTAAGTGTTAGAGTTTCGCTTGGGGGGGGGGTTAAATGGTAAGGGTTCAGGTAGGAAAGGGTTAAGTGAAAAGGTATAGGTAGGGAAAGGCTTAGCGCTAAAATGCATTAAGTGGGGGTTAGGGCAGTTTTAGGATTTTTGTATCCTTCCAGCTTGGACACACAGACCTCTACCGGTGCAGGGCTCCCAGGGTTGGTGACCAATGTACAAACCGGGCAATATAAAGAATTAATGGCACCAAATACAAAGTCGTTTTTTTTTCCCTCCAACAATCAGAGCGCCAATGTGTTTGTCCGAGGTTTAGCTTATTGATTGATCGCTGACACATTAGACACGAGAGCGAAGCCATTATCTACAATGGGACAATTATTTTCCAGGAAAGCTTAGAAGTCAATGGGCAATAATTCACTGCTAATGGGGTGTGTTTAAGTGAAAGAAGTGCTACAAAGGGGGTCCCTAACACACCTTCCACAGCCAGCAAAAAAAAGATAAATAAATAAATCTGTTTCAACTGCTCAGGGTAAAAACAGATTTCAATGGAATACGTTTGAACGAAAGTGAAAGGATTAATATATTTTCCACCTTTTTCCTCCTTTGCTGAGTGCAATGGTTCAGTCATAATGACCGCCATTCCTTTATTTCCTATACTTTTTCATTCTGACATGTCCATTTAAAGTGTAAACATGTATCAGTGAGCCTCTTCCTGACGGTGGTCAATTAACCCTAAAATGATTTATAGATATAAAACGCAAGATTAATGGGACCTGCAGAAATGTGTTTACAGACGGAGAGCGCTCCTTTCTGCTCTATAGGACAATCCTGCAAAACAAGCAATGCATGTCAGACACATGGGAAGCATGTAACCATCCCGATCCCGGCCCTTTACCACGTGATCAGCTGTTAGCCAATGACAACTGATCACATGATGTAAACAAGCCGGTAATCAGCTTTTTCTTTTCCTCGTGCTGACAGCGTGAGGAGAAAAAAATAAAGTTGATTGCAGGGTTTTGTAGGAGGGACATCGGACCTATACAGCAAAGAAAAGTGTTGCCCACCAGTGCCACCTACCAGTGCCCATCAGTACTGCTAGCCAGTGCCCACCAGTGCCACCTATCAGTGCCCATCAGTGCTGCCAATCAGTGCCCATAAGTGCCTCATCATCAGTGCCACCTATCAGTGCTGCCTATCAGTGCCACCTGACAGTGCCTATCAGTGCCCGATGCCACCTATCAGTGCCCATCAGTGCCACCTATCAGTGTCACCTCTCAGTGCCCTTCAGTGCCAACTATCAGTGCCACCTACCAGTGTCCATCAGTGCCACCTACCAGTGCATCCTCATCAGTACATCCTGATCATTGGCCACCAGTGCCGCCTCATCAGTGCCCATCAGTGCCACTTATCAGTGCCCATCAGTGCTGCCAATCAGTGCCCATAAGTGCCTCAGCATCAGTGCCACCCATCAGTGCTGCCTATCAGTGCCACCTGACAGTGCCTATCAGTGCCCATCAGTGCCACCTATCAGTGCAACCTCTCAAGTCCACCTACCAGTGCCAACTATCAGTACAGCCTCATCAGTGCCCATAAGTGCCTCAGCATCAGTGCCACCCATCAGTGCTGCCTATCAGTGCCACCTGACAGTGCCTATCAGTGCCCATCAGTGCCACCTATCAGTGCAACCTCTCAAGTCCACCTACCAGTGCCAACTATCAGTACAGCCTCATCAGTGCCTCCTGATCAGTGCCCACCAGTGCCGCCTCATCAGTGCTCATCAGTGCCACCTATCAGTGCCGCTTTATCAGTGCCCATCAGTGCCGCTTCATCAGCGCACATCAGTGAAGAAGAAAAATTACCCGTTTGCAAAATTTTATGACAAACTATGAAAACTATTTTTTTTTAATTTTCAGTCTTCTTTCATTTGTTTAGCAAAAGATAAAAAACCCCAGTGGTGATTAAATACCACCAAAAGAAATCTCTATTTGTGTGGAAAAAAATGATAAAAATGTCCTATGTGTACAGTGTTACATGACCGCGTAATTGTCATTCAAAGTGTGAGAGCGCTGAAAGTTGAACATTGGCCTGGGCAGGAAGGTGGTATATGTGCCCAGTAAGCAAGCGGTTAATCATGGACCTGCTGTATGTTTCACATTCCTCTTCGTCATTATCAGCAATAAGTAACTTGTCTACAGAAAAAAATAATAAAATATATATATATATGTTGTTTACAAATTTGAAGTGGCGCTATGCTTCAAAATGAAAAGAATAATAAAACTTCATAAAGAATTACAAACAGTAATATTACATGTGTCTGATCTCTCAAGGTAAATATTGAATAACGTGAATAATAATAATAATATTAATAATAAATGATCTACTGAGTTTGTACTTGATATGCCAGTGCTGTAACAAACTTCTCATCAAGATGTGTAAAATAATGCAAATAAAAACAATATACTTATGTCTTATCACAATCCAACATTAAAATAATGTAGGAAAGATGATCCGCACTGCGGTTGTTGCTCTTAAAAAAATCTTCATTTTATTGAAAAGCCACAGTGTAAATGCAGATAAAACCGGTTGACGCATTTCAGCCTATAAGGCCTTAGTCATAACCTGGGTTATGACTAAGGCCTTATAGGCTGAAACACGTCAACTGATTTTATCTGCGTTTACACTGTGGCTTTTCAATAAAATGAAGATTTTTTAAGAGCAACAACCGGAGTGCAGTTTTCTACATTACTCTACTCAGCCAGCGACTGTGGATCGAGCACTCGGGAGCTCTGCTATCTATGTCTTGTATAGGTAGTAGCACTGATTTTTCTGTTGCAACATTAAAATAATACCCCTACTGGGTATTGTAGTTCTAAACACCAGTGCTGCAAATAATGCAAAATTGTGCAGAAAAAGTGCAAATAAGCAAATATAGATTAAATTAAACATTAATCAATACAGTGATAAAGTGAAAAAAAACAATACATTTTAGTGATTTGTTTGTCATATAATAGCGTCCATTAAAGAACAAAATCAGTGTGTCCGGTGATATTCGTTATACATATGTCATGAAATTCCTTGGTAATGTGATGACCCTCCCTCGCACCTCAATGTACGCTCTGTGTGCTCGCAGCTCACCCTTTTCCCTACACCAGAAGGTCTAAAAGCATTTAGGGTGTAAGCAATTCCTCTTGATGGGTGGCCATATCATATCCTTTCATCCAATCAGCAATGCGATTGTATATAGGTCTGTCCACATTCTCTCCCGCTCTCTCCTCAAAGATAAAACATTGAAGGTTCCTTTCTTTTGTTTTTGAAATGGTAACTTTACTGAAAATGCAAACAACAGAAATTGCTTTAGGAACAACTAAAAGGCGGTAATACTCTTCCGGGGAATGAAAAGGTAAAGACAAGCAGCAGCACTAATAACCTAACATGTTTTGTAGGTTGAAGGAACCGTCTAGCCGGGTCACACATGAGATTACCACACAATAATAGAGAATCCTTCTGTCCTCCGGGAAGTAACTACGGAGTCACAGGGAGAAGTCGGATGCGGGGCGTCCAGCTGGGGTCTGCGCACACCAATTTTTAGTTAAATAGGAATGAGAGGAAGAGAAACCAAAAAACAAGGTTCCTTTCTAACACAGAGACATGGACCTTCCTTGCATCCCAATCCCTTAAAGTGGTTGTAATCCTCAGACATGAAATATGAACAAAGCATATGCCTCTATAGCGTGTACTTGACTCAGTCCAGAGCACTAAGTGTCATTTCTGTCTGCTGCCTCCTTCCTCTGCTATCTGCACGAGTCACTTTTCCTGACACCAAGAGAAAAAAGGGTGTCAGGGAAGGAGCTCCAGAACACAGCCTGTGACTGACAGCCTCAGCTCTGATTTTGTGTGATATGTGAATAGGGGGGGGGGGGGTCCCTTCCCTCCAATCAGCTCTCAAAGCTCTCCTCACTAAGTGTAAATCAGCTCTCCGCCCCCTAAATTCTGAAAGCTCAGTCACACTGTATAAATCCTGGACTTTGAATGGCCATAGAGAAAAAAAGACTGCAGATAAACAGGGAGAACTTATGAAGGAGGATTTATTGAATCTATGTGAGGCCAGTCACTGCACTGGGTATATGGAAGGGTTTACAACCACTTTAACCCAGTGGCTATTACTTTCAAAAGTTCATTCCCTTAGTGTCTCTGCAGAGCAACATGCTTTGGGTTCTCCGAGGTCTTGCTGTGAGCTTATTATGTTTTCTGTTTCTTCCCATTCTAGGTTGCTGTATCAAATCGGACTTGAGAGCATCTGAAGGATCTTGTCTCTTAATGCAAGGTTCTGGTGTCTTTTCCATACTAGGTTAAATAATCTATTCAGACTTGAATGCTTCTGGAGGTGCCTTTGTCTTGTTGTGAGTTTCTTGTGTCTTCTCCATATTAGGTCACTCTATCTAATCAGACTTGAGAGTCTCTGGAGGTTCCTGTCTCTTGCTGTGAAGGTTCCAGGTATTGTCTGTGCCTTCTCAACACTGGGTTGCAGAATCTATGCAGACTTAAGAGCCTGTAAATGTTCCTTCGTCTCACTGTGAGGTTTTTTGTGTCCTCTGTGTCTTCCCCATTCTAGGATGCTGGCTCTAATCAGAATAGAGAGCCCCTGGAGGACCTGTCTCTTACTATAAGGTTTGTAGTCATCTGTGTATTCTCCATGCCAGGTTGCAGATTCTATTCAGAGATGTTTGTGTGTCTTCTTCAGATCAGGTTGCAGATTCTATTAAGACCTGAGAGCCTCTGGAGATTCCTGTGTCTTGCTGTGAGGTTCTTGTGTCATCTGTTTCTTCCCCATTCTAGATTGCTTGATCTAATCAGCTTCAGGAGGATCTTGTCTCATGCTATAAGGATCTTGTGTCTTCTGTGTCTTCTCCACACTGGCTTGCAGAATTTATTCAGATGTGAGAATCTCTGGATGTTCCGGTCTCTTCTTGTGAAGTTTAATCAGACTTTAGAGTCTAGGGGATCCTGACTTTTGCTATGAGGTTCTGGAGTCTTCTCCACACTGGGTTGCAGAATTTATTCAGACGTGAGAATCTCTGGATGTTCCTGTGTCTTCTTGTGAAGTTTAATCAGACTTTAGAGTCTAGAGCAGTGGTCATCAACCCTGTCCTCAGGGCCCACTAACAGGCCAGGTTTTATGTATTACCTTGGGGAGAGGGCCCTGAGGACAGGGTTGATGACCACTGGTCTAGGGGATTCCGCCTTTTACTATGAGGTTCTGGAGTCTTCTCCACACTGGATTGCAGAATCATTTCAAACTTAAAACCTCTAAAGGATCCAAACAAATTTTAGAGCTTCATGAGGATCCTTTCTCTTGCTAAAAGTTTCTGTTGTTCTTTGTGTTTGCTTGATCTATTCAGGCTTATTCTATTGAGATCCCTGTGTCTGCTCCATTTGCTGTAGCTCAGCTGTTTCCCCTATCCCATAGAGCAGCTTGATAGTCCTGCTTGGCTGCAATGTTTTAGCCAGAATTTCTGGTGACCCAACAAGAATCTCTAAATGCAGATCAATAGTTGATATGGCAGGTGAAACCTCAGAGCACAAACACCTAGAAGAAAAATACCCAAAATTATATTTTGGGTCATCTAGTTCAGAGAAAGTGAACCAAGCTCTAAGCTGGGAACTCCATACTTATGCCCCGTACACACGATCGGAAATGCCGCCAGCAAAACTCCGATGAGAGCTTTTGGTCGGAAATTGCGACCGTGTGTATGCTCCATTGGACTTTTGCTGGCGGAATTCCTGGCAGCAAAAGATTGAGAGCAGGTTCTCTATTTTTCGGTCAGAAAAAGTTCCTATCCGAAAATGCAGTCGTCTGTATGCAACAAACCACGCATGCTCTAAAACAATTTGATGCATGCTCGGAAGCATTCAACTTAATTTTCTTGGCTCGTTGTAGTGTTTGTACGTCACTGCGTTCTTGATGATCGAAAGTTCAGAGAACTTTTGTGTGACCGTGTGTATGCAAGCCAAGCTTGAGCAAACAAGACAACAACACAGGGAGCGAGGGCGGGAAACTGCTTCTCCCTCTCTGTCCCTTCCTCTGCTGCCTACTCCTTAAATAATGCTCCACCCCCTCAGTCTTTCTCAAACCGTTCCAACCCTTTCCTGTTACACTTTCTTATTTCACCGTTTTGTTAACCCTTTGTTGTCTCCCCTTGCACACTGTCATGCCCGGCCCTGCACTACTTTCTTCTTTTCTTTCCGTTCCAGGCCTCACTGTAGGGGGTGGCTCAGCTCAATGTATTTACAGGGCTAAGGTGGGGAAAGGGGGGCTTGGAGTATTATTGATCTTGTCCTTTATACAGGCTAAGGGCCACATGTGACTCAAAAAGCACAAATCCAACATGGCTGCTCTAGACTGTTGGATCCAGGTGGGATTGGACTGAACATGGCTGCTTTTGCATATAATCCATAACATCTGTGGCACGTTCTCATCTCGTATTCACAGCGGAGAACTTGGCTGATTAGAATAACAGGATTTAACATAGTTAAGTGACTCCCCCCCAGGTGTGTATTGACTGCGTTATGTTATGAGTGTGAAAGTAACACGTTACTCTCCAACTGAATATCCAGACCCGACCTTCAGAGACCTTGACAACTGAATTCCCGTGTACCTCCCGAAGCCCAGAAATTGATTTGTCTTCTGCAAACCTCTTTACTGTGCATTACGCAAGGAATTCCTTTTATAGAGCCTCCTGGGATCAATCGAAGCGCACGACTGTGGAGGAGACGTCCCCTGCAGGCCGGTAACCTCTGTAACGTACGCCAATACGGCCGCACAACTTATTGGCACTATTTAAAATGGAAATAAGAATCCATTAGTATTGGATTGCCCAAGTGGAGAAAATCTTTGTGCTGAAGGCTGGTTTAACGATCACTCTCCATAAAATCCAGTTACGTTCCATCTGATAGAGGCGCCCGGCCATGCTGTGCACAAAATATATTACTTTATGGCGTTTGGAGGCTTTAAGTAAAGAGAAGTGGAATTGGTTTTTATGGCTTACACAATATAGATTTGTAGGTTTGTCACGGTGGGCACTAAATTCACACTGGGCAGATCTGCACTCATAAGGGCTTATTTATGAACAGGAGAAATTGATATTTTGTTGCTGTTATTTGTCATTGGAAATGTTGTTTCAGACAGTTCTTCCTATTTATAAACGCCTTCCGTCAAGGCGAACCTTCGCTCAAAAGTGAAAGTGCCTCTATTTTTTCTTCCCCAAAGTGAAAGTGCCTCCATTCTTCCTCCCCAGAGTTAAAATTGCCTCCATTCTTCCTCCCCAAAGTGAAAGTGCCTCTATTCTTGCTCCCCAAAGTGAAAGTGTCTCTATTTTTTCTCCCCAAAGTGAAAGTTCCACCATTCTTCCTCCCCAAGGTGAAAAAGCCTCTATTCTTCCTCCCTAACCTGAAAGTGCCTCCATATTTCAACCCCAAAGTGAAAGTGCCACTGTTCTTCCATCCCAAAGTGAAAGTGACGCTATTCTTCCTCCTCAAAGTGAAAATGCCTCTATTCTTCTTCCCCATAGTTAAAATTGCCTCTATTCTTCCTCCTCAAAGTGAAAGTGCCTCTATTCTTCCTCCCCAAAGTGAAAGTGCCTCTATTCTTCCTCCCCAGAGTTAAAATTGCCTCTATTATTCCTCCCCAAAGTGAAAGGGCCTCCATTCTTACTCCCCAAAGTGAAAGTGCCTCTATTCTTCCTCCCTAACCTGAAAGTGCCTCCATATTTCCTCCCCAAAGTGAAAGTGTCGTTATTCTTCCTCCCCAAAGTGAAAGTGCCTCCATTCTTCCTCCCCAAAATAAAATTGCCTCTATTCTTCCTCCTCAAAGTGAAAGTGCCTCTATTCTTCCTCCCCAAAGTGAAAGTGCCTCTATTCTTCCTCGCAGGGTTAAAATTGCCTCTATTCTTCCTCCCCAAAGTAAAAGTGATGCTATTCTTCCTCCTCAAAGTGAAAATGCCTCTATTCTTCTTCCCCATAGTTAAAATTGCCTTCATTCTTCCTCCCCAAAGTGAAGGTGCCTCTGTTCTTCCTCCCCAAAGTGAAATTGCCTCCATTCTTCCTCCCCAAAGTGAAAGGGCCTCCATTCTTCCTCCCCAGAGTGAAAGTGCCTCTATTCTTGCTCCCCAAAGTGAAAGTTCCACCATTCTTCCTCCCCAAGGTGAAAGTGCCTCCATATTTCCTCCCCAAAGTGAAAGGGCCACTATTCTACCACCCCAAAGTAACAGTGCCTCTATTCTTCCTCTCCAAAGTGAAAGTGTCGCTATTCTTCTTCCCCAAAGTAAAATTGCTTCTATTCTTCCTCCCCAGAGTTAAAATTGCCTCTATTATTCCTCCCCAAAGTGAAAGAGCCTCTATTCTTCCTCCCAGAGTTAAAATTGCCTCCATTCCTCCTCTCTAAAGTCAAAGTGCCTCTATTCTTCCTCCCCGCCCCCTAACAATTTAGATTTTTATTTTATTATGGGGTACAGATACCTTTTTTGACAGGTTTCCGCTCCCACTTCCTCCATTCACCTAGGCAAGCTGGGTCAGGGGTCGGGCCTGGAGACCAGTAGCTATAGCTGTAGAGAGGCTCCCACCAACCAGCAGGATAAGTGCACAAGTCTAAGCAGTAACCGGTGTTCACCTGAGCTTCTGATGGTGGAGTTGGATTTTGCTGTGTGCTAGTACTAGACCGCGGTCCTTAGGATCGCCCCATTGGGAGGTGAGCAAGCTGGGGTCCAGATATAGCAGGTAGGGATCAAGAAGAAGCATAGTCAGTAAACAAGTCAAAGGTTGGTAAAATGAATGGGTGCTGGTTGGGATCAAGTGGAAGCGTAATTGAGGAACAAGCCAAAGGTCGGTAACGAGTGGTAGTGGAGATAAGGACAGCTGAAGGTAGGCAAAGGAGCAAGATATCAGCTGTAGAGAGCACCATAATCTGGCAAATAGGAAGTTCAGAGGCGTGGCTTAAATCAGGAGGTTTATGGGAGGAGCAAGGAGTTTCACCAGAAACAAGGTACAAGGCAAGATTATCCAAGGGTTCAGATAGGGAGCTGTCAAGCAGCGCAGGTGGCTCAGCAAGGAGACCTACTGCCAGATGCAGCAGAGGTCATGGGTTCAGATCCCGGTCTTGACACAAGAATGATGTCTGCTTGAGCCCACCTCTGAGGATATGTACTGACTTTTAAAACCCAGGTACTTACCAGTTCTTGGAATCCAGTACCTGGTATTTAAAAGTCAGCAGCTCTAGCATTTGTAGCTGCTGACTATCAATTGAAGTTCCCCGCCGGTGGGCCACATACCGTTCGGGCCCCACCAGCCCATCCTAGGGCGGGCAACTGGGTCTTGGTAGGCTTGGAAGCCTCAAGCCCAGCCCCATGCTGAGCTGAGTTCCCGGACACAAGGCTGGAGAAAGAAGGAAAAGACTGAAGTTCCTCTTTTAGTAGAAATGAGTGGACCAGGTCAGGTTTGGTTCAACAGGAAGTCTATGAACCCCAAACTTAGCCACCAACTCTATTTAAACAAACTATTGTAAGACAGAGACATGGAGTACTAGGCACTTCCAGTCAATGCAATAAAACTAATTAAAATAGTGTTGGGGAGCACAACATGTTTTAATATGGAACATTTATGGACTGTTATACATAACACATCTGGCCTACTGGGGATCATTTTGGAATGCCTGTAGAGCAGCGTCTGTGAACAGCAATTTTCAAGTCTTGCCACAGATTCTCAATGTGATTTAGGTCTGGACTGTGACTGGGCCATTCTAACACATGAATATGCTTTGATGTAAACCATTCCATTGTAGCTCTGGCTGGATGTTTCGGGTCGTTGTCCTGCTGGAAGGTGAACCTCCGCCCCAGTCTCAAGTCTTTTTAGACTCTAACAGGTTTTCTTCTAAGATTGTCCTGTATTTGTCTCCATCCATCTTCCCATCAACTCTGACCAGCTTCCCTGTCCCTGCTGAAGAAAACCATCCCCACCACATGATGCTGCCACCACCATGTTTCACTGTGGGGATGGTGTGTTCAGGGTGATGTGCAGTGTTAGTTTTACCCCTAACTAAAATCTAGTGGAACCAATTGCCTTCAGAAGTCACCTAATTAGTAAATAGAGTCCACCTGTGTGTCATTTAATCTCAGTATAAATACAGCTGTTCTGTGAAGCCCTCACAGGTTTGTTAGAGAACCTTAGTGAACAAACAGCATCATGAAGTCCAAGGAACACACCAGACAGGTCAGGGATAAAGTTGTGGAGAAGTATAAAGTAGGGTTAGGTTATAGATAAATCTCCCAAGCTTTGAACATCTCACGGAGCTCTGTTCAATCCATCATCGGAAAATGGAAAGAGTATGGCACAACTGCAAACCTACCAAGACATGGCCGTCCACCTAAACTGACCGGCCGGGCAAGGAGAGCATTCATCAGAGAAGAGCCAAGAGGTCCATGGTAACTCTGGAGGAGCTGCAGAGATCCACAGCTCAGGTGGGAGAATCTGTCCACAGGACAACTATTAGTCGTGTTCTCCACAAATCTGCCCTTTATGGAAGAGTGACAAGAAGAAAGACATTGGTGAAAGAAAGTCATAAGAAGTCCTGTTTGTAGTTTGTGAGAAGCCATGTGGAGGACACAGCAAACATGTGGAAGAAGGTGATCTGGTCAGAGGAGACCAAAATTCAACTTTATGGCCTAAAAGTAAAACGCTATGTGTGGGGAAAACTAACACTGCACATCACCCTGAACACACCATCCCCACTGTGAAACATGGTGGTGGCAGCATCATGTGGTGGGGATGGTTTTCTTCAGCAGGGACAGGGAAGCTGGTCAGAGTTGATGGGAAGATGGATGGAGACAAATACAGGACAATCTTAGAAGAAAACCTGTTAGAGTCTAAAAAGACTTGAGACTGGGGCGGAGGTTCACCTTCCAGCAGGACAACGTCCCGAAACATCCAGCCGGAGCTACAATGGAATGGTTTAGATCAAAGCATATTCATGTGTTAGAATGGCCCAGTCACAGTCCAGACCTAAATCACATTGAGAATCTGTGGCAAGACTTGAAAATTGCTGTTCACAGACGCTCTCCATCCAATCTGACAGAGCTTGAGATATTTTACAAAGAAGAATGGGCAGAAATGTCCTCTCTAGATGTACAAAGCTGGTAGAGACATCCCCAAAAAGACTTGTAGAGAAAGGGGGTTCTACAAAGTATTGACTCCGGGGGGCGCCATACAAATGCCCCCCCACACTTTTCACATATTTATTTGTATCATTTATCATTTTCCTTCCACTTCACAATTATGTGACACTTTGTGTTGGTCTATCACATAAAATCCCAATAAAATACATTTATGTTTTTGGATGTAACAAAATGTGGAGAATTTCAAGGGGTATGAATACTTTTTCAAGGCACTGTATCAGGGTGTGTGTAACAGAAGATTTCATATAAAGATTCTTCACCTAGAAGAAGGTTCATACATAGCTCCTAGTGGCAGGGTATGGAGATAATAGAGATTGGAATGACTAATAGCCTTTCTTTCTTTCTGAAGATCAAAGGGCCATCAGGCAAAAAATGCTAAACCTGGTCCAATGAATTTGCCCACAGTGTGACATCGCCATCTGCTGGAGGATATCAAAGACGTTAGCATAATTTTACAGATTTTTGCTCATTGGACAGAGAACTCTACAGAGGGCGAGTGGGGGTGTCAATGTGGGTGTTGCTTGTGTGCCAGGTCTGGCTGTATCTCTTATTCCTGGAACCCAGACAAGATTTATACTTTGAGGACGGACTTATGTATCTCTTTATCTTTGATTTATTTGTATGTTTCAGTTATATTACCTTGTATCCTAATGTATTATTGTTTTACTTTCTTTGTAAATAGATAGGACCTTTGCTTCTTCAAGCATTGTGTTCTTTATTATAGCTATCAATATTCATACTATCACTGAACGTTAACAGAATAGCAAGCGATAGGAACTGATAAGATAGATATATACACTATATTACCAAAAGTATTGGGACGCCTGCCTTTACACACACATGAACTTTAATGACATCCCAGTCTTAAGCTGGCCATACATTATACAATTTTCTTGTACAACTTTCCTTTAGATTTACCAAAACCATATAATATAAGGTCAAACGTAAAAACTTTCAATGTGAATGCAATCAGGCAGGCCCTTGCACTACATAGTTGAAGGTAAATCCAAAGGAAATTGAATAGGAAAATTGTATGGTGTATGGCCAGCTTTAGTCCGGAGGGTTCAATATTGAGTTGGCCCCACCCCTTTGCAGCTATATCAGCTTCACCTCTTCTGGGAAGGCCGTCCACAAGGTTTAGGAGGGTGTCTATGGGAATGTTTGACCATTCTTCCAGAAGAGCATTTGTGAGGTCAGGCACTAATGTCGGATGAGAAGGCCTTTGCTCGCAGTCTCCGCTTTCATTCATCCCTGTCTTTATGGACCTTGCTTTGTGTACTGGTCCAAATCATTTGGTGGAGGGGGGATTATGGTGTGGGGGGAGGGGGATTATAGTGTGGGGGTTGTTTTTCAGGGGTTGGGTTTGGCCCCTTAGTTCCAGTGAAGGGAACTCTTAAGGCGTCAGCATACCAAGACATTTTGGACGATTTCATGCTCCCAACTTTGTGGGAACAGTTTGGGGACGGCCCCTTCTTATTCCAACATGACTGCCCACCAGTGCACAAAGCAAGGTTAATAAAGACATGGATGAGCGAGTTTGGGGTGGAGGAACTTGACTGGCCTGCACAGAGTCCTGACCTCAACCCGATAGAACACCTTTGGGATGAATTAGAGCGAGCCAGGCCTTCTCATCCAACATCAGTGTCTGGCCTCAAAAATGTGCTTCAGGAAAAAGTATAGCATAGCAAAAAAAGAACATTTCTTCAAAACCATCCCAAAAGCGATAAACCTCCCTTGTGCACTCTTCAAACTAGTCGCCCAGACTATGAACCTCATCTGTTTAGAGCCTCCAGCAAATGAAACACAAGAATTCTGCAATGAGTTATCAGATTTTTTCATTGACAAAATCGCAACCATTCGGGAAATAATTCAGTAGAACATAGCCAGTAACCCCACACGGCCAGAGCAAGAAAAAAAAAACACACAAATATTCTACAACCACCGAGATTTACTCTGGTCCCAATCACCATGGACACCACCAAAACCATCATCAGAAACCTCCGAGACAGCACATCGCCAAACGACATTATTCCCACAAAACTTCTGAAAGAATGTACCGACATCCTGGCACCCATCATAACTTACCTCATAAACCAGTCATTTAAAGAAGGAATCGCCCCGACCTCCCTCAAGCAAGGCACAATCAAACCCTCCTAAAGAAGCCTAACCTCGATCCCAATCACCCAAACGACCGCAGAGCTGTCACAAGCCTCAACACCATCTCCAAAATATTCCAGAAAGCAGTAGTACAACAGATACAACTCCATCTGGACACCCATAAGTTCTTGGACCCACTACAATCTGGTTTCCGCCCTGGCCACAGGACAGAAACTGCTCTCCTCAAAATCTGGGATGACACCCTCGAAGCAGCAAATGAAGGAGAATTGTGTCTCCTGGTGCTGCTGGACCTCAGTGCAGCTTTCGACACAGTAGACCAAAAAACCCTGCTCACTCGT
Source organism: Aquarana catesbeiana (assembly GCF_042186555.1). Taxonomy (NCBI): domain Eukaryota; kingdom Metazoa; phylum Chordata; class Amphibia; order Anura; family Ranidae; genus Aquarana; species Aquarana catesbeiana. The sequence continues at coordinate 1,313,402 of NC_133328.1, read as the reverse complement.
CTCACACAATTAGCTGGAGTTGCAGAACTCAGACTTACCATGGTTCGCATCCTTCCTAGAGAATCAATCCCAGAAAGTGAAACTAGGAGCTTTCACTTCGGAAGCACGTAAAATTACATGCGGAGTCCCTCAAGGATCACCCCTGTCGCCCGTGCTCTTTAACATTTATCTCCACCCACTCCTCAAAATCATCAGCAACCAGGACCTGCTTTGTCACTCTTACGCTGATGACAACCAACTCTAAATACGCATCACCAACAAAAAGACCAATACCAGGCACTGGAAAACTGTCTCTCATTGATCGATGATTGGATGACGGAGAGCTCCCTTAAACTCAACGGATCCAAAACAGAACTCCTCTTCCTCCATGCAAACCAAAACAAAAACCCTGGCACGACGTCCACACCACTCACCATCCTCAGACAACCCTTCACCCCCAGCACCAAAGCCAAAAGCCTCGGAGTCATCTTTGACTCAGACTTGATGATGGATGCACAAATAGGATCAGTAGTCAGCGGATCCCACTACCTTCTTCGCCTATTGCGTAGACTGATCCCCTTCATCACGGAAGGAGATACAGCAGCGGTAGTTGGAACGATCATCAATTCCCGACTCGACTACGCAAATTCCCTCTACCTAGGACTTCCCAAATACCAAATTTCACATCTACAAATCATCCAGAACACAGCAGCCAGACTGGTACCTGGAAAAAAACCCAGGGAATCAATCACCCCATCCCTGAGGACCCTCCATTGGCTAGCCGTGAAGGACCGGGTTACATTTAAGACCTTCTGCCTCACTCACAAATGTACACAAGGAAAAGCCCCGTAATACCTTTGCGACAAAATAAAGCACTACACCCCAGGTCGCCTCCTCCGGTCAACTAACCAGAACCTCCTCCACATCCCCAAGACCCGTTATAAATTAAAAGGCGACCAAAGGTTCGCAGTCCAAAGACCACGGCTATGGAACGCTCTACCGGTGGATATCCGCTCGGAAGAAAACCATCTGGCCTTCAGGAAGAAGCTCAAGACCCATCTCTTCAGAAGACCCAGATGGACACTGGCGCCAAAAGCGCCTTGAGGTGATTTAGTTTGCATATGTAGCACTATATAAGTTATTCATTCATTCAGGAAGAATGGTCAAACATTCCCATAGACACACTCCTAAACCTTGTGGACCGCACCCCCCCTTCCTGCTCGACCATCCTCACCGGTCTTACCCGCCCACCATCACCGGACGGTGCGCGTAACAACGTAGGACAGCCCACGGCTCGGGCCTAGCCCGCGGCCATCTTGGTACTCCCTCCGCCAGCCAGCCACGGCTCGGGCCCAGCCGGCGGCCATATTGGTACACCCAGTGCCAACGGTGTAGCATCCGAGGACCCCCTCCTGAGGCCACCAGCCCCCAGCCGCGTCACCTCCCGGTTGGACCCACCTTCCCCTAGGTCCCTCCATCCAGCCCAGGCCAAACCCCCCCCCCCCCCCCCCGTGGACTCCACCGCAGCCGCGGTCTAAATCACCTCGTTCTAGCCGCTAGAATCGGTGGGACAGACCACGGCTGCGGCCTAGCTCCAGTCAGCTAGCCACCAACAACCCCCCCCACTGCTGTCCAACAGAGCCCCATGCCCCCCCACACCGGGAATCACACCTCCCGCTACTGGACCTCACCGCGGGGGGGGCACTGGAGATTCACCGGAGGCTAATCTACCTCAAATCGCCCGAGACGCAGCCACCGCACCACCTACTGTAAGTAACGTCAGCTCCCCCTCCTTCATCTTCTGGACCATCAGCACAGGTAAGCCACCGGGGGCACTTTAGTAGTTGATCCAGGGGCCCCAGTCCGATCGGGGGGTCAGGAAGGAATTTTTTCCTCGGCTGCACTATTGGCCAACGCAGCTAGGGGTTTTTTGCCTTCCTCTGGATCAACGAGAGGGAGGTAGGCAGCCTCACCTCCCTCCAGTACCTCCGCTCCAATACTCAGCCGTCACCCTCACCACTCCAGAAGCAGTGGTCAGCCATCCGATCCCTCCATCCCCCTGCAAGTGTATCATCGCCGCATCAGTACCATCATCAGAACACCCTTCCTTCAAGCAACGCTGTCTTCCTCATCATGTGCAACTTCAAATACACAGCAGACACCCTCCACAGGCTAAGAAACACTGCCGCAACTTTACCGACCACCACGCAAAAAAGACTAAAAAAAGAACAATTACTAAGGACCAACCCACAATCAACCATCAAATGCAGGGAGACACCGATCCAACCGCAACAACTAGCATGCGCCCTGATCAACACCAGATGTGCAGTCAAGCACAGGCTGGAAATCCGCGACTTCATCATCGAAAACAACATAGACTGCCTCTTCATTACAGAAAGCTGGCTAACTTCCGACTGCAACACCATCCTAACTGAATTGGTGCCCAAGAACTACAGTATCCTATCCGAGCACAGAATAGGAAAAAAAGAAGGAGGCCTAGCAATGATTTTCAAATCGCACCTGGGGTTCACCAAACCAAACTTACAGAACTCAGTACCTTTCATGGAAACACTCTCACTGCATCTTCAAACAACACCTCAAGACACCATTCACATACTACTATGCTACAGACCACCAGGACCAAAGACCAATCTCCTTACCCCGCTCACTGAATTCTTCTCAATGCACACCTTGAAAACCAAAAACCTTCTGGTACTTGGGGATTTTAACCTGTGGCCAAACTCTGCCCAAGACCCTATTGCAACCGCCTGCGTCAACCAAATGGAAGAACTTGGCCTTCAACAACTGATAAATGCTCCCACGCATGGTTCAGGACACACTTTAGATCTCATCTTCAAACAGAATATGGACATCGACGTATTTGACAACACTCCACTACCATGGACGGATCACCATGCTATCAAGTTTAAAATCACCACTAACACCATCCTCCGAAAACAGAAACGGGCAACAGCAACACACTGGAATAGATCACAGAAGAAACTTCACTCTGATCTCTTCAAAACTGCATTATCAAGCAAAATTCTTTTGCTAAACTCAAATCTCTCAACGGAACAAACACTCAACTCCCTAAACAATGTTTTACTACAAACAGCAGACTCAGTGGCGCCAAAACGCAGAACACTCGTCCGCAAAAAAAACTTGAGTTGGTTTAATGGCACTCTCACCCTACTCAAGCAGGAACGCAGAAGAGCTGAGAGAGCTTGGAGAAGAAATCCCACCAAGGAAAACCATGCTAGCTACAAAGCACTCACGGTGAAATACCACAAGGCAATCTTCAAAGCCAAAAAAGAACATTTCGCAGACACCATCTCATCTGCCTTAAACCGCCCACGGGAACTTTTCAAAATAGTTGCTCAGTCAATGAACCCGACCTGCTTAGAGCCCCCAGCAAACGATACTTAAGAATTCTGCAATGAGTTATCAGATTTCTTCATCGACAAAATCGACAACATTCGGAAAACAATTCATCAGAAAATAACAACCAACCTCACTCAACCAAAGCAAAAAGAGTATATCCACACGAACATCACTCAACCACCGAATTTCTTTTTGTCCCTAATCACTACGGACACGACTAAAAACATCATCGGAAGCCTTCGTGACAGCACATCACCGAACGACATCATCCCCACCAAATTGCTCAAAGAATGTTCCGACATCCTGGCCCCCACCCTAACACATCTCATAAATCAATCATTCAAAGAAGGGATTGTGCCAACCTCCCTCAAGCAAGGCATTGTCAAACCCCTGCTAAAGAAACCCAATCTTGACCCTAAAGACCCTAACCACCGCAGACCGATAACAAGCCTCAACACCATCTCCAAGATTATAGAGAAAGCAGTAGTACAGCAGCTACAACGCCACCTGGACACTCACCAACTCCTGGACCCTCTGCAATCAGGCTTCCGCCCAGGCCATGGCACAGAAACAGCACTTCTCAAATATGAAGCAGCAGATGACGGAGAACAGAGTCTCCTGGTACTGTTAGACCTCAGCGCAGCATTCGATACAGTGGACCACAATACTTTACTTGTCCGCCTCTCAGAAGTTGCAGGAGCCACAGATTCTGCCCTAAAATGGTTTACATCCTTCTTAGAGAATCGCTCCCAGACAGTGAAACTAGGAGCATTCACCTCGGAAACCCGGGCAGTCTCCTGTGGAGTCCCTCAGGGCTCACCCTTGTCACCAGTACTATTCAACATCTACATCCGCCCACTTCTCAATATCATCAGGGAAACCGATCTTTGCTTCCATTCATACGCAGACGACACCCAACTCTACCTTCGCATCAACGGACAAAAAGATCTTCCTCAGCAATTACAGAAATGCCTTACTTTAATAGATGACTGGATGACCACTAGCTCCCTTAAACTCAACGGATCAAAAATAGAACTTCTTCTCCTGCAAGCCAACAAAAATTTCAAAATAAAGACTCCATGGACACCACCCTCCATCCTCGGACAGACCATCTCTCCTAGCACCAAAGCCAAGAGTTTCGGAGTTATCTTTGACTCAGGAATGACAATGGATGCACAAATAGGATCAGTGGTGAGCGGATCCCACCATCTCCTCCGCCTGCTTCGCAGACTCATCCCCTTCATCCCAGAAGAAGACAAAGCGGCAGTTGTGGGAACAATCATCAATTCCCGACTCGACTACGCAAATTCACTCTACGTAGGACTACCCCAATATCAGCTTGCACGCTTACAACTCATCCAAAACACGGCGGCAAGACTGTTAACAGGAAAAAAGCCCTGGGAATCCATCTCCCCATCCCTAAAGAGCCTACATTGGCTAACTGTGAAGAATCGGATCACATTCAAGACCCTCTGCCTCACCCACAAATGCATACAAGGAAACGCTCCGCTATATCTCCGGGAAAAAATAAAACACTACACACCGAATCGCAGTCTTCGATCAGCTAACCAAAACCTCCTCATCATTCCCAAATACCGCTACAAAGCAAAGGGAGAACGAAGATTCGCAGTCTAAGGACCTCGACTATGGAATGCTCTTCCAACCAACATCCGCATGGAAGAAAACCACCAGGCCTTCAGAAAAAAACTAAAGACCTTCCTTTTCTAGAAGCTGACTACAGGGAATACATCTAGCACCTTGAGGCGATTCAGTTTGCATTTGCAGCGCTTTACAAATCATTCATTCATTCATTGTGGACGGCCTTCCCAGAAGAGGTGAAGCTGTTATAGCTGCAAAGGGCGGAGCCAACTCAATACTGAACCCTACGGACTAATGCTGGCCACACACTATACGAAAAATCGGCCGAAAAATCGTTCGTATGGACACTTCGTTCGTTTTTCGGCAAGTTAGTGGGTACAAATCGATAATCGTTTGTGACGTTTTTGTGGAAAAAAAACGAACGGCATGTTTGGAAAATTTCTGCCGAACGTACGATAAATTGCAAGGTTAATGTGTTTCCCGTCCGAACTGCCTGCACTAGGTATATGTAAAAAAACGAACACAAAATTATTTATTCATGTCCACTGAACAGATTATCGGACATTATATGATGGCACGATCGTTTGCGGTCACGGTCGAACGTTCGTTTTTCGAAAATGGGTTCGGCCGATTTTCTGTATAGTGTATGGCCAGCATAAGACTGGGATGCCATTAAAGATCATGTAATGGCAGGTGTCCCAATACTTTTGGTAATATAGCGCACAGTGGGAGAGGGTCTTTTTATGTGACGTTAAAACTTTGAAAATACACCAAAAACAAGCTTGGGAGATGCCTAAAAGCTGGATGTGGTGTACGACGTAGTCGTTTAAAAGTGACGTTTGTAAAAAAAAAAAAAATGAAGAAAGGGAAAAAGTTGCATGGGGACTTCCTTAATACTCTACTCATGGCATGGAACCTGGGTGGCCAGAAGAGTGGGGGCTGGGATCAGGCACTGGGGACAACTGTAGAAAGGGTTAGGGTTTGGAATCTCCCTAGTAAAGACAGTAATTAAAAACATGGCAAGGGGTACAAATTTTTCCCCACTCCATCCAAACTTTTTGAAGACCCGCCCTTTTCTGGCACTTTTTGTTTACATGTCAAAATCAGTATTTTTCGCTAGAAAATTAGTTACATAGTATTACATAGTAGGTGAGGCTGAAAAAAGACACAAGTCCATCAAGTCCAACCTATGTGTGTGATTATGTGTCAGTATTACATTACATATCCCTGTATATATAGATACCAAACATGTCAAGCTTTAAAATTGCGTACGCTCGTGGAATGGCGACAATCATTAAAATTCTCCATGGGCGACGTTTTAAAAATGTTTGCAGGTTACCAGTTTAGACTTACAGCGGAGGTCTGGTGATAGAATTATCGATCTCGCTCTAACGTTGGCAGCGATACCTCACATGTGTGGTGTGAACACTGTTTACATATGTGGGCGCGACTTACGCATGCATTCGCTTCTGTGTGCGAGCACGGAGAGATTGGGGTGCGTTTTTTTCTTATTTTATTTTTCTATTTTTTATTTCTACATTGCCCTTTTAATTTTTAAAATTTTTTTTGGATCACTTTTATTCCTATTACAAGGAATGTAAACATCCCATGTCCGTCCAGCGACCAGCTGTCGTTTTATCTGATTGTTGCCGGTAAACACGGTAAGCCTAAGAAGCACTGACAAGCAGCAGGGGGAGGGGGGGTCATCCCCTTTCCCTCTGCTTCTGAAAGCGATCCAGTAGCTAATTAGCTACTCAGACCACTTTCATGAGAAAGAGAATCGCCAGCTGAAAAAAAAAAATCCCAGGTTATTGCTGATAGCTTCATCCATAATACTGGTAAACCACTTGCAAACCGTGATGTATATATATGTATTGTGGTCGGCAAGTGGTTAAAAATAAATCCAAACCCAACCACTAAGATATCATATAAGCGAGACCTTGTTCATGGAGCCGCTTCTTTAAAAATAAAGATGAACTAACTGAAAAATGTGAGAGTGAAGACTTACAGTGGGGAGGGGGGGGATAATGATTGTCTCCCCTGCAGATTGTGTAAGTTTTGCCCCCTTACAAAGAAATGAAGGGTCTATAATTTTTATCATAGGTGTATTTTATATGATAGAGACAGAATATCAACCAAAAATCCAGAAAAAACACACAATACAAATGTTATAAATGGAGTTGCAGTTCAGTGAGTAAAATAAGTATTTGATCCCCCAAGCAAAACATGACTTAGTAGTTGGTGGAGAAACCCTTGTTGGTGATCACAGAGGTCAGACGTTTCTTGTAGGTGGTGACCAGGTTTGCACACATCTCAGGAGGGATTTTGGTCCACTCTTTTTTACAGATCTTCTCTAAATCCTTAAAGGTTTCTTTGCTGTCTCTTGGCAACTCGAAGTTTCAGCTCCCTCCATAAATGTTCTATAGGATTAAGGTCTGAAGAATGGCTAGGCCACTTCATGACCTTAATGTGCTTCTTTATGAGCCACTCCTTTGTTGCCTTGGTGGTATGTTTTGGATCATTGTCATGCTGGAAGACCCATCCATGACCCATCTTCAGTGTTCTGGATGAGGGAAGAAGGTTCTCCTCCAAGATTTTACAATACATGACCCCGTCCATTGGCCCCTCAATGCGGCAAAGTCGGCCTGAACCTTTATCAGAGAAACAGCCCCAAAGCATCATGTTTCCACCTCCGTGTGTGACTGTAGGGATGGTGTTCTTAGGGTCATAGTCACCATTTTTCTTCCTCCAAACACGGCGAGTCCCCCTCCTCAGGAAGACACATGGACAGGTCCGTCTGAAGTTTGCCAATGAACATCTAAATGATTCAGAGAAGGATTGGGAACAGTGGCGGCCCGTCCATAGGGGGTGCACAAGCGCCGCCCCCCCCCCCCCCACTCAGCAGTCACAAAAAAGGCCCCTTTAAAAAAAAAAATAGAAAAAAAGTTCTTTAAGTGCACTGTGTTCGGGCGCCGGACACAGTGCAATATGGGAAGCGCCACGTCAATGCAATCACGAGATTGCAGACGAGGCGCTTCATTTGCATGCTTTTGACCTGCTTTGCGGCGCAATCCAAAGCGCCGGACAGCTTCGGGAGCTTTGTTGTTCAAGTTAAGAGGTTACTTCCAGTCTCCCTGTTACACAGGGAAACCAGAAGTGACGTCAGCAGCTCCGTGGAACGCACGGCCTGAGCGGAGCTGCAAGTAAGGTAAGTGAGGCTGTATATGATGGGGCACAGTGAGGCTGCATATGATGGGCACAGCGGCTGCATAAGATGGGCACAGTAGCTGTATTTGAGGGGTCACAGTGGCAGCATTTGATGGGCACAGTATCTGCATTTGATGGCACAGTGGCGGCAATTGATGGGCACAGTGGCGGCGTTTGGTTAGCACAGTGGCTGCGTTTGATAGCACAGTGGCGGCAATTGATGGGCACAGTGGTGGCAATTGATGGGGTTTTTTTCAGAATTTTGTTTGCTTGTGCCCCCTCAAAAATTTTGAGCACCAGCCGCCACTGATTGGGAGAAAGTCTTGTGGTCAGATGAGACCAAAATTAAGCTCTTTGGCATTAACTTGACTCGCCGTGTTTGGAGGAAGAAAAATGCTGACTATGACCCTAAGAACACCATCCCTACAGTTACATCATCCCTACAGTCCCACATGGAGGTGGAAACATGATGCTTTGGGGCTGTTTCTCTGATAAAGGTTCAGGCTGACTTTGCCTCATAGAAGGGCCAATGGACGGGGCCATGTATTGTAAGATCTTGGATGAGAACCTTCTTCCCTCAGACAGAACACTGAAGATGGGTCATGGATGGGTCTTCCAGCATGACAATGACCCAAAACATACCGCCAAGGCAACAAAGGAGTGCCTCAAGAAGAAGCACATTAAGGTCATGGAGTGGCCTAACCAGTCTCCAGACCTTAATCCTAAAGAAAATTTATGGAAGGATCTGAAACTTCCAAGTTGCCAAGCGACAGCCAAGAAACCTTAAGGATTTAGAGAAGATCTGTAAAGAAGAGTGGAGCAAAATCCCTCCTGAAATGTGTGCAAACCTGATCACCACCTACAAGAAACGTCTGACCTCTGTGATCACCAACAAGGGTTTCTCCACCAACTACTAAGTCATGTTTTGCTTGAGGATCAAATACTTATTTTACTCACTGAACTGCAACTCCATTTATAACATTTGTATTGTGTGATTTTTCTGGATTTTTGGTTGATATTCTGTCTCTATCATATAAAATACACCTATGATAAAAATTATAGACCCTTCATTTCTATTAAGTGGGCAAAATTTACACCATCTGCAGGGGAGACAATCATTATTTTCCCCCCTCTGTACCTTTCCTGCTGCTGGTACCACCATCTATTACCTGCCAAAGGAATTGTCTTTCTGTCCATCCAGTCCTGAGATTGAAATCACTCTGCCACATACCAATCTGGCAGGGCAGGAGACCTGATTTTTCTCTGCTGCACTTCAGTTACACCTCCAGGTCTTGTCCCCTCCCCCAGTCTGTGATTGGACAGTGAAAGGAGAAGCAGTAGACTGATGAGGTCATCTCACTGCCCTCTCCTCCTATCAGGATGCACATGGGTAAGAGGAAAATTTGAGGTTTTCAGCTCTGCTCGGAGTTTGGCTTTCCTGGTCCAGAAGGTAAGGGTTCATTTACTTTGTGTAAAACCTTTATAATTACATAGAAATGACGAGACTCTGGATTTTATAGCCATGACCTTTAATATGATATTGTGTAAAGCATTATTGCACCGTAACACACACACAAAATATCCAATTACCGGCTAATTGGAACGCTCTTCGGATTTACAGTAAGAGGCTGATGCCGGGTCAAATTCTGATACTTACATTGCATTCTAAAGGATAAAAAAAAAATTCACCTGAAATAACAAACACGTTAAAGTCACCTGCTCTGCATATGAGGATTGCATGGAGCAGCCCTGATCCTCCTCTTCTGGGGTCCCCCACCAGTGCTCTCTGCTCCTCCACTTCTGCCCCGTAGCGGGACGCTTCTTATGGGGGCAGACATGTGGGCACTTTCTAGAGCTGGGCTGTGTGAGTCCATAGACACACACAGCTCGACTCAGCCCCGCCCCCAGCTCTCTGCTCATGGGAATGGATTGACAGCAGCAGAAGGCGATGGATCCCGCAGCTGCCTCTGTGTGTCCTGTGAATGTAAGGAGAGAGGAGAGAGCTGCTACAGATGGGCGCAGCGCTGGATCAAGTAAGGGGGGGAGGGGGGGAGCAATACTGCTACTGGGACATTTTTTACATTAAAAAATGTTCTGACCGCATGCATCCAATAGTAAGGTGTGCTGGGGGTCCATTACCAAAGTATGACACATGAACAGGGCTGGTGCTACCATTAGGCAAACTAGCCAGCTGCCTAGGGGCGCCCGGCCACTGGTGTTCCTACTCTCTTCTCTCTGCAGGAAGCAACTAAGTCCCGGGATCAGCAGGCAGCCGCCGCTCCATTCACACATAGTGTCAGAGGCGCAGCGGAGGACTGTGTCTGCGTGATACTTATGTACATGGGAGGAGTCTGTGATACTTATGTACATGGGAGGAGTCTGTGATACTTATGTACATGGGAGGAGTCTGTGATACTTATGTACATGGGAGAAGCCTGTGATACTTATGTACATGGGAGGAGCCTGTGATACTTATGTACATGGGAGGAGCCTCTGATACTTATGTAAATGGGAGGAGCCTGTGATACTTATGTACATGGGAGGAGTCTGTGATACTTATGTACATGGGAGGAGCCTGTGATACTTATGTACATGGGAGGAGCCTCTGATACTTATGTAAATGGGAGGAGCCTGTGATACTTATGTACGTGGGAGGAGCCTGTGATACTTATGTACATGGGAGGAGCCTGAGATGCTTATGTACATGGGAGGAGCCTGTGATACTTATGTACATGGGAGGAGCCTGTGATACTTATGTACATGGGAGGAGCCTGAGATGCTTATGTACATGGGAGGAGCCTGTGATACTTATGTACATGGGAGGAGTCTGTGATACTTATGTACATGGGAGGAGCCTGTGATACATATGTACATGGGAGGAGTCTGTGATACTTATGTACATGGGAGGAGCCTGTGATACTTATGTACATGGGAGGAGCCTGTGATACTTATGTACATGGGAGGAGCCTGTGATACTTATGTACATGGGAGGAGCCTGTGATACTTATGTACATGGGAGGAGTCTGTGATACTTATGTACATGGGAGGAGCCTGTGATACATATGTACATGGGAGGAGTCTGTGATACTTATGTACATGGGAGGAGCCTGTGATACTTATGTACATAGGAGGAGCCTGTGATACATATGTACATGGGAGGAGTCTGTGATACTTATGTACATGGGAGGAGCCTGTGATACTTATGTACATGGGAGGAGTCTGTGATACTTATGTACATGGGAGGAGCCTGTGATACTTATGTACATGGGAGAAGTCTGTGATACTTATGTACATGGGAGGAGTCTGTGATACTTATGTACATGGGAGGAGTCTGTGATACTTATGTACATGGGAGAAGTCTGTGATACTTATGTACATGGGAGGAGTCTGTGATACTTATGTACATGGGAGGAGTCTGTGATACTTATGTACATGGGAGGAGCCTGTGATACTTATGTAAATGGGATTTTTTTCATTTTTTATTTTTAATAAATTTGCAAAGATTTCAAACAAACTTCTTTCACGTTGTCATTATTGGGGATTGTTTGTAGAATTTTGAGGAAAATAATGAATTTAATCCATTTTGGAATAAGGCTGGAACATAACAAAATGTGGAAAAAGTGAAGCGATGTGAGTACTTTTTCCGGATGTATAATTAGGTGTTCCTTCCACTTTGATGATTTATCAGGTAAGGGTTAATTTACCTTCCAATCCACCATAAAACCTTTATAATGACAAAGAATAGAAAAGTATCCGATTTTTATACCCATGACCTTTATCACATCTTTTCTAATGCACAGCCACGCTGTAATAAACACACAAAAATATCCAATTAACAACTAATTGGAACAATGTTCAAATTTACAATATCTGTGCCGTCCTTTTTTTTTTTTTCTTTCTTCTGATGTGAAGCCGGAGATCCTGGCCCAGCCGTCCCAGAGAGCCGATGCCGATCCTTGGCAGGCAGGAAACATCATTATCAATGTTCCTCCCAGTGTTTTAGCAGTTGGAATGCTCGGAGAGAAGAAATTGTGTTATGCTCTTATAATTGCTTAAGCAAGGACTACACCTTGCCAGTGGCGGGGTAATAAAATTTCAATTTATTTTGTCCCAAGATTTACGGCCGTTCCACCAGGGAAAGGGGACGAATCGAGCCGCACCAGTAAAATTGTCAAAGAAATATACAGTAAAGATGACCCCGGCGAAATGAGCTTGCGGCGAAAAAAGAAAAACTTTGAGGATTAGACAACTTCTGCCACCGGTCAAAATGTGATACAGTTACAAACGTACCTTTCTCTTTTTTTTTTTTGTAATCTGCGGTTTTCGTTTCGACAACGGGTAAGGTTTAGGATCGCTAACGATAATATTCGCCTATGACGGAATCCAGATGCCACCAGATTTATGGTGCTAAAACCGCTCCCTGGGGGGGGGAATGCAAGCCATCGCGGCTTTTTAATGCAGCTGCACACCGCCTGATATGTCATTTGCATTTAAATAGGATCTTCTGCGAAGATCCAAAATAACCGGTTGGAGGCAGGGGCCCGGGAAGAGATTGGAAAAATATGGGTTAGGGCCATTAAAAGCTTTATTTTCTTTTGGCCGCACAAATAGGCGAAGGGGGTTGGGGCAACCCAAGGGGGATATTACAGGTTGTTAAGTTGGCTTTGAAGAAGCGCTTGTTTTAAGTGGCTAATCTCAGATCTCTTGAAGCTTGTTATATGGTTCTTGGAAATCCTGGGAAGTGCGCAGCGTGAATGTCTGATGGGAGATGGCGATACGGTGCGTTGTGTGAATGCCTGACCATGTATGGCCCACAGGAGAGCATGATAGGCAGCAGAGTCTTCTATTGTACGATGGGGGGGGGGGGGGGTTACATGGTACATTTTTGCATGTGGAATAGTCACATCAATAAAGCCAAACTGACTTTATAGAAAGAAATATGAAATAAGGTAGACACAGTACAAGGTCATCCAGTACCCAGGGAGAAGATGCCAAACTGTACCTTCTGTACCTTCCTTATGTTCTGGACCCATTCTGGAGATCCATGGGGTGTTGGTGACGTGTTCTCGCTCCTCACCCTGATGTGGGCACCCCCAATAACCTTCTGTGACCTGTAAATGATTAGTGTGTCGCTCAGGCTCGGTAGAAGGGGTATATTCAAACCAGTGCGTCCGTAACTGCTGCTCAGATTGCTGGCGGGGGATGGAGCCTATCCCGGCTCCTGCAGTAGCTCGAGGGAAGAAGGGTGACCCCTGAATGCCACACATCTATGGCGTCATACGGAGATGAGTGGAGTGGCAACCTCAGCCTGGACTCTGACCAGGCCACACCCCCCAAAATGTTTTTCGCTCCACCCCCCCCCACCCACCCAGAGCATAGTCATGGCGAAGCTTTGGGGCAGAGCGAAACATGTTGGGGATGTGGCCTGGTTGGAGTCCAGGCTGAGATTGCTGCTGACATGTTCTGGCTCCTCACCCAGATGTGGGCACACCCAATTATCTTCTGTGACCTGTAAAGAGTTAGTGTGTCGCTCAGGCTCGGTAGAAGGGGTATATTCAAACCAGTGCGTCCGTAACTGCTGCTCAGAGTGCTGGCGGGGGATGGAGCCTATCCTGGCTCCTGCAGTAGCTCGAGGGAAGAAGGGTGACCTCTGAATGCCACATATCTATGGTGTCATACGGAGATGAGTGGAGTGGCAACCTCAGCCTGGACTCTGACCAGGCCACACCCCCAACATGTTTCGCTCTGCCCCCCACCCAGAGCATAGTCATGGCGAAGCTTCGGGCAGAGCGAAACATGTTGGGGATGGGGCCTGGTTGGAGTCCAGGCTGAGGTTGCTGCTGACATGTTCTGGCTCCTCACCCTGATGTGGGCACCCCCAATTATCTTCTGTGACCTGTAAAGTGTTAGTGTGTCGCTCAGGCTCGGTAGAAGGGGGATATGCAAACCAGTGTGCGCCCGTAACTGCTGCTCAGAATGCTGGCAGGGGATGGAGCCTATCCTGGCTCCTGCAGTAGCTCGAGGGAAGAAGGGCGACCCCTGAATGCCACACATCTATGGCGTCATACGGAGATGAGTGGAGTGGCAACCTCAGCCTGGACTCTGACCAGGCCACACCCCCAACATGTTTTGCTCCGCCCCCCACTCAGAGCATAGTCATGGCGAAGCTTCGGGGCAGAGCGAAACATTTTGGGGGCATGGCCTGGTTGGAGTCCAGGCTGAGGTTGCCCCTCCACTCATCTCCATAGGACACCATAGATGTGTGGCATTCAGGGGTTACCCTTCTTCCCAATCATCTTCTAAAGCTGGGATCTATGATACTAGCACTACAGCACTACTTCTTCCTATCCAACAGAAAAAGTCAGGCAACCATCTGGTACCCCCAGAGTGCAGATCGCACTCCTGCAGACCGCACCCCTATAGGTATGCCATTGGTGCATACAATAAACCTCACCACTGGAGACATCACTGCTCCTCTGCTTGGGCTTCTCCGGTCAGGTAGGGTAGCCCCCAGACAGCGGGGAAGGTCTGTAAAGGATGGAATGGGTGAGGGTGAGGTGCTCAGCTCAGTTAAATGTACTCTAAAGGCTACTGCCTTGTGGAACTTTCCCATACACCCCTAGAATGCCAATACCCAGTGAGGACCACACCTCTGCACCCCCTATGTATGGCATTGGTGCAGACAATGGACCTCACCACCAGAGGCATCACTGCTCATCTGCTTGGGCTCCCCCAGACAGTAGGGAAGGTCTATAAAGGATGGAAGGGGTGAGGGTCGTCCCTCAGTTCATTTGAATGTACACTGTGGGCTGCTGCCTCACAGCTCCCCCCCCCCCCCTTGCACCACTGCTGCAAGGGAACTGGAGCATCCACTCATCCTCTGCTTCCCACCATTGATCACAAGGGGGCCTTCAGGGAGAGACCAAAGGGATCTCCTTCTACAGCAAGTGGTCACCGCAGCATCCCAGGGACTGGTGAGAGGGCTATTCGCCCACTGCTGATACTGCTAGCCTTGAGAGCAGGACACTAAGTGTACCCAATCCATACAGCGTCCATACTTCACTCTGTACTGCACTTATTCCAAACCTAGACTGCACCTATACCAACCCCACAATATACCTTTACCTTTACTGCTTCGGAACCAGATCTAACTTGCAACAGTGCCTAGCCTTTACCTGTACTCTACCTAAACTGCATGCAGGTTAAGTGGGACTGTCAATACGTGCATCAACACTCTTAAAGGGCCCCAACAATAGCCATAAGAAGAACATCTCAAAGGACTGCCCCTCCCATAATAATTATTCTGCAAGCCCCCTTTGTTCCCCTGCCCCCTCCGCTACCATCCTCCTTTTCTTTTGAACAGTGCATACCCAAGCGGTCTAAGGCTAGTATTGCCACCATAAATGCCCTCTGTCAGTATAATTCCAGCACTCGGAAGATTTATCTTTACTGCTGCACCTGCGGTGGCCTTGCTACAGTTTATGCTGATCTGGATGCCAAATGTCGTCTTATTCCAGTCCTTACCATTAATCACTTTATATGCTAAATTGTGTTATTACCATTGTTAAGCCATTTCATGCTTGCCTAGGTACCAACCATATTGGGTGATAATATATTCATGTCTTTGTCTTTACTACCTGGTTTGGTGCCTGTTTCCTTTGATATAGCGCTACTAATGGGTAATAAGTATTGCTTTTGGTGATTTCCAGTGATATTGTATGTTTGTACATTCAACCTGGTGTTTCAGAGGGGCTGAGGTTCTTGAGAAGGTCGCGGCAACGAACAGAGGATCCATGTTAATCAGCGGCTACTACGGGGGTAGCGCTACTTGAGTGATTGAGTTAATGACAGGTATAGAGATTTCTGAGAAGTCCAAAGTAATGTGGATTGTGATATAGGATATGGTAGGTCATTTATTTTTTGGAAAGTGCAAGAGAGTATTATGGAATATAAATTGGAGTTTGCCTTTAAGACCAGTTGGACTTAGTCTTCAGTACAACCTGAAATGTTCCGGGAACATTATGAAGTAGTCAGGAAAATTACATCCCATTTTCTAAGTGTTTGAAATTGATACATCAGCATTTTACAGGGCAGAACATTGACTTTAACAAGTGCAAAAAAAAAGTCTAACTTTTTTCTCTTCCTTGGAAGAGAAATCATGAAACGTTTAATACGATTTTCTGTTTCTCACTGTAGCGTTCTGAAGGTTTTATTTAGAACGTGTGACTAAGGAGAACTCAGAAGTGTTGGAGATCAGACGGTGAGAAATTCCCTGATATTATTTAAAGTTTTTATTGAAGAGCTTCAGTTTTATCAAACACCTCAAGACAATCCTGATAATATACTTTATTCTTAAAGCCCTAAACCAGACAATTTGTTTAGTTTCGGACAATGGAGGAAGAGTTAAGGCCTGGGTCAATGGGCCTTGGGCCTATGCCATTGGGCAAACACAGTGGTTTTTTTAGGTGCCTTCTGTCCTCATCAGAGAGATCAGCCGGAGGCACGTCTGAGATCACTCACATTTAATTGAAAGGTTCATTTGACCTGCAGTTGCCCTTTTTCTGACTTGCACTTGCTAATCTACATCAAGCTGCTTTTCATTTTGCATTTTCTTCAATTAGAGAAATTACTGAGAGACGTGTAAACGCTCCACCACAGCACACCATTTAGCATTGCTTCAAATGTTCCCTCATTTTGTGTTCTGATGTCAACAAACCCATCAACTTAGACTCTTACAACCTTCGAAGCAACGTTCAAAGGCTCTCACCTCCATGTCCCACTTAGCTTGGTTCCCAGTGTTCCTTCAAGTGGAATACCATCAAGTTGCTTTTGCATTCCCGTTGACTTCTGTGGGTAGAGAGTTAGTTCTGGTGGGAACAAGAGCTGCCAACACAGGTCCTTACAATCCTTGAAACAAAACATAACTGCTTCACCCTTCATGTCCCACTCCGCATAGCTGCCAATGGTGCCCCACTAGGACCACCGTCAAGCTGCTTCTGCATTCCGATTGAATTCTATGAAGAGGGAATTAGATCTGATGAGAACAAAAGCCATAAACATATGCCATTACAACCCTGGAAATAAAGTATAACTGCTCCACCTCCATGTTCGACTTTGCATAGCTCCCAATGGTCCCTCAATGGAACCATCATCAAGGTGCTTTTGTATTCCCATTGACTTTTATGGGTAGAGAAGTGGTTCTGATGAGAACAAAAGCCATCGAACACCGAAACTTTCAACCATTGAAATAAAGTATAACTGCTCCACCTGTACATCTCGCTCAGCATAGTTCCCAATGGTGCCCTCTTTGGAAGGACCGTCCCTATTTGCTTTTGCCATTACAACCTTTTAAACTAGACATGTGCAATTTGTTTCGGTCCAAATATAAATTCGAACACATTTTTGGTTGTTGGGAGATTCAGATGTATCCGAATCTCTGAATCAAAAAGTACCAGATTTCATGGAAATTCGTTCAATTTCATTTCATATATTCCTTTTCTAACGAATTCCATATTTTCGTAATGATTGGAATTTTTGGCCCTTTGGGTCTGGTATGGATTTTAAGGGAAACCCCACGATTGCCCCCCACAATTCATACCAGACCCTAATCCGAGCATGCAGCCCGGCATGCCAGGAAAGGGGAGGCTTGTTTCCTTTATTCCTTTGTTAAAAAGAAAGTCCCCAAAGTAGATTCAGCGTCAATCACGACGCCCGCCGCTACTGCCGACCCGGAAAAAAAAAAAGCTCTGCACCCAACAAAGGCTCCTGTCGTCTGACAGTTCTTGAATAACTAAGGGACAGGGGCCACTCGACATCATCGGGTGACCCCCCTTGTGACGCCATGGCTTGGGGCATGCTGGGTCGATGATGTCACAAGGGTGCGGGGGTCACACAATGGCATCATCGGGTGGCCCTGCCCCTTGGTTATTTAAGAGTTGTCAGATGGCAGAGCTGTCAGATGGCGGAAGAGGCGAGCATTGTGACTGACGTTGGATCTACTTCGGGGGACATTTATTTTTTGTTTTTAATAAAAGACTTATCGAAAACTGTTGCTGTGTTTTTATTTACTTTTTCAATTTTTTGGGGGGTGAATGAATAGGGGTACCATGTACTCCATACTCATTTACATGGGAGGGGCATCCAGATTCTGATAAGTCACCCCCGCATCCTCACAACCGCCAGGCCAGGGTTGTGGGGAAGAGGCCCCTGTCCCCATGAACAGTGTTCGCTCGTCCCTCCCCCCCCCCTTTCCTGACCTGCTGGGCTGCATCCTCGGATAAGGGTCTGGTATGGATTTTGGTGCGGGGTTCCCCTTAAAATCCATACCAGACCCCGAATGGCCTAGTATGGACAGGGAGGGGGCCCCACGCCCTTTTTTCTGCATTTTTATTTTTCCGGAATTCTTTTGTTTACATTCGTCTGTCAGTGGGGAAGCCCGCTGACAGCTGAAGAGTCATCGGTTGTTAAGGATGTGGTGACCGGCTTCTTGGCCCACTCCTTAACCACTTGCCGACCGGCTCACACAATATACAGCGTCAAAGTGGCACGATCCCGCGTATCGCCGTGCCTGTACAGTGGCTCCTTTAAAAGTGATAGCAGGCACGCTGCACGGCGGGGGGACCCCATGCGCATTGCCGGTGGGCGCGATCGCCACCAGCCACCAGCGATCGCGGGCACGAGAGCCAGAATGGGGATTTGTGTGTGTACACACACACACACACACATCCTCGTTCTGACAGGGGAGAAGAGACAGATCTGCTGTTTGTAGTCATTACAAAAAGCGATATGTCTCCACCCCCAGTCAGTCCCATCCCCCCCACAGTAAGAAACGCTAACTGGGGAACACACTTAACCCCTTGATCGCCCCCCTAATGTTAACCCCTACCCTGCCAGTGTCAATTCTGCATTTTTATAGCACTGATCGCTGTATTAATGTCAACGGTCCCAAAAAGGTGTCAAAGGTGTCTGATCTGTCTGCCGCAATGTCACAGTACCGCTAAAAATTGCTAATCACCATTACTAGTAAATAAAAAAAAAATGCCATAAATCTATCCCCTATTTTGTAAATGATATAACTTTTGTGCAAACCAATCAATATACGTTTATTGCGATTTTTTTACCAGAAATATGTAGAAGAATACATATTGGCCTAAATTGAGGAAGAAATTTGTTTTTTAAAAACATTTTTGGGGATATTTATTATAGCAAAAAGTAAAAAATATTGTTTTTTTTCAAAATTGTTGCTTGTTTTTTTGTTTATGGCGCAAAAAATAAAAACCACAGAGGCGATCAAATACCACCAAATGAAAGTTCTATTTGTGGGGGGGAAAAAAGACGTCAACTTTGTTTGGCTACAATGTCGCACGACTGCGCAACTGTCAGTTAAAGCGACGCAGTGCCACATCGCAAACAATGGCCTGGTCATAGAGGGGGCAAATCCTTTCCGGGGCTGAATCGGTTAACAACCAGCTATTCTTCACACAGAATTCAAATCGGTGGATCATTTTTCAACCGATCCGAATTTGAATCATTCAGAAAATTTGTTAAAAAAAAATTTATAAACTAAACGAAACAAAATTCAAAGAATTCCAAAACGAATCAACAAAACGAAAATAGTAACATAACAAAATGAATCCGAAATGAAAGAAATTTAACTACTTCACCTCCACATCTCACTGAACATAACATCCAATGGTCCCTCATTTACACTGAGCAGAGCTCCTATTGGTTCTTCATTTGGACCCTCAAAAAAAAAAAGCTGCTTCCAAAAATTGACCATGATCATCAAAAAGTCAAGTGTTTGTTGGAATGATCGAATATCTCAGCCAGCAACTGGTAGCACACTCCCAATATAAATGTGACAAAGTGTTGAATAAATAAATAAACAGCTGCGCTAATTGTTGAAATCCATATTCGAAAACAAAAATATATAAACAGTGCCATCAACATTATTTCATTCCTTCCTTCAAGTGTGCAGTGAACTAATTAATCCACTTGTGAAAAATCAAAACATAAAAAAAAACATAAATTTCAGTAACACATTCCTTCAATCTCTATTTCAATGTGTGATTTTATCTGTGTAGTTTTGGATCAAAGTCCAATATATCTTCTGTGCAGAACTATACTGTGATAATCTTCTTTTAATCTTCTCATGCATAAAATATAACTTGCTCGCCAACGTTCCCCCCTCTCTCGGATTTTGTGCTCACCTCAATTGATGTCAGTCAGGTGATTGCCAGAACGTTATTCCTAATTTTTACTGACAGTCTATTGACTGGAATGGTACCAGCTGATTGGAGAAAAGCCAATGTAGCACCAATATTTAAAAAGGGCCCAAAATACATCCCTGGGAATTACAGACCAGTTAGCCTAACATCAATAGTATGTAAACTCTTGGAGGGGATGATAAGGGACTATATACAAGATTTTAGTAATGAGAACGGTATCATTATTAGTAATCAGCATGGATTCATGAAGAATCGTTCTTGCCAAACCAATCTATTAACCTTCTATGAGGAGGTGAGTTGCCATCTAGATAAAGGAAGGCCCGTAGACGTGGTGTATCTGGATTTTACAAAACATTTGACACAGTTCCCCATAAACGTTTACTGTACAAAATAAGGTGCGTTGGCATGGACCATAGGGTGAGTACATGGATTGAAAACTGGCTACAAGGGCGTGTTCAGAGGGTGGTGATAAATGGGGAGTACTCAGAATGGTGAGGGGTGGGTAGTGGGGTCCCCCAGGGTTCTGTGCTGGGACCAATCCTATTTAATTTGTTCATAAACGACCTGGAGGATGGGATAAACAGTTCAATCTCTGTATTTGCAGACGATACTAAGCTAAGCAGGGCAATAACTTCTCCGCAGGATGTGGAAATCTTGCAAGAAGTTATGAACAAATGAATGGGGGAGGGGCGACTACATGGCAAATGAGGTTCAATGTAGAAAAATGTAAAATAATGCATTTGGGTGGCAAAAATCTGAATGCAATCTATAGACTGGGGGGAGAACCTCTGGGGGGATCTAGGATGGAAAAGGACCTGGGGGTCCTAGTAGATGATAGGCTCAACAATGGCATGCAATGCCAAGCTGCTGCTAACAAAGCAAACAGAATATTGGCATTAAAAAGGGGATCAACTCCAGAGATAAAACGATAATTCTCCCGCTCTACAAGACTCTGGTCCGGCCGTACCTGGAGTATGCGGTCCAGTTCTGGGCACCAGTCCTCAGGAAGGATGTACTGGAAATGGAGCGACTACAAAGAAGGGCAACAAAGCTAATAAAGGGTCTGGAGGATCTTAGTTATGAGGAAAGGTTGTGAGCTCTGAACTTATTCTCTCTGGAGAAGAGACGCTTGAGAGGGGATATGATTTCAATATATAAATACCGGACTGGTGACCCCACAATATATAAATACCGGACTGGTGACCCCACAATATATAAATACCGGACTGGTGACCCCACAATATATAAATACCGGACTGGTGACCCCACAATATATAAATACCAGACTGGTGACCCCACAATAGGGAGAAAACTTTTTCGCAGAAGGGAGTTTAATAAGACTCGTGGCCACTCATTACAATTAGAAGAAAAGAGGTTTAACCTTAAACTACGTAGAGGGTTCTTTACTGTAAGAGCGGCAAGGATGTGGAATTCCCTTCCACAGGCGGTGGTCTCAGCGGGGAGCATTGATAGCTTCAAGAAACTTTTAGATCAGTGGTTCTCAACCTTCCTAGTGCCGTGACCCCTTGATAAAATTTCCCAAGTTGTGGGGACCCCTAACAGTAAAATTATTTTTGCTGGTCGCGTTTGCTGGCACAGTGGCAACAATTGATGGGCACAGTGGCTGCACAGTGGGACGTTTGCTGGCACAGTGGCTGCGTTTGGCACAGTGGTAACAATTAAAGGGCACAGTGGCTGCGTTTGATGGCACAGGTGGCAACGTTTGCTGGCACCATGGCGACAATTTATGGGCACAGTGGCTGTGTTTGGCACAGTGGCAACAATTAAAGGGGTCAGTGGCTGCATTTGATGGCACAGTAGCTGCGTTTGATGGCACAGTGGCAACGTTTGCTGGCACAGTGGCAACGTTTGCTGGCACAGTGGCGACAATTGATGGGCACAGTGGCTGCCCTTGGCACAGTGGCAACAATTAAAGGGCACAGTGGCGGCATTTGCTGGCACAGTGGCGACAATTGTTGGGCACAGTGGCTGTGTTTGATGGCACAGTGGCGACAATTGATGGGCACAGTGGCGACGTTTGCTGGCACAGTGGCGACAATTAATGGGCACAGTGGCTGCGTTTGGCACAGTGGCAACAATTAAAGGGCACAGTTCCTGCGTTTGATGGCACAGTGGAAGCGTTTGCTGGCACAGTGGCGACAATTGATGGGCACAGTGGCGGCGTTTGCTGGCACAGTGGCGACAATTGATGGGCACAATGGCTGCATTTGATGGCACAGTGGCGGCGTTTGCTGGCACAGTGGCGACAATTGATGGGCAACAGTGGCGACAATTGATGGGCACAGTGGCTGCATTTGATGGCATAGTTGCAGCGTTTTAATGGGGGGGTTTTTCTGATTGTTTCAGTTTGTTTGCGCCCCCACCACTGATTTATATATAAACGTTGCGGTTGATTCCTCAAAAGTGGTTATTCCGTGCCAGTGCTAGATACACAAAGTGTATAGCTTCCAAACATGTATCTAGCACTGGCACGGAATAACTACTTTTGAGGAACCAACTGGGACGTATATATATAAGAACACCTGTGACTTCTGGTAAGTCAGACACACAGGAAAAGCTGACAAGACAACATTTTTTTTATTATGGAGATATATAGATATATATATATATATATCTATATATCTCCATAATAAAAAAAATGTTGTCTTGTCAGCTTTTCCTGTGTGTCTGACTTACCAGAAGTCACAGGTGTTCTTCTTCTTCAGCAAGTTTCGTTGCCTCCCTCTTGGTACACTCGTCCGCAGCAAGTGGATTTCGGTGGGTGTACAAAGATGTCCGCTTGCCGACTTCTAAGTCTAAGCCTTACTGCGGACGAGAGTACCAAGATGGCGGCGACGGAACGTCACTTCCGTGTAGTCCCTCCTCTCCAGGAAGTGACATCTCGCTGGCCGAGACGGACGGACTCAGGCAGTAACTTCGGGTCTGTCTCGGCCAGCATTCGCGACCCCCTGGAGAATGGGCAATCGACCCCCCAGGGGGTCGCGACCCCCAGGTTGAGAACCGCTGTTTTAGATAATCACCTGAATGACCGCAACATACAGGGATATACAATGTAATACTGACATATAATCACACACATAGGTTGGACTTGATGGACTTGTGTCTTTTTTCAACTTCACCTACTATGTAACTATGTAACAATGATGTGACCTCACAACTATGTTTGGTCATTAATCATTTAATACATTTCTCCCAGGATTCACATCAGGGGGATGCAAACTCAACCTGTAATCTGTCATTGGTAGATATCCACCATTCCACCATTTCCACTTCATGCCCATTAGATTAAACTCCCCCTTTTTTCCTCACTTTTTTTTTTTTAAGTATTCTCTACTATGGTTATTCATCATTTATTTTTTTGTCTGGTTTATATGATTTCAGTTTTTGTTATTGCTATATGTGCCTTCAGTGTTTTGTGCGCTCTGTTTCCTGATATCCTTTACATTGGCTGCCAAGTCTGCATTGCCCACCGGGTGTCCCCTTTGCACGCATCCTGCGGGGTTATCACATGCACCACCCGGTGGGTAGGCTCCACCTATGTTGGGCTGGTGGGCATGCTGATGCTTCTTGCATGTCTCCGTGGCCCTATTATGGGGAGGAGCTCCTCTGTGCCCCCACCTCGCTGCTCTTAGTGTTGCGGTTGAGGTTTCCTTCCACCGGTGTTCTGTCAATTTCTCCAACCCATCAGAAACTCCAAGCACGTCACTTCTGGTTTATTTAAAACCTTAGTAATTGTAGATTTTGAGGAATTGGTGGTTGAACACAACACCGACAACCAATAGAGTCTGGGACAGGAAGACTGAGCTGTTTTGAGAGCACAGCGGCTAACGAGGACCAACTTGCCGCCGCCTCAGAGTATCGGAGTGGAGCAAAAATCGTTGTATCCAACCACCAATTCATCAAAAACTCCCATTACTGCTGGTTTAAAAAGACCGGAAGTTAAGTGGTTGGAGTTTGTGATGGATTGGAGAATTTGACAGAATACCGGTGATGTGCTGACGCGTGATGTCATCCCGCCCTAAGGGGGCTCAATAGGGTTTAGGTCTGGAGACATGCTTGGCCAGTCCATCACCTTTACCCTCAGCTTCTTTAGCGAGGCAGTGGTGGTCTTGGAGGTGTGTTTGGGGTGGTTATCATGTTGGAATACTGCCCTGCGGTCCAGTCTCTGAAGGGAGGGGATCATGCTCTGTTTCAGTATGTCACAGTACATGTTGGCATTCATGGTTCCCTCAATGATCTGTAGATCCCCAGTGCCGGCAGCACTCATGCAGCCCCAGACCATGACACTCCCACCACCATGCTTGACTGTAGACAAGACACACTTGTCTTTGTCCTCCTCACCTGGTTGCCCCCACACACGCTTGTCACCATCTGAACCAAATACGTTTATCTTGGTCTCATCAGACCACAGGACATGGTTCCAGTAATCCATGTCCTTAGTCTGCTTGTCTTCAGCAAACTGTTTGTGGACTTTCTTGTACATCATCTTTAGAAGAGGCTTCCTTCTGGGATGACAGCCATGCAGACCAATTTGATGCAGTGTGCGGTGTATGGTCTGAGCACTGACAGGCTGACCCCCCCACCCCTACAACCTCTGCAGCAATGCTGGCAGCACTCATACGTCTATTTCCCAAAGACAACCTCTGGATATGATGCTGAGCACGTGACCTCAACTTCTTTGGTGGACCATGGCGAGGCCTGTTCTGGGTGGATCCTGTCCTGTTATTCCGCTGTATGGTCTTGGCCACCGTGCTGCAGCTCAGTTTCGGGGTCTTGGCAATCTTCTTATAGCCTAGGCCATCTTTATGTAGAGCAACAATTCTTTTTTTCAGATCCTCAGAGAGTTCTTTGCCATGAGGTGCCATGTTGTACTTCCAGTGACCAGTATGAGAGAGTGAGAGCCATAACATCAAATTTAACACACCTGCTCCCCATTCACACCTGAGACCTTGTAACACTAACAAGTCACATGACACCGGGGAGGGAAAATGGCTAATTGGGGCCCAATTTGGAGATTTTCACTTAGGGGTGTACTGACTTTTGTTGCCAGCGGTTTAGACATTAATGGCTGTGTGTTGAGTTATTTTGAGGGGACAGTAAATTTACACTGTTATACAAGCTGTACACTCACTACTTTACATTGTAGACAAGTGTCATTTCTTCAGTGTTGTCACATGAAAAGATAGAAGAAAAGATTTACACAAATGTCACTGAGGGGTGTACTTACTTTTGTGAGATACTGTATTACCCTCAATAAATAACAACAAATAAAAAAGTCACGGACTGTTCTCTAACTCTGGAGTGCTTGTGAAGATTCGGTGTGCCTGGCTGTGCAGGGTGGGGGATTCCAGTTCATCTGCAGTCCTTAAGGGGGTGCACTACACATATGTTATTTTGGGGTGAAAAGCACTTGTCTAACATGGTCCACATAACTGGAGCATGACAAGTGTGTGTCCTTTATTAATCTACATTGTGTCTATAAGTCTCTATTTTATATCAGACAAGGTTGGGAACATGCACTCTGACTCTTCTGAAACTCTTATGTTCAGTCAAGGCTCCTGTCCGCGCATGCACAATGTAATCATACATAAAAAATATTGAATTCTTTTCTATATCCCAAAAATGTATCAGTTAATGAACATACAGCTCCATAAAAGCAGGACAGTCACACAGAGTTTCAGCCAAAAAGACTCTAATCAAATCATTAGCTAGGATTAAGGTCTTTTCGGCTGAAATACGTTAGCTTGACTGTCTTGCTTTTATTAAGCTTTCTGTTCATTAATTAATAGATCTTTGCAAGGACTCTTACTTTTCTTTTTTTGGTGGGGGCTGCTTCTAGGATAGTTTATTTTATTTAGTGTTCTTGCTATTTAATTTTTCAAATTTTTGTTTATTTGATCATTATCAGGATAGTTAGGAGCGTCCACAACACTCAGGTGCCGTTTTAAAGCCAGTTTTACTGAAATCATATTTAGTGAATAAAAGCTTTCAGATTTTCTTCTCCCTACTGAAGGCATGCTGCTAGAGATAGGCGATATTACTAGAGACTGCTTATGATTGCTGCCAATAAAATCTTTTTTTATGAATCAGTGATCCCATTGCTGACTGCTAGAACCCAAGGGCCACACAATAAGTACAAAAGAGCTGCAGGTTGGGTGTCAGGGCTCTAGGTTGTCTGGTTTCACCAGGAGCGGTATGTCATGTAGCCGGTTGGAGGCCAAGACAACAAGAGGGCTTCCCTACCTCTTCTGCTCCAGACATCCCTGGAGTATAGCAAGATTGGCTTGGGTGCCAGAAGTCCAGTTCACAGAAGCTTTGTTCAGGAGGAAGGCATGCCTGTGTGGGGGGGTTGTGCAGGCCGAAAGGAATGTCCCTGACAGAAGGTAGACCAGAAAGGTAGCCGGCCGGGACACTGAGAACATATGGTAAGCTAGAAGCAAGGTCTGGACAGGTTGAGTTGAGCTCTGGCGTTTGCAATATTTGAAAGTTTTATTGGCATGAGCAGGAACCCAACCGTTGAGCCGACACTCCACGGGCCATATAGACTGAGAGGTAAGGATTGTCTCCTTTTATGGTCAGAAACTGAAGTAAAACTGGAAGTCAACAGGGATAAGCCATGGTCAGGAGATAGCCAAGGTCAAACTGAGGATCTGCAGAGACAAGCCATGGTCAGAAACTATCCAAAGTCAAACTGGAAATTAACAGGGATAAGCCATGGTCAGGAGCTAGGCAAGGTCAACCTGGGAATAGTATATACAAGCCATGGTCAGGAATCAGCCAAGGTCAACCTGAGAATACTCAGAGGAAAGCTGTGGTCAGGAACAAGGTCATTTTCCATGAGGGAAGGGTAAAGACAAGTCCAAGGGCAAGCCAGGTTCAGGGTTCACGTCACAGGGTAACAGCTCAAGACCATTCAGAAACTTCCTGGCTTAGTTCTGTTACTTAAGTTGGCCATCTGCTGCCAAGACTGAGATGTGCAGTGTGCCTACGTGAATTACCATTCTCATACAAACGTGCATGCACATGCAACCTTTGGCTTGTTTTGCATGTTGGCACATGCACATCTCCTGATCTCCTGATGCTGTCCTGACAACACTAAGTGTATTGAAAGCTTGATAAAGGTTGTATGGATATAGAGAAATTCTTGCACACAGCAAAAAATCCTTACAAAAAATGTATTCTTTCATGAACAGAAAGGATCATAAGAGCAAGACAACTCTTAAAACAAAGTATGAGATACAACTTTTCATCCCACTCATCCCACTTAGCATAGCTCCCAACAGTCCCTCATCTGGATGATCATCAAACTGCTTTTGCATTTCCACTGACTTATGTGGGTACAGAATTAGTTCTGTACAATCCTTGGAACAAAGTATAACTACTCCACCTTCATGTCCCACTCAGCATAGGTCCCAGCAGTCCCTCATTTGGACCTCCGTGAAGCTGCTTTTGTATTTACATTGACTTTTTCCCGGTAATAGAATTAGTTCTGATGGGAGCAAAAGCCAATAACACAGGTCATTACAACCTTTGAAACAAGTTATACCTGTCCCACCTGCATGTCCCACTTTGCATAGCTTCCAAAGGCCCCTCATTTGGACCACCATCAAGTTGCTTTTGCCTTCCCATTGATTTCCATGGCTCACATTGACTTCACGTCCAACCCAGCATAGTCCCAATTATTCCTTATCTGGAGGGACTGCCCCTGTTTAAAAAAAGCAAATCCCTCTGTCCCTCTTTTCTTCTCAGTCGTCCCTCTTTTAGGTCTGATGTGTAGACCTCAATAACAATGTCATATTTAATTACCAAAACCGTCTGCCCCAAACCCTTCATCCAGCCTCCAAATTATTGCATATGTTATTTTAGAAAGCCAATTTAAAATAGTGGTGAAAAGCACTTGTTTAACAAATCATTGTTCTTTAGGCTGGATTCACAGCTGGACATTTTTAGAGCTTCTTGCATTTTGCAGGTTTTGCACTACAGAACGTGTTCCATAGGAAACCATGTTAAATGGACTGCAGTTCAAATCTGCAAAATGCAAAAAGCACTAAAAATGCATGCAGTAGGTGTGAATCAGGCCTTATGGTCCACATGAATGGGGCATGACAAGGGTGTGTCCTTTATTAATCTACATTGTGCTATAAGTCTCTATTTTATATCTCAGAAGGTTGGGAACATGCACTCAGACTCTTCTGAAACGCCTCTGTTCAGTCAAGGCTCCTGTCCACCCATGCACAAAATATAATCATATATATAAAATACTGAATTATTTTCTATAGCGCAAAAAATGTAATAATTAATGAACATACAGCTCCATAAAAGCAGGACAGTCACACAGAGTTTCAGCTGAAAAGACTTTAATCAAATCATTAGCTATGATTAAGGTCTTTTCGGCTGAAATACGTTAGCTTGACTCTCCAGCTTTTATGAAGCTTTCTGTTCATTAATTAATACATTTTTGCAAGGACTTTGCTTTGTGCAGGAATTTCTCTATATCCGTACAACCTTTATCAAGCTTTAAATACATTTAGTGTTGCCAGGACAGCATCATGAGATCAGGAGATCAGGAGATGTGTGTGTGTGTGCCAACGTGCCGAACAATGGTCATTGCCAACCGGTTATGTGTGCTTGCACACTCTAATTCACGTAGGCACACATCCCAGCCTTGGCAACGGATGGACCATTTAAGGAAGAGAACTGAGCCAGGAAGTTGCTGAATGGTCTTCAGATGTTACCCTGTGACGTGAACCCTGAACCCGGCTTGCCCTTGGACTTGTCTTAGCTATACCCTCCTGGAAATGACCTGGTTCCTGACCACAGCTTCTCTCTGAGCATTCCCAGGTTGACCTCAGCTGGTTCTTGACCATGACTTACCCCTATTGTTTTCCAGCTTGACTTTGAAAAGTTTCTGACCACAGCTTGTCTCTGCGGATTCCCAGATGGGCCTCGGCTAGTTCCTGACCATGGCATGTCTCTGCTGATTCCCAATTTGACCTCAGCTAGTTCCTGACCACAGCTTATCCATGTTGATTTCCACTTTGACTTTAGTTTCTGACCATGAAAGGAGACAATCTTTACCTCTCAGTCTATACGGCCCATGTAGTGTCAGCTCTATGGCTGGGTTCATGCCAATAAAACTTCCAAATACTACAAACTCCAGTGCTCAGCTCAACTTGTCCAGACCTTGCTTGCAGCTCACCATGTATTTCAGTGTCCCAACCAGCTGCCTTCCAATCCATCTGCTCTAGAGGACCCTCCTGTTGGTCTGCACAACCCCCCCTCCACAGGCAAGCCGGCATCCTGAAGAAAGCTTCTGTGGACTGGACTTCTGGCACCCAAGTCACTCTTGCCCTCTCACTTGTGCTGTACTCCAGTGATGTCTGGAGCAGAGGAGTAGGGGAAGCACTCTTGTTGTCTCGGCCTCCAACTGGGTACATGATACCGGGCCTGGTGAAAGCAGACAACCTAGAGCCCTGACACCCAACCTGAAGCTCTTTTGTACTTTTTTTGTGGGGCCCTTGGGTTCCAGCAGTCAGGGGCGGGATCACTGATTCATAAAAATATTTCTTTCTACCATAAATTTTTTATATTCAGAAATGATAAAAGATACAAAGAAATAAGGCATAACAATCATAGCTTCCAACACTGCATAAATACCAATAAGAGCAGCATGGTAATCTGTGGGCAATTTCCCCCAGAACGGCCAGACCTTCTAGGCAAATACAGTAGTACAAAATAACATACAATACACAAAGAGCAGTGAGGTACAATAGCACAATACATCATAAATTGGATCTAGAGTCATAAATGATGAAGGTGAGGATCTTTCAGAACTATACTGTACTGTATACCCCCCCCCCCATTACCTATTTCTGACTGGTAACAGCTACCACTTTCGCTCTGCTGGCCTAGGCTGTTTTTGGAGTATCCTGCACCCCCCTTACCTTCTCTCCTTGAGACAATAAATTAGCAAAAAGAAGATTGAAGGATCTGAGGTCTGCCTGTTGCCATAGGTAGGTAGGGTAGGTGTTGGGTGCAGCCACATGGTAAGTCACCATTTGGAAGCCTAGGAGGGCCTGTTAAATCCAGCAGTTCCATAGAGCAGTGCTTCTCAACTCCAGTCCTCAAGGCGCCCCAACAGGTCATGTTTTCAGGCTTTGCATTATTTTGCACAGGTGATCATTTGATCAGTTTTACTGCCTTATTAATAACCACAGCCGTTTCATCTGAGGGAAATCCTGAAAACATGACCTGCTGGGGGAGCCTTGAGGACTGGAGTTGAGAAACACTGCCATAGGGGAAAAGTCCTGCAAATGAGGATCGATAGGTAGGTTGCTGGTCTGGCCCATCAGAAACTACATTGGCCTGTGGCAGAGGCATCAAGAGTTCTACAGCTGACCCAATGGCAGAGGTCAAAAGATACCGATGTTACTGTGGGTTTCTATTGGAGCTGGGAGTTTCTATTGTTGGGGGATCTATTGTTGCTGGGCAGATCTATTTTGGCTGGGGGGGGGGTCTATTGTTGCTAGGGTTGGTCTATTGTTGCTGGCTGTAGAGTACCTATTGTATTGCCTTTCATTAGCAAATTCCATACAAACTACTTAGTACCAAAACATACTTGGTTCTGTATTCTTTAAAAGGGGCTGTACTAGAAGGTGGGTAGGGGGTGGAACCAAGGGATGTTGCTAGGAGGTGGATAGGGGGTGGAACCAAGGGACGTTGCTAGGAGGTGGGCAGGGGGTGGAACTAAGGGATGTTGCTAGGAGGTGGGCAGGGGGTGGAACTAAGGGACATTGCTAGGAGGTGGTGGGTAGGGGTTGGAACCAAGGGACGTTGCTAGGAGGTAGGTAGGGGGTGGAACCAAGGGACGTTGCTAGGAGGTGGGTAGGGGGTGGAACCAAGGGACGTTGCTAGGAGGTGGGCAGGGGATGGAACTAAGGGACGTTGCTACTAGGAGGTGGGCAGGGGGTGGAACTAAGGGACGTTGCTAGGAGGTGGGCAGGGGGTGGAACCAAGGGACATTGCTAGGAGGTGGGTAGGGGGTGGAACCAAGGGACATTGCTAGGAGGTGGGCAGGGGGTGGAACCATGGGACGTTGCTAGGAGGTGGGCAGGGGGTGGAACCATGGGACGTTGCTAGGAAGTGGGCAGGGGGTGGAACCAAGGGTCATTGCTAGGAGGTGGGTAGAGGGTGGAACCATGGGACGTTGCTAGGAGGTGGGCAGGGGGTGGAACCAAGGGACGTTGCTAGGAGGTGGGCAGGGGGTGGAACCAAGGGACATTGCTAGGAGTTGGGTAGGGGGTGGAACCAAGGGACATTGCTAGGAGGTGGGCAGGGGGTGGAACCATGGGACGTTGCTAGGAGGTGGGCAGAGGGTGGAACCATGGGACATTGCTAGGAAGTGGGCAGGGGGTGGAACCAAGGGTCATTGCTAGGAGGTGGGTAGAGGGTGGAACCACAGGACGTTGCTAGGAGGTGGGCAGGGGGTGTAACCATGGGACGTTGCTAGGAGGTGGGCAGGGGGTGGAACCAAGGGACGTTGCTAGGAGGTGGGCAGGGGGTGGAACAAAGGGACGTTGCTAGGAGGTGGGCAGGGGGTGGAACAAAGGGACGTTGCTAGGAGGTGGGTAGGGGGTGGAACCAAGGGACATTGCTAGGAGGTGGGCAGAGGGTGGAACCACAGGACGTTGCTAGGAGGTGGGCAGGGGGTGGAACCATGGGACGTTGCTAGGAGGTGGGCAGGGGGTGGAACCAAGGGACGTTGCTAGGAGGTGGGCAGGGGGTGGAACAAAGGGACGTTGCTAGGAGGTGGGTAGGGGGTGGAACCAAGGGACATTGCTAGGAGGTGGGCAGAGGGTGGAACCATGGGACATTGCTAGGAGGTGGGCAGGGGGTGGAACCAAGGGACGTTGCTAGGAGGTGGGTAGAACCAAGGGACGTTGCTAGGAGGTGGGCAGGGGGTGGAACCAAGGGACGTTGCTAGGAGGTGGGCAGGGGGTGGAACCAAGGGACGTTGCTAGGAGGTGGGCAGGGGGTGGAACAAAGGGACGTTGCTAGGAGGTGGGCAGGGGGTGGAGACAAGGGGTGACCCAGAAGGGGTGGGGTACCTGCACCTATTGCCTGCATGTTCCTCTTGACTTCCTCTCCAGCTGCAATGGCGTTGTGGTCCAGCGCCACCTACAGTGGAGGAAATAGACTGCACCTGCCTACATACAGCTGTAGGGAATAAGGACTCTGAATCAATACAAGAAGCAGAAATGACCTAATTTCATGTGAAATAGACAAATGAGGTCGATCGGTGTGCATCTTCATTCCCGTCCATCTCCTCCTCGCATCGCCCCAATGTTTACTTCTGTGCTGACTAATTGCCATGACTCACACCTGACTTGTTGCCGATGTTGCCCAGAAAAGTACATGTTTGTAGAAGTTGCCGTCTTGCACATTGACACGGATAATTATCTCTCATCCAGAGGAGAGCTAAAAATACAAACTTACTGTACGACGACTTAACATCCGAAGGCAGGAAGAAAAAAAAAACAACTCCGGCTGGATAAAAAAGAAGGAACGTGATAACGGCAGATGGTGAAAAAATCACTGTCCTCCTTCCGGGAAGTCTGGCGTTGCGGCGTCGTGAGAAGACCCGCCCCTTTGCGTGACAGTTGCAGGGTATTTTTAAACGTTGGACGCAGAAGTCTTTTGTCTGATGTTCATACATCTGGTGAGGATGGAAGGTCGGCCCGCGGGGGACTCCGATGACCGGCTCGCCATATTTAGCGACGAGTGGGCAGAAATCGCTCGGTGATAAATTCATCGGGGCTAAAGGATCCATTATCTTTGTAACCGTCATCGGCACCCACGCATGTGCCCCCCGGCGCGAATTGTAAAGGCCGCCTCATTCTACTGGATCTGTCAGATTGCTCCGCCTACCTGGGGCTGGCACAGAGTTATGATGGAGCTTTCAATGACTCCATAAGTCTCCATTAATAAATTAAGGTATAGAAAATGCTGCGCTAACCCAAAAGAAACAAAAACAGGGACAGAGTGTGGCAAAAGCGGCTAGCACACGGACAAACCAAGTCAATTCAGAATATAGATAATTAAGTGCAGCGCTAAAACATAGGCATAAGTGAATAGTGTTATGAATACACCTGTGAATACATAAAGCAAACCTAAAATTAACAAATAATATGGCCTGCTAAATTAAATTGGAAAAGTCAAATGGTGAAATATGAGACAGCAAGGGACCAAAGTCCGTGGTATGGAAGATGAGTGGAAATCTTCTCCAGAAGTGGGGTACCATAAACTATACGAGGTGAGTAGACACTCAAATGAGAAGGCGACCACAGATGACAAGGCACATGAATCTTCAAATGAAAAAAGTTGGGTACCCTTACCAGATCCATAGGACGCACACAATGGCGACCCTAGGGGGGGGCAGAGGGGGCCCTGACCCCCCCAACATTATGCTGTGTCCCACCATGTGCCCCCCCCAATAAAGAATTTTTTTTTTTTTTTTTTACAAAAAATCAATGTCTAAGAGGGAGAGCATCCCCAGTCAGCTCCTGCGGGTGATTCCTCCCCCCTCCCTCTGCTCGCTGACACTGCATAATGCGAGCGCTCACACAACCACGGCCGCCCGATCTGCTCCTTCCCCTGCATCCTCATTGGCAGGGAGAAGAGCGAGTTGCAGGAAGGACTCCACCAGGACTCTCAGTTACTGAAAAAACAGACTGATTTCTCCCGTCCTTAGGACAGGAGAACCAGCCTGTAAATTCCAAGAGATGCCAGACCAGCGCTGTCAATAGCAGGGGCAGGACAGCAAGAGGAGGCTGGGGAACCCCACAGTGGCAGAACACCAGGGCCCGGAGGCAAGACAACCTTTCCAACCCTGATAGTTCTCCCACTGCTTTGGATCCTTATATTTTCTTGGTATGCTGGTGACATATATCTCTTGTTTTCTGCCACCCTGGGGGACCCCAATACAGTAGGAAGGGAGCTCACTGCAGAACATGTGAAAGGGCCGTTGTGGGATCGTAGTAAAGGGCCCCAGTATATATTTATATATCTATATATCTATATCTATATATCTATATCTATATGCATTTTATAGTTGCCCCCCTACTTTTGTCCCTGTCCCCCCATGTGCCCCCCCTAAATATGAAAGCTGGAGACGCCACTGGAGGCACATACCGTATAGCAGTGCGTCGATAGAGCTTGGGGGATATTCTCCCGAGATGTCCAAAGAAATGATGTCCTCTAGGTCCCGGTCACCGGTAAGGACCAGCTGTCATGAACAGGAGCTGGACCACTGTCACGCACACCCTTCAGTTTCGGAGCGGGATGGTCAGAAGAAAACAATTCAGAGTGGAGCCATGGAGGAAGAAAAAAAGGCACTCCACATGAAGAAGATCAAAAATGGAGTTTAATTGGATAAAATCCACACATAATAAAAGTGATCACTGACAAAAAAAAAAAAAAAACGCCTACGCTTTTTGACTACACCGTCTTCAACAAGGGCATGCCCTCCAACAAATGTTTTTGGACCAGTGCACAAAGCAATGTCCATAAAGACATGGGTGAGTGAGTTTGGGGTGGAGGAACTTGACTGGCCTGCACAGAGTCCCGACCTCAACCCCACAACCCCATAGAACACCTTTTGGATGAATTAAAGCGGAGACTACGAGCCAGGCCTTCTCATCCAACATCAGTGCCTGACCTCAAAAATGCTCTTCTGGAAGAACGGTCAAACATTTCCATAGACACCCTCCTAAACCTTGTGGACGGCCTTCCCAGAAGAGGTGAAGCTGTTATAGCTGCAAAGGACAGAGCCAACTCAATATTGAACCCTACAGACTAAGACTGGGATGTCATTAAAGGTCATGTGTGTGTAAAGGCAGGCGTCCCAATACTATTGGTAATTTAGTGCATCCAAAATACCTAAGTAACAGGAAGCCCAACTACAAACCACTATATACAATATATACAATATGTACAATATATACAAGATGAGGAGCACAGGTCACAGGGAATACTGGAAATGGAAGGAAAGGGGAACCAGGACTGGGATCGGGAACATGGGGAGCAGATATAAGGCGGCAGGGTGCAGAGTACAGGATGCCGGGCAAGAGCAAGGTCAGGAACAGAAGGATAAATGGCCGCAACATCTGACTTATCACAGCAAAGCAAAACACTGACACAAGATGTATCAGCAGAAGAGGGGCTTCACTACCCTCCCAGCAGCCAGCACCAGGTGGAGACTGATAATTGGGATCTGCCGGCCACTCGGAGGCACCTGCTGGTGGACACTGGAAATACGACTTTCTGCACTGGGAAGCACAGCGCCACCAGCAGGTGACCCAGGTCCTGGCAACCCAAACCCAACTGTGAAACATAGTGGAGACATCATGGCACAGGGCTGCTTTCATTCCTCAGCGTCCAGGTCCCAGAACTCCCAAAGATTATGCCCTCATCTGATTTTCTACTGTTTTCAGGCTTGGTGGCCCACTTTTATTTTAAAGGAGAAGTTCACAAAATAACATCAGCTTTACCCTGGCAAGGGTTTCCAACACCGCTTCAAACACAAAAGCAAAAGCTAAGAGTTAGGCCTCCTGGCTTCTCCTTGAGGTCTCACTTGTCAGTCCTCAAGCCCAGGCCTTTTTTTCTGGTCCCTCAGACCATCTTACAGCATGTGCTGCTCATGTACAACACCCTGTAGCTCCCTCAGCTCCCTACTGAACTGGCCTACGCCCTGACCTCTGGGCAGGGGGCATCCTGTCTCCTGGGGGACCCCTCAATCACACCCAGGTTCTAGATTATAAAGGCTGCACACCTCAGTATAGTCAGGCTTGTATCACAAGACTAGAGGCTTCTTCCCTCCAAAGACCCTTCAAAGTCTCTGGACTCCAGAACCCAATCTGGGAGTGGCCAATCCCAAACTGAAAAATGAAAGACCAATTTTCTCCCCCCACAAAAGACATTCTGTGGCCCTTCAATCTGCATCAGGGCCCAACATTGTCACATTTGCTACAAAGTTATAATGTACAGTGTGATCACTGGGGGAGGGAAGACTGAGGAAATGCTTCCTCCTCCTACAAAGTGTCAGGGCTGGGCTCAGCCCTTCCTTCTCAGAGCTGGCCGCTCAGCTGTCAGTTAATTGCCAGCTCTAATCTTTCTACAGAGACTCACCTGGTGATGATATCCTGCTCGTCAGTCCTGCTGGCTACTTAAGCTTCTCAGTTCAGATCCTCTGCGCCTTCGCCTTGGTCAACATATCAAGAGACTTTTACTGCACTTCTGTCTCAGTCTGACCCATGGATCCTGATACAAAATTACAATGTACAGTCTGATCACTGGGGGAGGGGAGACTGAGGAAATGTCTCCTCCTCCTTCTACAAAGTTACAATGTACAGTCTGATCACTGGGGGAGGGGAGACTGAGGAAATGACTTCTCCTCCTTCCCCAAAGTTACAATGTACAGTCTGATCACTGGGGGAGGGGAGACCGAGGAAATGTCTCCTCCTCCTTCTACAAAGTTACAATGTACAGTCTGATCACTGGGGGAGGGGAGACTGAGGAAATGCCTCCTGCTGCCTGCAGCAGGCACAACAGATTAACATGTTAGCCAGGAAAAAGGGTACACAACAGGCAGCAGGGTGACCCATGATTCCGACCCCCCCCCACCCCCCCAATACTGGAGTATATTACTTTGCTGCATGCATTGTTGGCGATGTGATCTAAGTGTAGTTGCTGTCTCTCTATGATATCTGTATGAGATCACCGGCTGCGGTTCCTTACGGCCGGAATCGTCTCTCTTTCTCGTATATTGAAGGAGAATTTTCCTTAGATGACATTAGCTGACAAGTTTCATTCTATGTTTACCGCATCCGGCGCACAGCCGCATGAAACAGATGAGACGCTCCGCTCTGAACCACAGAGACTTTGCACTTGTAAAATTCTATATAGTCAGATAATTAACAGTGAGGACAAAACGCGGTGGGGGGGAGGGGAACACGGAACCACGCCGTTATTTTATCAGCGTCGATCCAACAGCCGCATCTCCAGACTCTGACAGCAACAAACAAGGAATTTACATAAATACAACTCCATATCTCACAGGGCGGAAATATTCCCACGCTTTCATTAACCGCTTCCACGCCGGCAATGCCGATCTTCCACGTAATGTCTACGAAAGGCAAGAGGACAAGCTTTTTGGGATATTTTGCAGATGGGATTTTTAACATTGTTGTGGTGCGTTTGTAGGTGGGGTGCATAGCGTTGCGGCGGAATAACGCACTCAGTCCCGGTGAAATGCAAGAACTTGTACTTAAATAAGGCAGAAACAGTTCACAAATAACCTGAAGGGAAGGCGGGCTAACCGGGAACACTCACACTTCCAACAGTGTGCAGAAGAGGGAAAGGACACGGCCTGGCTGGCTTGTACCCAACAGGCAGGTGTCCAGAGAAGTAGTGAGCCCTACGCTTTCCCTCCTCACCAGGAACCTTTCCCTGCCGCTAGTATTGTCCCTACCAAGTGGGGTACCTGTCGCTACTCTACCAAACCCAGGAGCCAGAGCCTTAAATAGGCTCTGCCTGACCCAAGATGTCATATGGGGTAGAAGCATCCAATCAGATAGCTTCCCCAGTGACCCAGGAAATCAGAGAGGAACTATATTCCTCTTGACTTCCTCTCCAACTGCAATGCCATTGCAAGCCCTACACTTTCTCTCTTCATCCCAATGAGTAGTGTTCCCTCAAAAGCCAGGGTCCACAGTCGTTAGGCAAGAGACCACCCTGCTGCCCTATCCAAAAGTCCCTGCCCTGGTTGGGTCTCTCACACACGCCAAACCTGGGAGCCGGGGCCTTAGATGGGCTCTACCTGACCCAAGATGCACACAGTGCATCCCTCCTCAGCAATTCCAAACACTCCAGCACCCCTGTGCCTCCAGTGACCCTTGTACCCTGCCTTTCCACTGACTCTTGAACCCTGTGCCTCCAGTGACCCTTGTACCCTGCCTTTCCACTGACTCTTGAACCCTGTGCCTCCAGTGACCCTTGTACCCTGCCTTTCCACTGACTCTTGAACCCTGTGCCTCCAGTGACCCTTGTACCCTGCCTTTCCACTGACTCTTGAACCCTGTGCCTCCAGTGACCCTTGTACCCTGCCTTTCCACTGACTCTTGAACCCTGTGCCTCCAGTGACCCTTGCACCCTATCGATTCCAAGGACTCCTGCACCCTTGTGTATCCAATGTTCCTGGTACCCTGTGTTTCCATTGACGCTTCCCCCCCTCAGCGATTCCAAGGACTCCAATACCCCTCTGCATCAAATGTCCCTTGTAACCTGTGTTTCCAGTGACCCTTGTACCCTTGCAAATTCAAGGACTCCAGCACCCCTGTGCATCCAATGTCCCTTGCACCCTGTATTTCCAGTAACTCTTCCCCCCTCAGCGATTCCAAGGGCTCCAGCACTTCTGGCATCCAGTAACCCTTGTACCCTGTGTTTCTAGTGACTCTTGCACCCTAAGCATCCAGTGATCCTTGCACCCCTAGTGATTCCAAGGACTCCTACACCCCTGTGCTTCCAGAGACTCCTGCACCCCTGTGTATCCAGCAAAGTCCATCACCCCTTGAAGGGTGCTCTAGAGAATACTTAGGACTCACACCCCCCCAGGCTCCATGTGTGCTGAGCATCCAGGGTCACTCCCTGTCTCCTGAGCATCCGGTGTCACTCCATGTCTCCTGAGCATCCAATGTCACTCCATGTCTCCTGAGCATCCGGTGTCACTCCATGTCTCCTGAGCATCTGGTGTCACTCCATGTCTCCTGAGCATCCGGTGTCACTCCATGTGTCCTGAGCATCCGATGTCACTCCATGTCTCCTGAGCATCCGATGTCACTCCATGTCTCCTGAGCATCCGGTGTCACTCCATGTGTCCTGAGCATCCGATGTCACTCCATGTCTCCTGAGCATCCGGTGTCACTCCATGTGTCCTGAGCATCCGATGTCACTCCATGTCTCCTGAGCATCTGGTGTCACTCCATGTCTCCTGAGCATCCGGTGTCACTCCATGTGTCCTGAGCATCCGATGTCACTCCATGTCTCCTGAGCATCCGATGTCACTCCATGTCTCCTGAGCATCCGGTGTCACTCCATGTGTCCTGAGCATCCGGTGTCACTCCATGTGTCCTGAGCATCCGGTGTCACTCCATGTCTCCTGAGCATCCGGTGTCACTCCATGTCTCCTGAGCATCTGGTGTCACTCCATGTCTCCTGAGCATCCGGTGTCACTCCATGTGTCCTGAGCATCCGATGTCACTCCATGTCTCCTGAGCATCCGATGTCACTCCATGTCTCCTGAGCATCCGGTGTCACTCCATGTGTCCTGAGCATCCGATGTCACTCCATGTCTCCTGAGCATCCAGTGTCACTCCATGTGTCCTGAGCATCCGGTGTCACTCCATGTGTCCTGAGCATCCAATGTCACTCCATGTGTCCTGAGCATCCGGTGTCACTCCATGTCTCCTGAGCATCCGGTGTCACTCCATGTCTCCTGAGCATCCGATGTCACTCCATGTGTCCTGAGCATCCGATGTCACTCCATGTGTCCTGAGCATCCGATGTCACTCCATGTTTCCTGAGCATTTCGGTGTCACTCCATGTATCCTGAGCATCTGGTGTCACTCCATGTCTCCTGAGCATCCGGTGTCACTCCATGTCTCCTGAGCATCCGTTGTCACTCCATGTGTCCTGAGGATCCGGTGTCACTCCATGTGTCCTGAGTATCCGGTGTCACTCCATGTGTCCTGAGCATCCAGTGTCACTCCATGTGTCCTGAGCATCCGGTGTCACTCCATGTGTCCTGAGCATCCGGTGTCACTCCATGTCTCCTGAGCATCCGGTGTCACTCCATGTCTCCTGAGCATCCGGTGTCACTCCATGTGTCCTGAGGATCCGGTGTCACTCCATGTGTCCTGAGCATCCGGTGTCACTCCATGTGTCCTGAGCATCCGGTGTCACTCCATGTGTCCTGAGCATCCGGTGTCACTCCATGTGTCCTGAGGATCCGGTGTCACTCCATGTGTCCTGAGCATCCAGTGTCACTCCATGTGTCCTGAGCATCCGGTGTCACTCCATGTGTCCTGAGGATCCGGTGTCACTCCATGTGTCCTGAGTATCCGGTGTCACTCCATGTGTCCTGAGCATCCGGTGTCACTCCATGTGTCCTGAGCATCCGGTGTCACTCCATGTGTCCTGAGCATCCGATGTCACTCCATGTCTCCTGAGCATCCGGTGTCACTCCATGTCTCCTGAGCATCCGGTGTCACTCCATGTCTCCTGAGCATCCAGTGTCACTCCACGTGTCCTGAGCATCCGATGTCACTCCATGTGTCCTGAGCATCCGATGTCACTCCATGTTTCCTGAGCATCCGGTGTCACTCATGTATCCTGAGCATCTGGTGTCACTCCATGTCTCCTGAGCATCCGGTGTCACTCCATGTCTCCTGAGCATCCGTTGTCACTCCATGTGTCCTGAGCATCTGGTGTCACTCCATGTGTCCTGAGCATCCGGTGTCACTCCATGTCTCCTGAGCATCCAGTGTCACTCCATGTGTCCTGAGGATCCGGTGTCACTCCATGTGTCCTGAGTATCCGGTGTCACTCCATGTGTCCTGAGCATCCGATGTCACTCCATGTCTCCTGAGCATCCGGTGTCACTCCATGTCTCCTGAGCATCCGGTGTCACTCCATGTGTCCTGAGGATCCGGTGTCACTCCATGTGTCCTGAGTATCCGGTGTCACTCCATGTGTCCTGAGCATCCGATGTCACTCCATGTGTCCTGAGTATCCGGTGTCACTCCATGTGTCCC
The DNA here is from genome assembly GCF_042186555.1 of Aquarana catesbeiana. NCBI lineage: Eukaryota > Metazoa > Chordata > Amphibia > Anura > Ranidae > Aquarana > Aquarana catesbeiana. Next base: position 1,272,121 of record NC_133328.1, on the reverse strand, counting down.
TGAGCATCCGGTGTCACTCCATGTGTCCTGAGCATCCGGTGTCACTCCATGTGTCCTGAGCATTCCCTGTGTTCTCGGCCCTCTGCATCTCTAATGCCTCCTGGACGCCTCCCTCTCCTGCATCTCCACACAGCTTGGTCTGCTGTCTTCTTCTGGATTGTCCTCCACCGGGGGGGGGATACAGACCCCAGTCTGTGACACATTTCGCCTTCAATAAACACTGTATTGGTAAAACATGATATATTTTCTGAATTAGTCCTGACGGGCCTGTGCTGTGACGTTAAAAGAATAGATGAAAATAAATGGAAGATGATTTCCTCGTTCTTGGCGGGATCGTGGCAATGGACCACACTGGAGACATTGGCTGGAGACTATGGTGGGGATTGTTGGTTTTCAGTAGCTGGTCTGATTCCGGGAGATGAGTATTTCTTATATCGGGTAAAAAGAGGACAGTGGTTCAGGTGACACAATTCACACTTCAGTCTTTTCTCATATCCAGGAGAACATCCTTATCACAGCAGCTGATAGATGAGGCCGCGCTGCTTCATGGAGGACTCTCACTTTCATCTTCCATGCCGAAAAATAGGTGATAAATCTTCTCCATTCCAATTCTTTTCATGTTCTACTTCCCACAAAAAAATAGTCTGTTTACTTCCAGATAAATACAATCCATCCATCCATCCAGGAGCACCGAGAGCCTCTGGCCTGGGTGGGGGAGGGGGACATCCCTTACTAGTCCTTTCACAGTAATACCGCGTACACACGGCCAGATTTAAAATGTTCGATGGGA